>NC_089262.1:44259049-44566812 GCF_963930625.1 Muntiacus reevesi
ACAGCAACCCTGAGATCCAGATATTATGTTTTCTCCATTTTGTGGCTGAGGGCATCTAAGCATATACATATATATATATATATATATGCTGCTGCTAAGTCGCTTCAGTCGTGTCCGACTCTGTGCGACCCCATAGACGGAAGCCCACCAGGTTCCGCCGTTCCTGAGATTCTTCAGGCAAGAACACGAGTGGGTTGCCATTTCCTTCTCCAAAGCTTGAAAGTGAAAAGTGAAAGTGAAGTCGCTCAGTCGTGTCTGACTCTTAGCGACCCCATGGACTGCAGCCTACCAGGCTCCTCCATCCATGGGGTTTTCCAGGCAAGAGTACTGGAGTGGGTCGCCAGTGCCTTCTCTGATATATATATATATATACATACATATATATATATATATTGCTACACAAGACATTACTGCAAACTAGTGGCTTTAAAACAACATGTTTACTACCTCACAGTGGGTCAGAGATCAGAGGATGGCTCAGCTGGGTCCTCTGTAAGGTGCCATCAAGGTATCAACCAGGGCTCAGTCCTCATCTGGAAGCTTGACTAACCACAGTGAATCCTCTTCCAAACTCACTTAGTGAAGTCATTCAGTTGTGTCCGACTCTTTGTCACCCCATGGACCGTAGACTACTAGGCTCCTCCATCCATGGAATTTTCCAGGCAAGAGTACTGGAGTGGGTTGCCATTTCCTTCTCCAGGGGATCTTCCCAACCCAGGTATCGAACCCAGGTCTCCTGCATTGCAGGCAGACACTTAACCATCTGAACCACCAGGGAAGTGTAGTAATTTGTTCAACATCAGTAAGAAATAGAACCAGGGCTTGAACCCATGCAGTCTGACCCTAGACACCATTCTCTCACATCTCTCTGCTTTGTGATTTCTCAGTCCTAGAGAGGGGTTGGGGTGATCCTTCCTTATGAAGGTGATCAGTAAAGAACCAATCTGATCAGGGTGAAGGTTTACAACTTAGAGGCTGCAACAGGAGGCTAAGAGGTAGGTGGGACTGGTCAATCAGTTCAGTTCAGTCCTTCAGTCGTGTCTGACTCTTTGCAACCCCATGGACTTCAGCACGTCAGGCCTCCCTACCATCACCGACTCCCAAAGTTTACTCAAACTCATGTACATTGAGTCGGGGATGCCATCCAACAATCTCATCCTCTGTTGTCTCCTCCTCCTGCTTTCAATCTTTCCCAGCATCAGGGTTTTTCCAATGAGTCAGTTCTTCTCATCAGGTGGCCAAAGTATTTGAGTTTCAGCTTCAGCATCAATCCTTCCAATGAATATTCAGGACTGATTTCCTTTAGGATGGCCTGGTTGGATTTCCTTGCAGTACAAGGGACTCTCAAGAGTCTTTTCTAACACCACGGTTCAAAACCATCAATTCTTCAGCACTCAGCTTTCTTTATAGTCCAACTCTCACATCCACACATGATTTCTGGAGAAACCATAGCTTTGACTAGATGGACCTTTGCTGGCAAAGTAACATCTGTGCTTTTTAATATGCTATCTACGTTGGTCATATATTTTTTTCTAAGGAGCAAGCATCTTGTAATATCATGGCTGCAGTCGCCATCTGCAGTGATTTTGGAGCCCCCACAAATAAAGTCTGTCACTGTTTTCACTGTTGCCCCATCTATTTGCCATGAAGTGAAGGGACCAGATGCCATGATCTTAGTTTTCTGAATGTTGAGTTTTAAGCCAACTTTTTCACTCTCCTTTTTCACTTTCATCAAGAAGCTCTTTAGTTCTTCTTTGCTTTCTGCCATAAGGGTGGTATCATCTGCATATCTGAGGTTACTGATATTTCTCCCATCAATCTTGATTCCAGCTTGTGCTTCATCAAGCCCAGCATTTCTCATGATGTACCCTGTAAATAAGCAGGGTGACAATATACAGCCTTGACGTACTCCTTTCCCTATTTGAAACCAGTCTGTTGTTCCATGTCCAGTTCTAACTGTTGCTTCCTGACCTGCATACAGATTTCTCAATAGGCAGGTCAGGTGGTCTGGTATTCCCATCTCTTTCAGAATTTTCCACAGTTTTTTTGTGATCCACACAGTCAAAGGCTTTGGTATAGTCAATAAAGCAGAAATAGATGTTTTTCTGGAACTCTCTTACTTTTTAGATGATCCATTGGATATTGGCAATTTGATCTCTGGTTCCTCTGCCTTTTCTAAATCTAGCTTGAACGTCTGGAAGTTCACAGTTCACGTACTGTTGAAGCCTGGCTTGGAGAATTTTGAGCATTACTTTACTAGAGTGTGAAATGAGTGCAACTGTGAGGTAGTTTGAGCATTCTGTGGCATTGCCTATCTTTGGATTGGAATGAAAACTGACCTTTCCCGGTCCTGTCGCCACTGCTGAGTTTTCCAAATTTGCTGGCGTATTGAGTGCAGCACTTTCACAGCATCATCTTTTAGAATTTGAAATAGCTCTACTAGAATTCCATCACCTCCACTAGCTTTGTTCATAATGATGCTTCCTAAGGCCCACTTGACTTCACATTTCAGGATGTCTGGCTTTAGGTGAGTGATTATATCATCATGATTATCTGGGTTGTGAAGATCTTTTTTGTATAGTTCTTCTGTGTATTCTTGCCACCTCTTCTTAATATCTTCTGCTTCTGTTAGGTCCATACCATTTCTGTCATTTATTGTACCCATCTTTGCATGAAATATTCCCTTGGTATCTCTCATTTTCTTGAGGAGACCACTAGTCTTTCCATTCTATTGTTTTTCTCTATTTCTTTGCATTGATCACCGAGGAAGGCTTTCTTATCACTCCTTGTTATTCTTTGGAACACTGCATTCAAATGGGTTTATACTTCCTTTTCTCCTTTGCCTCTTGCTTCTCTTATTTTCACAGCTATTTGTAAGGCTTCCTCAGACAACTATTTTGCCTTTTTACATTTCTTTTTCTTGGGTCTCTTATCCTTCTCCATCAGTGGCAGATAGACTGAAAACCACAATCACAGAAAACTAGCCAACCTGATCACACAGACCACAGCCTTGTCTAACTCAATGAAACTAAGCCATGCCGTGTGGGGTCACCCAAGATGGACGGGTCATGGTGGAGAGGTCTGACAAAACGTGGTTAACTGGAGAAGGGAATGGCAAACCACTTCAGTATTCTTGCCTTGAGAACCCCATGAACAGTATGAAAAGGCAAAAAGGTAAGACACTGAAAGACCAACTCCCCAGGTTGGTAGGTGCCCAATATGCTACTGGAGATCAGTAGAAAAATAACTCCAGAAGGAATGAAGAGACGAAGCCAAAGCAAAAACAACACCCAGTTGTGGATGGGACTGGTGATAGAAGCAAGTTCCGATACTGTAAAGAGCAATATTGCATAGGAACCTGGAATGTTAGGCCCATGAATCAAGGCAAATTGGAAGTGGTCAAACAGGAGATGGCAAGAGTGAACAACAACATTTTAGGAATCAACAAACTGAAATGGACTGGAATGGGTGAATTTAACTCAGATGACCATTATATCTGCTACTGTGGGCAAGAATCCCTTAGAAGAAATGGAGTAGTCATCATAGTCAACAAAAGAGTCCAAAATGCAGTACTTGGATGCAATCTCAAAAGCGACAGAATGATCTCTGTTCATTTCTAAGGCAAACCATTCAATATCACAGTAATCCAAGCTGTGCCCTGACCAGTAATGCTGAAGAAGCTGAAGTTGAACAGTTCTATGAAGACGTACAAGACCTTCTAAAACTAACACACAAAAAAGATGTCCTTTTCATTATAGGGGACTGGAATGCAAAAGTAGGAAGTCAAGAAATACCTGGAGTAACAGGCAAATTTAGCCTTGAAGTACAAAATGAAGCATGGCAAAGGCTAATAGGGTTTTGCCAAGAGAATGAACTGGTGATAGCAAACACCCTCTTCCAACAACACAAGAGAAGACTCTATACACGGACATCACCAGATGGTCAATACCAAAATCAGATTGATTATATTCTTTGCAGCCAAAGATGGAGAAACTCTATACAGTCAGCAAAAACAAGACCAGGAGCTGAATGTGGCTTAGATCATGGTCTCCTTATTGCCAAATTCAGACTTAAATTGAAGAAAGTAGGGAAACACTAGACCATTCAAGTATGACCTAAATCAAGTCCCTTATGATTATATAATAGAAGTGAGAAATAGATTCAATGATTAGATCTGATAGACAGAGTGCCTGAAGAACTATGGATGGAGGTTCGTGACATTGTACAGGAGGCAGGGCTGGTCAATGGAAGGGTTGAAAAGCCAGATACCAGAGTTTAGATTCAGAGATAAAAAGAAAAAGGGAGATCAATCCCATGGTATTCCTGCTCAAGAACAATTCTATATTGCTCATCATATTAGCTCCAAAGAAGGCTTCAAGGGTTTCAATTTTGCAAAATGGACATTACGTATTTATGAGGATATGACAGAACAAAACTGAAGTGAAAGTGAAAGTCACTCAGTCATGTCCGACTCTTTGTGACCCCATGGACTATCTCCAAGCTAGAATACTGGAGTGGGTAGCCTATCCCTTCTCCAGCAGATCCTTCTGACCCAGGAATCAAACAAGGGCCTCCTGCACTGCAGGCAGATTCTTTACCAACTGAGCTGTGAGGGAAGCCCTGACAGAACAAAAGTAGACCCTGATCCTCTGTGTATCAGCTGGGCCACCGATGGGTAGGGCTTGTGAAACATGTCCTCATTCAGCCTTGCCCTCCAAGCATCTGCCTGGAAGACAAGCAAGGCTGGAAGTATGAGTTTGAGATTTAATGTGTTGATATATTTAAGAACTGAAACCATGACATGTGAAGCTCCCTGAAAAATAGATTGTAGAGGAGGAAGAAGAGAAATACCAGTAGAAGAGGGAACATGGGCAACCCAGTGCTATGGAAGTTAGTTGACCTGTACAATGTGAGAATTTCCTGGTCAGCTACTTTAAAGTAGTGGTAGAAGATGAGGACAAAGCCAGGAAATTTAATAATGAGTTGAAAATCATAAAAGAGAGGAAATGAAGCTTGGCTTCTTCCCTTACATCATTAGTGCATCAGGGAAGGAAACGGACAGCTGGTTTGTGTGACGCTCCATACTGTTCACTGCTCTGCTCTCCTGGGGCACTGCGCTTGCTGCTGTTTAGTTGCTAAGCCATGTCCCACTCTTTGTGACCTTACAGACTATAGCCCGCCAGGCTCCTCTGTCCATGGGATTTCCAAGGCAAGCATACTGGAGTGGGTTGCCATTCCTTCTCCAGGGGATCTTCCTGACCTAGGGATCGAACCTGCATCTCCTGCTTGGCGGGCTGAAGATGAATTCTTTGCCACAGAGCCACCTGGGTTTTAAGCTGGCTCTGATGATACTGGTGGTGGTGGTGAATGGGCACTTTTGAAAAGTTTGGCAATAAAAAGAAATCAGGAAAGGGTAGCAGATTTTTCAAAGATCTTTTAAGATAAAAGAATTTAACAGAATGCCCAAGTCATGGTATTATATGTGTTTAATTATTCCTATAAAATTTCCAAGATTATGTTATCAAGATCTGTGTATCAGTCCAAACCCCACCAGAAAAGCAGAAACCATCATGACTATTTGAAACTGGGGGATTTAATGTATATTACTTATGTAGGTGATAGAAAAAGTTGAAGAGCCAAATAAAGGACAGTGGGACAACTTAGAAATTAGCAACATCAGGAAGCCACTTCTTTGCCAAGTCTATGATTTGGAGGGTCAAAGAAAAGAGGCTGCTTTACTGGACCAGTAAAGCAGAGACCAGTTTGACCTGCAGAAACTGGTAGAGGTGGGCCTGTGGGAAAGTTCGACAAAGAGATGCAACTGCTTCCACAGCATCCCCGGAATGGGGGCGGGAGGAGCCTCTAGCGTTTCAATTCCTCCCACTCCAGTCTCCCTCTGGCACCTCCCATGACCAAGCCCAGTGGGACATTCACTGACGGGGAGCCTGGAAATTCATCCAGGAGGGGTCAGGCCCCAGGAAACAGAACAAAGCAGGGGACTGGCCAGGGGGAGGGGGCACCTGAGGGCAAAACCATCCCAGTCCTGACCTGTGCTCGTGTAACATCTGGCCCATCGTGGGGATGGTCTCTTCCTTACCAAGGAGCTGCAGCTCATCTGAGGGTGATGTCATTTCTGTAAGAAACAATTAGGCTCATTCTTCAGCTTCAATTCCAGAAGAATCAAGGTGCCTATTGGTGCTTCTCGTGTGGGCACACGGTTTCTCCCAGATGGAGGGAGGCGAGCTGAGAGGTAGAGAGCAAAGCGTCAGGGAGGGGATCCCATGAGCACTCCCTACCTGCTTTAGAAGCTGTGAGAAACATACTGTGATGGGGAGCAGAGTGGGACAAACCTGGGCGAGCTGGAGCTGAGTTGTGATAGAAATAGAGACCTCTACCTTGTAAGCCAAAAGGTTTATATGTATCCCATACTCTCTCTTTGGTTTTCTTTCTGTGTTTTGATAAATTAAGAAAGACATTTGAAACCCCTACATGTGATGGTGGTGTTGAGGAGATGGGTGGGGTGGGTGGAGTTTTGTTCAAGCTTGTGCCACAGCTTTAGAGGGCGGTGGATTCCTGGGGCTGGTGGTCATGGGAGCAGAAACCCAGGCGGAAGTGAAATCCAGAACAGAAGCTCCAGGCAGAGGCAGGCAGTTGGCTGTGTGCCTGACTATATAACCCTATGAGATGGTTGGAGAGTATCACCAACTCAATGGACAGGAATTTAAGCACACTCCAGGAGGTAGGGAAGGACAGGGAAGCCTAGCATGTTGCCATCCATGGGGCCACAAAGAGTTGGACATGACTTAGCAAATGAACAACAACAACAAGAAAGCTTAGTGATTTGGAGTTTTTTTGTTTCGTTTTTCTTGGCCACAGCTCCAACTTCCCCAAACAAGGATAGAACCAGTGCTCCATGCAGTGGAAGTGTAGAGTCTTAACTATTGGACTGTCAGAGAAGTTCTATTTGGAGTTTTCTTTAATAGCTAAGAGTTATTGAGCACTGTCTAACTCTATGCCCTTTTATATACACTGCCTGTATTAATTAACTTAACCCTAATAACAACCTTATGAGGCAGATTACAGATTGGGCAATCAGGCTTAAAGGTTAAGTAATTTGCCCCGGGTAAATTGTAGAGCCAGGACTGAATTTTAGGCAGGCTGTTTCCAGAGTCTGCATGTTTAACCACTTTGAGAAAATCTGAGAACCTTGAAAAAGAAAAGAGAAGATGTCTCTGGGAAAAGAGAGAAGATTCTGGAAAAGATAAGATGAGGGAGGGAGCTCCTAGAAGAAGATGGGAAGGGCTGGAGAGGACAAGTGAGCGGTTCTATGAGAAAGTCTACGCTGCGCTGAGATTACATCAGCCAAGCTGGAACACAGTCGTACAGTCTGTGTCTGACGATTCTAACAGCTAGACTCCCTGTGGATCTGTGGTCTGTTGTGTCTGTTGGTTCTTATTCAGGGCCTTGTCTCCTCATGTTTCTGGCACTCATTGAGAGGTGGAGTTGTACTTGAAAAAATAATTTATGAAAATATTTTTAAGTCTAGGCTTGTGTTAATTATCCTCAAAAAAAGACTTTTGTTTATTTCTGGGAAGTGCTGGCAGTCTAGGATCAGCTTACTTCAAGTTCAAGGCCTGAGGTTTTCTGAACCACCAGGTAACGATAAACCATGCCTGGTATAAGCTGGTTTATTTCTGATTTACTCTTTCTCTTGTGGTTATGGGAGAGGTCTTTGGGGTCTTAGGCCATAGCAAAGGACTACTTACCATGTAAAAAGTGTTATAAAAATAATAAGAAAGCAGTGAATGAATTGATGTACATTTATCACGAGTTGGTTCTGCATTTCCTCTCAGACCTCTGCTTTCTCTGTTCCTATGAACTTTTGTTGATTGTTGATTCTGGGCTGTGGACTGAGGCAGGTGATGTTGGGAAAGCTCAGGGTGGAGTCACAATCAGTAAACTAGACAGAGAACTATAGAAATGGTTGAGTGTAAATTCAATGCTGAACTTTTAGAAATACCCTGAACAATCTAAACTCAATCTCTGCTTCTCTAGAGAGTCAACATGAGTCATGAGGGTGCCAAGGGCTGTGACATCGCCCACATCATGAGGAGACAATGAGGTGGGGAGAGGAGGTTAGGTGGTCCTTCCTCAAGCACAAAAGGCCCAGCTCAGTGGGCTCCCTGACCTTGCTTTTCCCACCAGACCTTCTCTTGGCTGCAAAGGGGGGCTCCCAGGGGCTGAAGAGGGCAGACTAAGTGCCGTGACTCAAAACTGGAAGGGGCAGGGATGGTCAGGGTCTGGGATTTGATTTTATCCTGTTTTGAAGCTATAAGCTAGCTTAAGAAAGATAATTTGGATAAAGAACATAGGGGGTGTATACACACACACACATATACACACACACAGTAGAATATTACTCAGCTATAAAAGTAATAGCTTATATACACACACACACATACACACACACATACACAATGGAATATTACTCAGCTATAGAAAGGAAAAATGCCATTTGTAGCAATATGGATGGACCTAGACATTATCATACTAAATGAAGTAAGTCAGAAAAAGAAAGACAAATACAATATGATATCACTTTTATGTGGAATCTAAAAAAATCATACAAATGAATTTATTTACAACAGAAACAGATTCACAGACATGGAAAACAAACTTATGATTACCAAAGGCACAAGGTGGGGGAGTTGGGGATTGACACATACATTCACACTACCATATATAAAACAGATAATCAACAAGGACCGACTGTATAATACAGGGAACTCTACTCAGTAACTTACATGGGAAAAGAATCGGAAAAAAAGAATCAATATATGTATACATATAACTGAATCACTTTGCTGTATACCTGAAACTAATGTAACGTTGTAAACCAACTACACTTCAATATAAAATAAAAATTAGCAGAGGGGAGATGGTCATGATCTGGGATTTGATTTTATCCTATTTCTAAGCTAACAAATTAGCCTAAGTATTTCATGAATGCTGGTGGAAGACATTGACTTGTGTTTCACCGAGACGGGACTTCAGTACCCATGGCATAGCATGACCACTGCCACATTGGCAACGACTTCTTGCCACTGGCAAGTCCCTTGGGGGTAACAGAGGGGCCTGGGATGGCCATCTGCGCAGGCAGTGAGTGGTGTAACAGGAGAGAATGCTGAGCTTGGGAAACCTGCTGTTTAAGAACCAGCAGTGAACAGCCTCCCCTTTACCCCAGGGGGACACTTGATCTCATTCCTCAAGGTTGCCCTTAGCAAACAACCCTGAGAAATGAGCTGGGAAAATCGTGGCCCTGCTTCCTCCACATGCCAGCAAAAATGCCCAAGGGCCTTTCAGGTTTCATGGTAGATTCCTTTTCAGACAGAGGTGCTATAGGGGGATAACTTAAAATGTGTATAACCTTAAAAAATTCTTACTTTCCATTTGCAATCTCTAAACTTGGGGTTGAAAGCCCCAATTGTTAGGGTTCTACTACTTGTGGGATCCCATCTATCCAGTTAGCACGGCCTCCTGCACTGTTCTCTCCTGAAGTTTGCTGCCTCATTTCAACACTGTACATGTTTTCAATCATGTTCTTTGCATGCTCTGCTGATTTTGAAAGCAGTGTGCACTGTGGCATGTTTGCTGATCTTGGCATTAAGAAAGCTGGGTTTAGGTCCAAGATCTATCATTTGCCAAACAGGAGACCAACATGGCTGTCAGGCAATTCAAAGTTGGGGTAACATAATACCTTTCCTTTGTTTAGTGAAGTACACTTCAAGATGTTCATTTTGATAGTCTAACTTCTCCCAAAATGAGTTCCACTGCATTCTTTATCTCACTTAGGGACACCATCTATCTGTCCAGATTCTTATCTTCCATGCCTCTGCCTCAAGCTTGCAAGCTTAACCTTTTAAGTAGTATTGTTCTTTTCATCCTCTACTCTCTCTTCTCAGTGACATTGTTCATCATGATCATGTTTCACCTGGAATCCTTCAATAGTTCCCGCAGGAGCTTCTGGCCTCAGGTTCACTGTACTTCAATAGAACCATCTTACTACTTACTGCCTGGTCTTTTTATTTTGCTCACTGCAAATACCTCTAATCCTTGTCCAGTCACATCCCCCTACAGCATGTTTTTTCCTTAAGTCCTTCTGTACCTTACTTGTATTATTGTTACTTACTTCTATTTCTTAGCTCCCAGCATGGTGTTTTAAATCATTGAGTCTTTGATGTTCTTCCTACTTGGAATGACAATCCTCTCTATCTAAGCCCCATTCCTTTAAAAACTCTGGTCTTCTAACAGCCAATGACATGATACAAGGAAAGGAAATTAGGAGTATAAAATTGGAACTGCTATCATAACCCAGGAAAACTAAAAACAATCAATAGAAAAAACAACTATAAGCAATAAGAGAATCAGTAAGGTAGCTTGATCAAAACAGTACCCAGAAACACCCATCAAATGGGAGATGGAATGTTTCAATGTATTATGGTACACCCATATAGTGTGATGTGATGGTGTAGTAAGAGAACAAGGGCATTTCCTATATCTCGACATGGAAATATTTCTAAGATATGTTGTTTAAAAAAGTTGCTTTACAATGTATATAATATGCCACCTCTGTAAAGAAGGAGGAGGGATAAATATATTTGTGCAAGGAAATTCTGTAAGCAGGTCAAGAAGCAACAGTTAGAACTGGACAGGTGGACTTAGTCTGGAACAGACTGGTTCTAAATTGGGAGAGGAGTACATCAAGGCTGTATAGTCACCCTGCTTATTTAACTTATATGCAGAGTACATCATACAAAATGCCAGGCTGGATAAAGCACAAGCTGGAATCAAATTGTCAGGAGAAATATCAATAAGCTCAGTTATGCAGATGACACCACCCTTATGGTAGAAAGCAAAGAACTCAAGAGCCTCTTCATGAAAGCGAAAGAGGAGAGTGAAAAAACTGGCTTAAAATTCAACATTTAGAAAACTAAGATCATGGCATCTGATCCCATAACTTCATGTCAAAGAGATGGGGAAACAATGGAAACAATGACAGACTTTATTTTCTTGGACTCCAAAATACCTGCAGATGGTGACTGCACCCATGAAATTAAAAAACACTTGCTCCTTGGAGGAAAAGCTATGACAAACCTAGACAGTATATTAAAAAGCAGAGACATTACTTTGCCAACAAAGATCCCTCTAGTCGAAGCTGGTTTTTCCAGAGGTCAGGTATGGGTGTGAGAGTTGGACCATAAAGAAAGCTGAGCACCGAAGAATTGATGCTTTTGAACTGCGGTGTTGGAGAAGACTCTTGAGAGTCCCTTGGACTGCAAAGAGATCAAACCAGTCAATCCTAAAGGAAATCAGTCTTGAATATTCATTGGAAGGACTGATGCTGAAACTGAAACTCCAATATTTTGGCCAACTGATGAGAAGAACTGACTCATTGGAAAAGACCCTGATGCTGGGAAAGATTGAAGGCAGGAGAGAAGGGGATGACAGAGGATGAGATGGTTGGATGGCATCACTGACTCTATGGACATGAGTTTGAGTAAACTCTGTGAGTTGGTGATGGACAGGGAGGCCTGGTGTGCTGCAGTCCATGGGGTAACAAAGAGTAGGACGTGACTGAGCGACTGAACTGAACTGAACTGAAGGAAACTCTTGAATGATAATAAGAAATTATAAAAGTTATTGCTTTGGGGGATTTCCTTGGTGGTCCAGTGGTTAAGAATCTGCCTTGCAATGCAGGGGACGGGAGTTCAATTCCCAGTTGGGAAAATAAGATCGCACATACTGCACAGGAACTAAGCCCTCGGGCCACAACTACTGAGTCCATGAGCTCTGGAGCCCACGTGCCACAACTAAAGAGAATCTGTGTGCATGAGAAAGGATCTCACATGATGCAAGGAGGATCCAGCATGCTGCAACTGGGACCTGATGCGGCCATGTTAATTAAAATTAACTAAAAGTTTTTGCTTTTGAACAGGGATAGTGGAGAGGGTTGGAAGGAGACAGAACAGTACAGGGGCAAGACTTCCCACTGCACACTTTATATTGCTGAGTTTTTAATTAGATGAGCTTATTCAAAAGACTCAAAACAAAAACAAAAAACAAAACCTCAAGCAGTACCTCTGCTCCTTTATGTCTCCTTCACATGAGAGGAAGTCCAGTGCAGTGGCCAGGAGCAGAGGCTTGGTGTCCAACATGTCTGGATCTAATCCCATGCCTCCGCTTAACAACTTTTTGACCTGAGGAAAGTCATGTGTTCTCTGAGTCTCAATTTTCTCCCTTATAATTTGGGAATAACAGTCCTCAAAGCAACACTTTTAGACATATATTGTGATGATGTTTGCAGTGTAATTAACATGGTGCTTTAAATAAAATCAGCACTTGGCATTTTATACATACATATTGACATACGCCTACATAATATACACACATAGGACAGGGAGGCCTGGTGTGCTGCAGTTCATGGGTTCACAAAGAGTCGGACATGACTGAGCGACTGAACTGAACTGAACTGACTGATATATACACAGTTAACCCTTGAATAACACGGGGGTGAGGGGTGCTGAAACCCCCTGCACTCAAAAACCCAAGTACTGGTATCTCTGAAAAACAAAGGAATTGGTAAGTGGCTCATCTAAAGTTGTAACAGTTTAGATAGAATCAGGACTCAAATCCTAGTTCTGCTGATTCCAGATACGGTGACCACTATTTGAAAACAAACTTTCGCCCACATTTAAAGATATGTAGAATGGCCAAAAAACCCACTAAACTTATGGTTACCAAAGGGGGTGGTGGAGGGGCAAATTAGGAGTTTGCGACTAGCCATCTGCTATATATAAAATAGATGAACAACAAGTTCCTACTAATAGCACAGTTCAGTTCAGTCACTCAGTTGTGTCTGACTCTTTGCAATCCCATGGACTGCAGCATGCCAGGCTCCCCTATCTATCACCAACTCCTGGAATTTGCTCAAACTCACGTCCATCGAGTCGTTGATGCCATCCAACCATCTCATCCTCTGTCATTCCCTTCTCCTGCCTTCAATTTTTCCCAGCATCAGGGGTTTTTCCAATGAGTCAGTTCCTTGCATCAGGTGGTCAAAGTATTGGAGTTTCAGCTTCAGTCTTCCCAAGGAATATTCAAGACTGATTTCCTCCCCTGCTCCTCAAAACCAGGAAAGCCAGAGCACAGGGCAAACACCAGCACAACCAAAAATAAATATGCAAATAAACCCAAAAAGCCACCATCACTGTTTTCTGATCAGTTATGCCAGAGGGACTAAATTATCTCTCCCTTTTCTCCCTGGACTATGATACTGTTATAAAGAGAGACAATAAGAAAATGCAGCTGACGTAATTCCCTGGTGGTCCAGTGGTTAAGACCCAGAGCTTTCACTGCCCAGGGCCAGGGCTCAAGCCCTGGTTGGACCAAGGCTTGTAAGCTGCCCAGTACAGCCAAAAACACTTTTAAACCGTAGATGAGAGAAGAATCACAGTGGGGTAGCAGGCAGTTATGAGTAAAAGTTGTCTTTTTAACCAAGATCCTGTAAGCTGCCCAGTGCAGCCAAAAACACTTTTAAACCGTAGATGAGAGAAGAATCACGGTGGGGTAGCAGGCAGTTATGAGTAAAAGTTGTCTTTTTCTAGAAACAAACAAACAAACAAAAGACTGATTTCCTTTAGAATTGACTGGTTTGATCTCCTGGCAGTCCAAGGGACTCTCAAGAGTCTTCTCCAACACCACAGTTCAGAAGCATCAATTCTTCGGTGCTCAGCTTTCTTTATGGTCCAACTCTCACATCCATACATGACTACTGGAAAAAACCATAGCTTCGACTAGATGGATCTTTGTTGGCAAAGTGATTTATCTCTGCTTTTTAATATGCTGTCTAGGTTTGTCATAGCTTTTCTTCCAAGGAGCAAGTGTCTTTTAATTTCATGGGTGCAGTCACGATCTGCAGGTATTTTGGAGCCCAAGAAAATAAAGTCTGTCATTGTTTCCCCATCTATTTGGCATGAAGTGATGGGATTAGATGACATGATCTTAGTTTTCTGAATGTTGAGTTTTAAGCCAGCTCTTTCACTTTCATCAAGAGGCTCTTCAGTTCCTCTTAGCTTTCTGTCATAAGGGTGGTATCATCTGCATATTTGAGGTTATTGACATTTCTCCCAGAAATCTTGATTCCAGGAACCATATTCAATGTCCTGTAATAAACCATTATGTAAAAGGATATGAAAATATATATATAATTGAATTACTTTGCTGTACATTAGAAACAGAACATTGTAAATGAACTTCAATAAAAAATTTAAAAGAATAAGGATCTTTAAAATGAAAATGTAGATACTATATTTTGGGGAGAAAAAAATCCATATATATAAGTAGACCCTTGCAGTTCAAATCCATGCTTTTTGAGTCAACTGTACACACACACGTGTGCGCGTGCACACACACACATATACACAGATACATATAAAATACATACATATATGTTTCAGGAGAAGCATAGTTCATGCTACACAGCTTCGCTTCAACAGGGCACAGATGTTCTTTCTCTAGCCAGGATTTAGGCAGGTAAGAAGTAACATGGACTTCAAAACACGAGGCTGCAAACTGGAAGGCAATAGATCAAATGTTGCCCCTAGAAACATGTTACTAGATTCACATGTTTTCAAAATAGGAACATTTTACATCCAAACCAAGACTTCTGGCTTTTTAGAAAAATTAAGGCATACGGCAATACAAGGCCTGTATTGCGGCAGACATGTTTCCAAGAGGCAGTGCTGAGCGTCGGTGTCCCCTTTAGAAGAAGTGGGAGCCCCTCATTTCACCATAGGCCCCCAACTTCTAGCACTCACCACCCCGGCCCCTACCAGGCCCATTTACGCTACTTCTCTGTTTCATGAGGGCACTTAAATGGATGATTTCTCACCTAAAATGTTATTCCTCTCTCATACTTCAGCATCTATGTTTCACATTTAAACAATAGGTCTGCTCTGTACCCACCTCAGGTAAATTAGATTACTGGATTAGCACAAAGTTTTACCCTTGTGTTATAAAAAATGGCAACGCACTCCTAGACTGCTATGTTCCTTAAGTTCTCAGGGAGATAAATGTTCTATTTCAAACATATTCATTTCCCTTCCAACTTATTTCCTCATCTTAGAGACATTTGTTAGTGTGTTTTGATAGGTATCTTGGAGGAGTTAAGATACTGTGAAAACCAATCCTGAATAAATTTTCACTTAGGTTTTGTTTGGCAGTGTATACTTTTAGGTTTGCTTATTGGTTTATTTCTCTGAATTTTAGATTTTCCTGCAATTTCTGATGTCCAGGCAAAGGTGGATGAATGCAGTTCTGAAATGGCAATGAGATAAAAGCTTCATCAGAATTAATTGGCCAGAGAGATGGACACAGATGCTCTAGGGAGAGCCACTATGGTTTGAGGAACGCAAGGGCTTCTTTCAACAGGATGACTTTTTTCTTTCCTGAGCTAAAGGATGAAAATGGTAAACTCTTCCTACTTCTATTCAGGAACTGAATCTCACCATATTTATCCCAAACACCTCCTTTGATTCTCCTACCTAAGTTGGCTACTGGTCTCCTCGTATTATGCTTATATTTCCTATGTTGTTGTTCAGTCGCTAAGTCATGTCCAACTGTCTGAGACCCCATGAAGAGCACACCAGGCTTCCCTGTCCTTCACTAACTCCCAGAGTTTGCTCAAACTCATGTCCGTTGAGTCAGTGATGCCATCAAACTATCTTATCCTCTGTTGCTCCTTCTCCTCCAGCCCTCAATCTTTCCCAGCATCAGAGTCTGGGAAAGCACCACCAGCATCAGTTTGAAAGCATCAGTTCTTCAGCACTCAGTCTTCTTTATGGTCCAACTCACACATCCATACGTGACTACTGGAAAACCATAGCTTTGACCATAGAACTATATATTTTCTATTTGTTGTAGTCATTCAGTCATGTCTGACTGTCTGAGACCCCATGGACTGTAGCACACCAGGCTTCCCTGTCCATCACCAACTCCTGGAGCTTGCTCAATCTCATGTCCATTGAGTCAGTGATGCCATCCACCCATCTCATCCTCTGTCATCCCCTTCTCCTCCTGCCTTCAATCTTTCCCAGCATCAGGGTCTTTTCCAATGAGTCAGTTCTTTGCATCAGGTGGCCAAAGTATTGGAGCTTCAACTTCAGCATCAGTCCTTTCAATGAATATTCAGGACTGATTTCCTTTAGGATGGACTGGTTGGATCTCCTTGCAGTCCAAGGGACTCTCAAGAATCTTCTCCAACACCACAGTTTAAAAGCATCAATTCTTAGGCATTCGGTTTTCTTTATAGTCCAACTCTCATCCATACATGACTACTGGAAAAACCACAGTCGTGACTAGATGGACCTTTGTTGGCAAAGTAATGTCTCTGCTTTTTAATATGCAGTCTAGGTTGGTTATAACTTTTCTTCCAAGGAGCAAGCGTCTTTTAATTTCATGGCTACAGTCAAAATCATCTGCAGTGATTTTGAAGCCTGAGAAAATAAAGTCTCTCACTGTTTCCATTGTTTCCCCATCTATTTGCCATGAAGTGATGGGACCAGATGCCATGATCTTAGTTTTCTGAATGTTGAGTTTTAAGCCAACTTTTTCACTCCCCTCTCTCACTTTCATCAAGAGGTTCTTTAGTTCTTCTTTGCTTTCTGCCATAAGAGTGGTGTCATCTGCATATCTGAGGTTAATGATATTTCTCCCAGCAATCTTGATTCCAGCTTGTGGCCAGAGTTCCTCATGATGTACTCTGCATGCAAGTTAAATAAGCAGGGTGACAATATACAACCTTGATGTACTCTTTTCCTGATTTGGATCCAGTCTGTTGTTCATGTCCAGTTCTAACTGTTGCTTCCTGACCTGCATACAGATTTCTCAAGAGGCAGGTCAGGTGGTCTGGTGTTCACATCTCTTGAAGAATTTTCCACAGTTTGATGTGATCCACACAGTCAAAGACTTTGGCATAGTCAACAAATCAGAAATAGATGTTTTTCTGGAACTCTCTTGCTTTTTTGAGGATCCAATGGATGCTGGCAATTTGATCTCCAGTTCCTCTGCCTTTTCTAAATGCAGTTTGAACATCTGAAAGTTCACAGTTCATGTATTGGTGAAGCCTGGCTTGGAGATCTCTAGTCTTTCCCATTCTATTGTTTTCCTCTATTTCTTTGCACTGATCACTGAGGAAGGCTTTCTTATCTATCCTTGCTATTCTGTGGAACACTGCATTCAAATGGGTATGTCTTTCCTTTTCTCCTTTGTTTTTTGCTTTGTTTATAGCTACTACATATTTGTTGACTTCCAACATGAAATATTTCAATGTCTCCTATATTACTGCCATTAGGATAGCTACAGAGAATATAGGTGTGAACCAAGGATAACCTAGTCTGTAAGAACCATCACCTCAAACTCCTGGAATTTTCACTCTGAAATCCATGTAAGGGGGCAGACTGGTGATGAATCTGTAACACAAAGTGATTGATGCCATAAAACAGGTATAAAGAGAAAGCTGCAAGAACACAAGGGAAGGAATAAATTATTCTGCCAGGGTTGCCAACAGATGGTTCTTGGGAGAAAGTTAACAGGATTTCAAAGTATGATCAACAGTTGTGCTAAGCAGATTAAGACAGGTGACTACTCCAGGTAGAGGAAAGAGCCTGTGTAAAAGTCCCAAGTCTGGATAGGCACAGAGCCTAATGGGAATGCTAGTATGGCTGAAGTGGAAAGCAAATAATACCAGGGCATTTACAGTCCATGGCAGAAAGTGAAGAAGAAGTAAAGAGCCTCTTCATCAAAGTGAAACAAGAAAGTGAAAAGGTTGGCTTAAAGCTCAACATTCAGAAAACTAAGATCATGGCATCCGGTCCCATCACTTCATGGCAGATAGATGGGGAAACAGTGGAAACAGTGGCTGACTTTATTTTTCTGGGCTTCAAAATCATTGCAGATTGTGATTGCAGCAATGAAATTAAAAGACACTTAATCTTTGGAAGGAAAGTTATGACCAACCTAGACAGCATATTAAAAAGCAGAGACATTACTTTGCCAACAAAGGTCTGTCTAGTCAAGGCTATGGTTTTTCCAGTAGTCATGTATGGATGTGAGAGTTGGACTGTGAAGAAAGCTGAGCACCAAAGAAGTGATGATTTTGAACTGTGGTGTTGGAGAAGACTCTTGAGAGTCTCTTGGACGGCAAGAAGATCCAACCAGTCCAGGCTGAAGGAGATCAGTCCTGGGTGTTCATTGGAAGGACTGATGTTGAAGCTGAAACTCCTATACTTTGGCCACCTGATGCAAAGAGCTGACTCATTGGAAAAGACCCTGATGCTGGGAAAGATTGAAGGCAGGAGTAGAGGGGGACAACAGAGGATGAGATGGTTGGATGGCATCATCGACTCGATGGACCTGGGTTTGGATGGAGTCCAAGAGTTGGTGATGGACAGGGAGGCCTGGCATGCTGCGGCTCATGGGGTTGCAAAGAGTCGGACATGACTGAGTGACTGAACTGAACTGACAGTGAGAAATGAGCCTAAACTTAAGTGATGGTAGAATGGATGCAGTAGAGGGGTTAACCTCAGGACACAGGTGAGGGAGGGAGGAGCAGCAGGAATTAAATGTAACTGACTGTGTGGATCACAATAAACTGTGGAAAATTCTGAAAGAGATGGGAATACCAGACACCTGACCTGCCTCTTGAGAAACCTGTGTGCAGGTCAGGAAGCAACAGAACTGGACATGGAAAAACAGACTGGTTCCAAATAGGAAAAGGAGTACGCCAAGGCTGTATATTGTCACCCTGCTTATTTAACTTATATGTGGAGTACATCATGAGAAGTGCTGGGCTGGAAGAAGCACAAGTTGGAATCAAGATTGCCAGGAGAAATATCAATAACCTCAGATATGCAGATGACACCACCCTTATGGCAGAAAGTGAAGAGGAACTAAAGAGCCTCTTGATGAAAGTGAAAGAGGAGAGTGAAGAAGTTGGCTTAAAACTCAACATTCAGAAAACTAAGATCATGGCGTCTGGTCCATCACTTCATGGGAAATAGATGGGGAGACAGTGGAAACAGTATCAGATTATTTTTTGGGGGGCTCCAAAATCACTGCAGATGGTGACTGCAGCCATGAAATTAAAAGATGCTTACTCCTTGGAAAGAAAGTTATGACCAACCTAGATAGCGTATTAAAAAGCAGAGACATTACTTTGCCACCAAAGGTCTGTCTGGTCAAGGCTATGGTTTTTCCACTGGTCATGTATGGATGTGAGAGTTGGACTGTGAAGAAAGCTGAGCGCCAAAGAATTGATGTTTTTGAACTGTGGTGTTGGAGAAGACTCTTGAGAGTCCCTTGGACTGCAAGGAGATCCAACCAGTCCATCCTAAAGGAGATCAGTCTTGGGTGTTCATTGGAAGGACTGATGCTGAAGCTGAAATTCCAATACTTTGGCCACCTCGTGCGGAGGGTTGACTCATTGGAAAAGACCCTGATGCTGGGAGGGATTGGGGCAGGAGGAGAAGGGGACGGCAGAGGATGAGATGGCTGGATGGCATCACTGTCTCGATAGACATGAGCTTGAGTAAACTCTGGGAGTTGGTGACGGACAGGGAGGCCTGGCGTGCTGCGATTCATGGGGTCGCAAAGAGTTGGACACGACTGAGCGACTGAACTGAACTGAACTGAAGTTTCCACTTTGGGAGCACTTCTGTATTCTAACACTATCACTAGAGGAGGAAAACCCAGGGTGGGCAGGTCTGGGGTCAGCCAGCAGGTTCGGACACTTTGATCCCATTGAATGACCCTTTTGGCTAAATGCTAATGGATGTTCTTCATTTTCATTTTCTGATATGACTTTCCCCTTTTCTTCTGTGAATTTTTTTCTTTCATTTTCAAAGACATCACTCTCTTGTATTTCTTCTTACCTACCCAAACCCTCCTTTTCAAGCATGCAGACAAAATGTGGCGTCTGAAGGAGGCTATCTGGAATAGGCTATGGTTCCTATCTCTTGTCTATGCTCTCTAACTATGGTAATTTTCCATTTTACAGCTCCTCAATCACCACCTATGAACTGGTGACTTCCAGTTCCACGTCTGCATCCCTCATCTCTCTCTGGATTCCAGACCTTTTTGTGCAACTGCTTACTGACCATTTCCACCTGGTGTCCTACAGGAACCTCAAACTCAACATCCAAAACTGCACTCTCATCTTCCCAAGCCAAACCTGCTCCCACGTATGACTCATCTCAGCAGATGACTCCTCCATCCACTTGGTTGCCCAGGCTCCTCACAATTTTAAGTTTCACAGGACCATGTCAGTCTTGGTCACCACTAGCACAGTGAGTGGCCCACACATAGCAGATGTGTATAGGTACAATAAATGAAGGAGGCAGACTGGGTCCTTAGGTTTCCGACTTCTGTCAATCCTCTTGGAATAAAAGCCGTTCTCTACCCTCCTCCTATCCTGCGTTGGTCTGAATTGATCAAACCAAGCACCATTTGCTTTAGAAAGACTTCCCTAACTATCATCCTACCTCCCTCCATGATCTGCTAAGTGGTGTAATTTCCTGCATATGCCCTAGTCATAGTTCATAGCAGATGGCTTCCACGACAAGTTCATCCACCAACTCCCTAAAGGATGAAGTAGGTATCTTCTTTATATCCTACTGCCTACTTGCTTGATGGAAGGAAGCAAAGAAGGAAGGACAAACTGACAGGAATTCTGCATTTAAAAATGAGTATGGGGCTTGGAAGAAGTCTATGGCAGAGACAGATGTGGGTTATCCATGGTGATGCCACTGGGGTGACTGCGTCTGCCCTGGAGGATGTGTGAGGGACATACTCTTCCATGTCTGTAGGACCTGAGATGGAAGGTGGTCTCCAGTAATGAGTAATGAGGACTGGCAAGAATGTCCCTATCTAAAAAACAATTGCTTTGAAGAAGTGCTAGTCCAGGGCACCCAGAGCTTCTGATCTTTTAAAAAATTTTTTCCAAAAGAAAGCAGAAATAAATATATTTCTGGATAAATGAGAAATCTCCTATATTTTAAATGCCGGTCAAACTAAAGAATGTGAAAGTCACTCAGTTGTGTCCGACTCTTTGTGACCCCACAGACGATACAGTCCATGGAATTCTCCAGGCCAGAATACTGGAGTAGGTAGTCTTTCCCTTCTCCAGGGGATCTTCCCAACCCAGGGATAGAACCCAGGTCTCCTGTATTGCAGGCAGATTCTTTACCAGCTGAGCAACCAGAAAAGCACAGGAATACTGAAGTGGGATTGAACCAGGGTCTCCTGCAGTGCAGGGGTTTCTTTACTAGCTGAGCTACCAGAAAAGCTGGTCAAACTAAACATTAGGCCAGATTCAGACTTTAGCTTGACGAGTTGTAAGCTCTAGTACAAAACATTGAAGAATGTTGAATTTTAAACTATCGGATTGTGGGGAATTCCCTGGTGATCCAGTGGTTAGGATACCATACTTCCACTAAAGGAGGCATGGGTTCAACCCCTGGTCAGGGAATTAAGATTCTGCATGCCATATGACCAAAAACAAAATGAAACACTATCAATGTTTGTATATATTGAAAATGAGACAGAGGCCACAATTCAAAAGGGAAAAGTTAAAAAGCAAATGGGGAAATCTATCTATAAGAACAACCTTATTAGTCAATAGCTGAGTTAACTTAGGAAACACGTTTGAAGAAAATGGAAAATTTATAAAAGATGTCGTTGAATTGAATATTGAATCAGGTTCTTGATTTGATTTTGGAGTAGGAATGAGCTGTGTATTAAAGGGGTCCAGTACTGAAAAAGAAGGATTTGTTCAATAGCTTTTAGGTCCTTGTGTTATATTCAATAACACTGCAGAAGAAGCAAATAACATAGAATCCAAATACGAAAGTGTATCTAAGTCAGTCAGCTCTCTGCTCACCTCAGGAATGAATTGCACAATTTTGGGAAACTGATTTTAATTAAGAATTGGACTATGTTTTAAATTATATTAAAATTACTTTTATACTTTGAACATTATAAAATACCACACGAACTAAGTACCTCATTAAATCCTATTGCAAACCTATGAATTGAGTTATTTTTATTCTCATTTTTTCACACTAAGAAACAATTGATCAGAAAGGTTCATTCATTCATTCATTCATGTGACAAATATTTATTTGATTTAATATGCTGGTCATACACGGAGAAGGCAATGGCACTCCACTCCAGTACTCTTGCCTGGAAAATCCCACGGACGGAGGAGCCTGCTAGGCTGCAGTCCATGGGGTCACTAGGAGTCGGACACGACTGAGTGACTTCACTTTCACTTTTCACTTTCATGCATTGGAGAAGGAAATGGCAACCCACTCCAGTATTCTTGCCTGGAGAATCCCAGGGATAGGGGAGCCTGGTGGGCTGCCGTCTATGGGGTCGCGCAGAGTTGGACACGACTGAAGTGACTTAGTAGCAGCAGCTGGGCATACAACGGTGAACTAAGCAGACAAAAAATCCCTGCCCTCATGGAACTTATTCTCCTGGTGAAATCAAGTAGTCACAGAGATATAATAATTAGCCTTCCTTTCAGACACAGAGCTGTCCTTGAACCCAGGCCTCCTGTTAAATCTTTTACAAAACATCTAGCAAATAGTCAGTACTCTTTAGCAATAGCAGTTTTGAGGAGTCAGCAGGGGGCAGACCTATGACAGTGGAAGTTCTCAGGGCAACTCAGTAGCCTCTGGCCCTCTCCCCAGCTTCATGACCTCAGCAGAGAGCCCTCCATGCAGTCTGTGACAGTGGAGATTACATCTGCCCTGTTCATGGAAGAACTTCTGTGAAAATACACCAGCAAATAAGATTTTGAAGGATGGGAGTGCTTGGAAAATCCTATGTGCATGTATGTGTAATGCTTGATACAGTAAATAGCTTCTAAGTAAATTGTAAATGCAGTGTTTTATATAATATTATACAAATAACCGGATACAAACATAGATTAGCCAGCTGTGAAATTTTCAGCAGTCTCAGAAAATGTGGAGTGGTGTTCTAGGTGGTTGAGTTAGCTTTAATGTTGTTGCTTTAAAGAGGTGTCATTTGGGACTCCCCTCATCATTCAGTGGTTAAAACTTCACCTTCCACTGCAGGGGGTTTGATCCCTGGTCAGGGAACCAGATCCCACATGTTGCAACTAAGGATTTGCATGCCGCAGCTAAAGATCCCACATGGTGCAAGGAAGATGGATGATCCCGTGTGCCACAACTAAGACCTGCAGCCAAATAAATAAATAAAAATTTTATATATATATATATATATATATAGAGAGAGAGAGAGAGAGAGAGAGAGATCATGTCACATCATCTAGTTGCTCAGTGGTGTCCGACTCTTTGTGACCCCATGGTCTGCCAGGCTCTTCTGTCCATGGGATTCTCCAGGCAAGAATACTGGAGTGGGTTGCCAGTTCCTTCTCCAGGGAATCTTCCTGACCCAGGAATCAAACCTGGGTCTCCCACATTGCAGGCAGATTTTTTCTTTTACCATCTGAGCCACCATATATATGTACATATATGGGTTCCCCAGGTGGCATTAGTGGTAAAGAAACTGCCTGCCAAAGCAGAAGAACTAAGAGATGCTGGTTCCATCTCTGGGTTGGGAAGAATTCCTGGAAGAGGTCAAGCAACCCACTCCAGTATTCTTGCTTGGAAAATACCATGGACAAAGGAGCCTACAGTCCATAGGGTCACAAAGAGTCGGACACGACTGAAACAACTTAGCACATGCACATATATATGTGTGTGAGTGTGTGTGTTCACTAGCTTCATCTGTGTTTGAATCTTTGTGATCCCATGGATTGTAGCCCATCAGACTCCTTTGTCCATGGGATTTTCCATGAACACTGGAGTGCATTCCATGCCCACCTCCAGGAGATCTTCCTAACCCAGGGATCACATGTATATCTCCTGCATTGCAGGCAGATTCTTTACCGCTGAGCCACCGGGGAAGCCCATAAATATATTTAGCTGTCCTTAGAAACATTTAGTTTCTGCCAGCAGCTGAGAGGCACGGGCAAGTAGAGCCAGACACAGGAAGAGCTATTGAGAAGAGCTGACCTCCAGGGAGATAAGTGGACATCCCCTCATTTGTGCATTGAGCAAATATTTGTGGGTTTCCTCCCATGTCTGTTTTGTTCATTGCTGTATTCTTAGTACCTCCAAACAAACTTGCTGCCCTAAAAAAGGTTTACATTCTAACGGGGAGAGACAGTGACTATATTAATGTGTTTATATTAGGTAGTAAGTGTTATGATGAAAAGTAGCACAGGATGAAAGAAGGAGATAGGGAAAGGGGAGGTGGTATTTGTCGGAGTAATTGAAGCCAGGTGCCTCAATAAACAAACCATGCAACCTCACTAGCTTACCCAAAAAAAGGTTTTTTTCTCTCACAAAATCCAATTGCGGTTGTGACTCAGGGGCCCAGGCTCCCTCCGTCTTATTCCCAGGTTCTCCAAGGCAGGAGAAGAAAGGAGCAATGGAGGATCCATGTTGATTTGGAATGAAGTGAAGGTGCAGTATGGTGGATCTGGGGGGAGAGGAATCCAGACAGAGAAAACAGCAAAGAGAGTGAAGCTGAGCAAAGTGGGAAATCAACCACCCTTCTTAGATCTGTAAGAAAAGTGGGGTCACAGGGCAAACTCCCCAAACTGGAGAGACCCACAGGAGAATATAGAGAATCACAACTTCCTAGAGTAGAAACCTCTGCAGGAACCAGGGCTGGATAGGAAAACCTGAACTGTAATTCAGGAATTGCTGGAGGCTTACCTTGGACAACTCTGAGAGTCACAAACTCTAGGGAGACCCAGTCATCAGAGGGTCCCACACATCTGTGAGTTTTACCTCTTGGATCTCTACCACATGCTCACAGTGAATATCAGATAAATATTCTGGCAGGGAAAAAGGAACCATTTTGAAATATTCCAGAGCATTCTGTCCTTTTTAACAAGAACTTCCCTCAGGAGAAACTTTCACCAGAGCCTAAGCTGCCTGGGCTTTAATGCAGCCCAGCTGATCTGGGGGCAGGGAACTGCCCAACTCCAGCACCCTCTAGCCTTCTAGCCTCACCTATGAGAAGCCCAGAGACACAACCTCACTAAAAGTTTGAGACCTAATCATAGACTAAAATATTTCCCAGCCCCCTACACCTTACCATATATCACTAAAAGCCAGCACATCATGCCTGGCTAGCAAGAAAATATTACAAAGCATCCTAAAAGGCAAAAAATATAGCTGGAATAGAGAAAGATCAAGCATCAGAACCAGATTCATATATGGCCAGGATGTTGGAATGATCAGGTTGGGAAATTAAAACAACTATGATTAAAAAGTTAAGGGCTCTGATGAATAAAGGAGACAGTATACAAGTACTGATGGATAGTGCAAGCAGAGAAATGGAAATTTGAGGAACTAAAAGAAATGCTAGAGATCAAAACACTGTAAAGAAATGAAGAATGCCTTTGATGGACTTATAGTAGATTGCACATGACTGAAGAAAGGATGCATGGGTACAGCTCGTAGGAGGCAAAACTCTTCATGCCCTTGAACTTGGTCTGCTTGGTGGGGTTGTTGATGGTGCACTGGAAGAGGTAGGGGTTCTTCCTGCCACTTGGGGCCGTAGGGGCCGAGCACCATACACAACTTGTCCCCATCCTTCCTCCTCTCATGACTGCTTTTCAACATCGTACTGGAAGTCCTAGCTAAGGTAATGAAGAATAGGAAAAGTTATACAGTTTGGGAAGGAAGAAATAAAACTGTTTTTCAGAGGATATGATTATTTGTGCGGAAAAATCCAGTAGAATCAACAACAAATCCCACCCACCCATGAAATCCATAATGCATTATAGCAAGGTTGCAGGATGCAAGGATAATATACAAAAGTCAACTGTTTTCCTATACATACCAGCAATGAACAAGTGGAGCTAAAATTAAAAGCACAATGCCACTTATACTAGTACCCCCTCAAAATGAACCATTTAGGCAAACATATACCAAAACATGTACAAGATGTACGTGAAGAAACTACAAAAACTGAGGAAGGAAATGAAAGAACAATTACACAGAGAGATATTCCATGTTCATGAATAGGAATATTGAATATTGCCAAGATGTCAATTCTTCCTAACTTGACCTATAGATCCAATGCAATTCCAATCAAAATCCCAGCAAGTTATTTTGTAGATATCCACTAACTGATTCTCAAGTTTATACAGAGAGGTAAGAAATCTAGTATAACCAACACAAAGTTGAGGGAGAAGAACAAAAGTTAAGACTGCTGAAACTACTCAACTTCAAACCTTACTCTACAGCTGCAGTAATCAGTGTAGTATTGGTTAAAGACAAAACAGACAAATCAGTGAAACAGAGAGTCCAGTAACAGACTCATAAATAGACTCAAGTGACCTTTGAAAAAAGACCAGAGATAGGTTTTTCAATAAATAGTGCTGGAACAACTGGATATCCACATGCAAAAAAATGAATCTAGACACAAATCCTATACCCTTCACAAAAATTAAATAGATCAGAGACCTAAATGTACAAAATGCAAAACTATAAAAATCCTGGAAAATAACGTAGGCAAAAACCTAGATGACCTTGGGTATGACAATGACTTTTCAGATATAACTTCAAAGGTGCTATCCATGAAAAAAATAATAGATGTTGGACTTCATTAAAATTAAAAACTTCTGCTCTGTGAAAGATTACATCAAGAAAATGAGAAGACAAGCCACAGATTGGGAGAAATATTTGCAAAAGACACAGTTGATAAAGGACTGTTATCTAAAATATTCAAAAGATTCTTCAAAATAAAAAATAAGAAAGTAACCCAATTTAAAAATGGGCCGAAGACATTAATAGACACCTCACTGAAGAAGATATACAAATGGCAAATAAGCACATGCAAAGATGCTCCACATCATATGTCATCAGGGAAATGCAAATTAAAACAACAATGACATACCACTCCAAGTTTATTCAGTTCAGTTCAGTTCAGTCGCTCAGTCGTGTCCGACTCTTTGCGACCCCATGAATTGCAGCATGCCAGACCTCCCTGTCCATCACCAACTCCCGGAGTTTACTCAAACTCATGTCTATCTAGACAGTGATGCCATCCAGCCATCTCATCCTCTGTTGTCCCCTTCTCCTCCTGCCCCAATCCCTCCCAGCATCAGGGTCTTTTCCAGTGAGTCAACTCTTTGCATGAGGTGGCCAAAGTACTGGCGTTTCAGCTTCACCATCAGTCCTTCCAATGAACACCCAGGACTGATCTCTTTTAGGATGGACTGGTTGGATCTCCTTGCAGTCCAAGGGACTCTCAAGAGTCTTCTCCAACACCACAGTTCAAAAACATCAATTCTTCAGTGCTCAGCTTTCTTCACAGTCCAACTCTCACATCCATACATGACCACTGGAAAAACCATAGCCTTGAATAGACAGACCTTTGTTGGCAAAGTATTAGAAGGGCCAAAGTCCAGAACACTGATAACACCAAATGATAGTGAGGATTTACAGTAACAGGGACTCTTATTCATTGCTGGTGGGAATGCAAAGTGGTACAGTCACTGCAGAAGACCATTGGCATTTTCTTACAAAATTACACATACTTCAGTAATCGCATTACTTGATATTCACCCAAAGGAGTTGCTAACTTACAGTCACACAAAAACCTGCACAGAGACATTTATAGCAGCTTTATTCATAATTGGCAAAACTTGGAAGCAACCCAGATGTCCTTCAGTAGGTAAGTGGATAAACTGTGGCAATACCCAGGCAATGAAATATTATTCAGTGCTAAAAAGAAATGAGTTACCAAGCTATGAAAAGACATGGAGGAATCTTAAATGCATATTACTGAATGAAAGAAGTCAATTGGAAAAGGCTCCATAGTATGTTTCCCACTATATGACATTCTGGAACAGGCAAAACTTTGGAGTAGAAGAGATATCAGTGTTTATCAAGGATTAGGAGGGAGGGAGGGAGGAGGGAAAGGATTAGTAGGCAGAACACAGAGGAGTTTTAGGGTAGTGAAAGTATTCTATATGATAATATAATGGTGGATACATGTCATTATACATTTGTCCAAACCCATAGAATGTACAACACTAGTGAATTCTAACAGAAGATATGGACTTTGGGTAATAGATGTGTCCATGGGGAGGCTGTGTGTGGGGGTAGTGGTGTTGTGACGGGCTGTATACGGAAAAATCTCTTTACTTTCTGCTCAGTTTTGCTATGAACCTACTACTGCTCTAAAAAACAAAGTCTACTGGAAAAAAAAAAAAAGCAAGGCATATTTGTCTTGTTCCAGAAATAGCAAAGAAACCACTGTGGTTTCTCTCCAGTGGAAGAGAGGGATAGAAAGAGGGGCAGGAGCCCAGCCACCTAAGGCCTCTGAGGCCAAGGAAAGAAGTGTGAAAATGTGGTTGTTTGGAGCCATTTACTATTCCCTAGTGACTTGTTTTTAGAAAAGAATAATGAAATGGAAATAGTTGATGGAAATGATGATTCTGTAAATTGAATTATAAATAATATGCTTCATTTTCTAGAGAAATCTCTTTACAATGTACTACTGTATCTACTTCCTTGAGTGAACAGTTACAAGTTTTAAATACTTGAGTATATTTTCTAGCTATCCACGGCCTTTAAGGGGTGGTGTCTTTCCTGCTATTAGGGTGCCATGGGGCTAGGAACCATGTCCCTGTCATTTATGACCCCTAAACATTTGCTCCTGCACTGGTTCTGCAAACAACCTCTGGAATCTAGCAGTTCCCCAGCCATGACTCTACAGAGAAGCCCAACCTGTCTATAAATGCCATCCCCTCACATTTCAGCAACATTCACACCTGAAACAGATTTCCAGTCTCCCTCCCTATTTGAAATCCCAAAGCATTGCAAGTTTCATGATACTTTAATCACTTTTTAATCTAAAAAGTTAACTACCAGATGAATAGAAAAGGTGAAACAGAATATATTTATCTTAAATATTTTGGATTAGCTTCTCAGGAGCTGATAAGTAAAATAAATTGTATTCTTGATGGTTCATACCTGTTGACATCATGATTCTGACCACATCAATTGCTGACATCAAAAATCAGTGACCTCTGTTACTTCCTGTGAGAACTGTCCTAACCCAGAATTTTCAGCTACAAGTGGTGTAATTCAGAATTTGGTTACTGAATTGAATTAAGGGTTTGTATTAGGGATAAATACTGTTGGAGTAATTCTGGTATATTGGGTTGGTGGTTTTGTGCAGGAAGTTTAGAATACCACAGCTCTTATAATGATTGTATACTCTTCTGGCTCCTTTCCCAGATTTGCCTGAAAAGGGTCAGAGGAGAGGATGAAATTAATGACATATGAATGCTAACACCCAATTAGAGGTGTCTTCAAAGGAATAATTAGGCTAGACTTAATAAGAGGGGATTCTGAGAAGAAAAAGCTTTAGGCAAATTATACTCTGAAAGAAAAGAAGATGTGAAATAAGGCAACTCTAAGAGATTGGAGTTGATTAAAACTTCAGGAAGTGATTTTATCTACTTATCTTAAAAATAGTATAAACATAGTGAGACAAATGGATGGAGAGGGATGGTCACTGAGTCCAGGCTAGGAGCAGGGGTCTGAACACTGGTACCCTTCCTCCAGCACATATCCGGAGGCTGTAATTTTAGGACCCCTGTTCTCTTTATGATGAGAAGGAAATGGCAACCCACTCCATTATTCTTGCCTGGAGAATTCCATGGACAGCAGAGGCTGGTGGGCTACACAGTCCAGAGGGTCGCGAGGAGTCGGACACGACTGAAGCGATTTAGCATTCTCTTTATGAAGGAGGACAAGGTTTTTGCTTTTCAAAATAACAGCAGCAGCAGCAAACACTTGAACTGTGCTTCCCACCTATAATGCAAGTTCTCTGTTTCATTTTCCTCATCTGTAAATAGAGATTCCACGATTACCAAATCCCCACAACAAATCCAGGAGTGCAGAAAATGACTTGCTCAAGGTCATACAGGCAGGGATTAGCAGAAGACAGATTGACCCCAGTAGCCTGGAGCGGAAGCTTAAACTCTCATTCACGTGATTTAGGAAGGGGACGGGACACAGGCAAAATGCAAGCTCTCTCAACACATTTATTTTAGTGTAAACTCTCCAGTGCCTCCCTCTGCTACACCACCCTTAGCTCTTAATTGGTGAAACGCAGCGCCTTCCTTACTTTGCTCTCGTCACTCTCCTCTCTTTTTTGACCAACAGCCTCCAGTCAGGGAGCTTCTCCGTCAGTTTACAGCGCACCTCCCGGCATCCCGTCTTTCTTAGCCCAATAGCTAACATTCATTGAAAATCCTTCAACAGACGCGTGGGTTATGTCATTGTACGAGTATTCACTGAACGCTCAGAGTGGGAACGTTAATCAGCAATGAAAATATTAACTTACTTTCTAAGATACTTTTTTTTTTTAACTTAAAAGCCTAAAAAAGAAAGATCTCAGTTCACTTCTGAATAGAAACCTTCACCCTCAAGCTCTCATCCCTGCGCCTCACTGAACGGCATTGGCCACAAGGGGGCAGTGGCGGCCACGGAGTCGAACCTGGGGGCGTGCGCGGCGGCTCGGCCATCGCTTGCTCTCGCCTAGCGCGCGGCTCTCGGTCGTGGATTAGCGCAGCTGGGGACGTGGGAGGCCGCGGGCCCCGCCCCCGACCGGCGGCGGCGGCGGCCCAGCGCGGCAGTCTGCGCTGCTGGCGGAGCGGCGCGGAGGGCGCGACCAGCGGGTGGGGGCCCAGGAGTGTGTGCTGCCTTCGGAGCTCCTCTCGGCGCGCCAGGGCGCGGGCACGACCGCGGGCCCCTCGGGCGGGCGCCAGGCTCAGGGCGCCGGGAGTCGGGGGGCAGCCCGCCGGGGTGCCGGGACCATGGCGTTGCGCGCCCGGGCGCTCTACGACTTCAGGTCGGAGAACCCGGGCGAGATCTCTCTGCGGGAGCACGAGGTGCTGAGCCTGTGCAGCGAACAGGACATCGAGGGCTGGCTCGAGGGGATCAACAGCCGCGGAGACCGCGGCCTCTTCCCGGCCTCCTACGTGCAGGTGATCCGCGCCCCCGAGCCCGGCCCGGCGAGCGACGGCGGCCCGGGCGCCCCGGGCGCCCCGGCCCGCTACGCTAACGTGCCACCCGGCGGCTTCGAACCCCTGCCCGCCGTGCCGCCCACCTCCTTCAAGCCGCCGCCCGACGCCTTCCAGCCGCTGCTGCAACCGCAGCAGGCGCCGCCGGTGAGCACCTTCCAGCCGCAGGGCTTCTCGTACGGCGGGAGCGCCCTGCAGCCGTCGCCGCAACAGCTCTACGGCGGCGGCGGCGGCGGCTACCAGGCCAGCCAGGGCAGCGACGATGACTGGGACGATGAGTGGGACGACAGCTCCACCGTGGCTGACGAGCCGGGCGCACTGGGGAGCGGCGCTTACCCGGACCTCGACGGCTCGTCGTCTGGGGGCGTCGGCGCTGCTGGCCGCTACAGCCTGTCCACGCGCTCCGACTTGTCGCTGGGCTCCCGCGGCGGCTCTGCGCCCCCGCAGCACCACCCGTCGGGGGCCAAGAGCTCGGCCACCGTGAGCCGCAACCTCAACCGCTTCTCCACCTTCGTCAAGTCGGGCGGGGAGGCCTTCGTGCTGGGTGAGGCGTCGGGCTTCGTGAAGGATGGGGACAAGCTGTGCGTGGTGCTGGGACCCTATGGCCCCGAGTGGCAGGAGAACCCCTACCCCTTCCAGTGCACCATCGACGACCCCACCAAGCAGACCAAGTTCAAGGGCATGAAGAGCTACATCTCGTACAAGCTGGTGCCCACGCACACGCAGGTGCCGGTGCACCGGCGCTACAAGCACTTCGACTGGCTGTACGCGCGCCTGGCCGAGAAGTTCCCGGTCATCTCGGTGCCCCACCTGCCCGAGAAGCAGGCCACCGGCCGCTTCGAGGAGGACTTCATCTCCAAGCGCAGAAAAGGCCTGATTTGGTGGATGAACCACATGGCCAGCCACCCGGTGCTGGCGCAGTGCGACGTCTTCCAGCACTTCCTGACCTGCCCCAGCAGCACCGACGAGAAGGCCTGGAAGCAGGGCAAGAGGAAGGCCGAGAAGGATGAGATGGTGGGTGCCAACTTCTTCCTGACCCTGAGCACGCCCCCCGCCGCCGCCCTCGACCTGCAGGAGGTGGAGAGCAAGATCGAAGGCTTCAAGTGCTTCACCAAGAAGATGGACGACAGCGCGCTGCAGCTCAACCACACAGCCAACGAGTTCGCGCGCAAGCAGGTGACCGGCTTCAAGAAGGAGTACCAGAGGGTGGGGCAGTCCTTCCGCGGCCTCAGCCAGGCCTTTGAGCTGGACCAGCAGGCCTTCTCAGCCGGCCTGAACCAGGCCATCGCCTTCACCGGAGATGCCTACGACGCCATCGGCGAGCTGTTCGCCGAGCAGCCCAGGCAAGACCTGGACCCGGTCATGGACCTGTTGGCGTTGTATCAGGGCCACCTGGCCAACTTCCCCGACATCATCCACGTCCAGAAAGGTAAAGCCTGGTCTTAAGAGCGGACGGTGTGGGATGTGTTGTTCAGGCTGAGAGGGTCACTTTGACAGAAGTCCCATTGTCTGTTTCAGATTAATATCCCACAGGTCGGGATCCCAGCAGGGATGTGGGCAGCCAGGCGGTGCCCCAAGGGTAGGGCGGATGGTGGGCTGATGGCTTCCTCCTTAAAGTATTTCCAGACAGGCTTTTCCAGACAGGCTGCGGGTACACTCTTCAGAGGAGGCTGGGAGGGCACTTTTGACGACAGTGCTGTCATTTTGGAGTGTGACTAGTTGGGTAATGAGCTTCTGGGATCGGTCATCTTGTGTCTAGGGTAGAATCAGAAGGGGACCCAAGTCGTGTTAGGCATCCATTTGAACACTGGCAGTGTCATTTAGCCGTGGGTTTCGGGAAGTGTGGAAATCAGGGGCAAGAGTGGATATCTGCAGATAAAGGTAAGTCCTGCTTTCGCCCCTCTTCTCGTCTCAGCCCCTGCATTGGTAGAGAAAGTAGGGTCAGTTCTCTGTAGGTACCACTTAAATGGGGAGGCGTAGGAATTTCCTGCACAGGCTTCTTGCTTGCAAGCTTTGTAAAATAAGGTAAAAGACTCAGCCAAATTTCAGGAAGTTTTAAGAAAATTACTCTCTTTAAGCTTGGTCATTTTGAATTTGGTGTCTACTAACCGACTGAAATTAAGAATATTATTTAGGAAGATGGTGTAGGGAAGCCATGTAGAATGCATAGGATCTGTATTGTGTTTGAGAGCAGTGTTTCTGGTATCTCAGCGAGTAGCTGCCCAACTGTCAGAGCTATTTTATTTAGTCGTCGTTAGTGTCCCTAAAGACTGAAGTTTGCAGATTGTTTTCTTAGAAAATAAATTAGAGCAGAATTAGAGCAGTAATTCCTGCCTTAAGGTTACTCGCTGGCTTGCATTCTGATAGCATGCCTGGAGAGAGGGAGAGTGGGGAGGGGTTGGAATGGGGAGGCAGCCTTGCTGAGAAGGTCTTCAGTTCGCTGCGGGGGGAGGGGAAGGGGACGTCACCTAACCACCTTCCTGAGCGGGTGGAAACCTCCTTGGGCCAATGAGTCTGGCCCTGGGTAATGAGTCGCTTGCTGCCCTTTGAGGTGGGACAGCCGGTTTACAAACAGCCCAGATCTTTAACCTGTTCTTCCTGGTATTAAACTAAAGTTTGCCTCTCTTGATTGTCTTTCTGTTCCCTGGAAACACACAAAGTAAGTTTCTTCCTCGTCATGGCAGCCCATCAGACCTTTTGGGACAGCAGCTTCCTTCCCCTCTGCTGCACTCCTGCCTCTTCCGAGTAGGTGACAGGCTTCTAACTCCCCAGAGAGGGGTCCGGCAAATATGCTGATGCTGGGGTAGTCCCTGCTAAAATGCACTGCCCCAAACATCTGCAATTCTTTCAGTGTAACTATCTGCAATAGTTTCAGTGGAGAACAGTAACTTTTTTGACAATTTACATCTTGTAAGTGAAATATAAGGTTAAATTAGCTGTTTGGGCATCCATATCACTATTGACCTGCATTGAACCTGCGTCTTTGTTCCCTGTGACCCCCCTTTTTTGCATAAATTGCTATGAATTCTTGATATTTAGTCGGTGCTGGTGCAACTGACTCTTTGAGCCTTTAATGCAGGATCTGACATTTAAATCCACTGTTACATCATTCTGGATCCACCGCTGGGTGCCTTTTTAAATGTTTCTGTGAGTTTATGCAGATTGTTGGTAAACAGTTGAAAGGGTGGAGCCAGGTGCAGATCACGCAGTCACACAGGTGGCTGGCTACTACAGGGCAGCGTCAGTTCATTCAGTGGTTTCACTGTCTTCAGACCTCACACTCAGCCTTGTAGAGTGACTCTGCTGTTGAAGTGATTAGAAAATACTTGATGTTTGCTATAAAGTCTATTTTGAGTTTATATGTAGTCTGTCAAGCCATATACATAGTTTATTATTTTTTTTTAACACTAGAACTAAACTAAACACTAAACTGTTGGGATTTGAGAAACTTCCTTCATTAAAAGCAGTACCATTTTTACCTTGTTTAAACAGTTCAAGGGCCCTAAACATAATCTTCAGGAACTTCAGAAAGAACATCAGTTGATATTCAACATATCAACTTTTTGTTTGTTTCTGCTGTAGCCTTGGTGTGTGATGTACAGGGAGCCTGTGTCCCTGGAAACATGTCTTTAGAATGTACTGCCATTTAAAGCTATAGCGTGCAGTGCATAAAGCTAAAAGCATTTGTTTACAGCCAGCATTTATCAGGGATGCTAGTGTTGGCCGTTTTAGGAATACAGATGAGCTTTAAGCCCGGCTGAAGCTTTTTGAACATGTTCTGGATGTTCACATGATTGTACAGAGCAGAAGAAATAGCCCCCTCCCGCACCTACTACACAGTTGCTGTTGGAATGAATCTTTCTTCATCTGAGCACTTGGGAATTTTGTTTACAAGTTGTTTTTTCCTTCAGGATCTCAAAACATAATCATATTTTAGGCCTTACTGTGACTTTGGAGAGGAGAGTAAAAAAAAAAAAGTGAAAATCTTTAAGCAGTTTATGCGATCTTTTGTTGAAAGTATTTGGTCCAGAGTTTATATTAAGTCTTTGTTGTTTTCAGTAAGAGAAAAGTGGTTTTATCCCTTTTACATTTTACATGTTCTAATCATATATTACCCTGGAGAAAATCATGGCAACCCACTCCAGTATTCCTGCCTGGAGAATCCCATGGACAGAGGAGACTGACAGGCTACAGTCCATAGGATTGCACAGTCGGACACGGCTGAAGCAACTTAGCACGCACACAATCATATATTAGGAGACCCACATTCAGTTGAGTCAGAAAATGATTAGAAAGTACTTTTTAATGACTAAAGCAGTTAAGAAGGGGAGTTAATTAGTTCTTTTTCTCCCTTAATTCTTGGGGGAGAGGACGGGGCCATTAGGCTCCTCTGGAGCCTTTTTTTTTTCCAGGAGACTGCTGCCATCAGCCAGCTTTCCCACAGTTTTGGACCTGAGTTCTTCCATGCTGAGTCTGTAAGCCACACGTAACTCTTCAAGTTAGTTACAGTTCAATAAAATTTAAAAAATTCGGTTCCTTAGTCGTGCTAGTTATACTTCAAGTGCTTTATAGCCAGCGACTACCATACTGGACAACAGAGGTGAGGTCTGTTTCCATCCTTGCTCTAGGTTCTCATTGGACCGTACTGAGCTGGACTGTTGGCCAGAGTTTAACTGTCAACCCTGTCATGGGTTTCTCTGGCAAATTGATGATCTCTTCACATACTTCCAGATGGTTTTCTTTTCTCTCGATCATCACCTGGCATCCCCTCTCTGTATGAACTTAAGGGATAAAAAGTAGGCGGGGAAACAGGTCCTGCTAGATCCTTCTCTACAGAACATCCTGGGTACCCAACCATCGAGTAATACTTGTGCAGCAGGAGGAAGTCCACCGGCTTTGCATCCTGCCTTCATTCCCCGTTCAGAAAACCTAACTGGGTTCCGGATGGACATTTGAGGCTCATTAGGAACTGTCTCCAGAAAGAGGGTGGAAAACGTAAATACCCTGCAGTGTGGTCAGCTGGGGTTTACTGACCGTACTTAGTACTGAAACCACCACTTACACTTAATAATGGTGTTAGTATAAGTGCTTTCTGCAAAAATGAAGAAAGCCTTGCGTTTCCTTCAGCAGAAAGGGAATGTTAGAATTCTGATTTTTTTTTTTATGAAGTCTCAGATAAACAGACCTATTTTGGTTCATGGAGTTCAGTGTAGGAAGAAGGCAGTTTTCTGTAGTCTGAAGGACAGAAGATGGAATTCAGAACCTGTCTGAATTTAATTCATATTTTGCTTTGTTGTCACAGGAGCCCCTTAAATTCTTTGTTTATGGATGGTTCATTGATTGCTGACTAACCAGCCTACACAGGTCTTATCAGTGAGCTTTGTAACCCTGGGTCTTGATTTTCTTTTCTTGAAATGGCAGCCTCTTATCCCCTTCCTCTTCATCGTCCCTGCCTGCTGTATGCTTTTATAATGCCAGTGTTAGTGAGTTGGTGTGGTGTGTAGAATATATTTCACTATCAGTTTCTTAGCATATTCAATTCTGTTTCCAAAGATACGATTAATCTCTGGTATTTAATGAAGCTTAATCTGGAAGGCAGCGGGTGATGGTGGTTTAAAAGCTTTGGGCTTATCTCTTGGGGAATACCGTGAAAGGGAAAGACTATAATGTTAGATGATGAGAAATGTTGGTTTCATCTTTGTTGATGAATCTGGACTAGATAGCCAGAGGCAGTGACTTAAAAGGAAATCGTATTCCAGAGAAAAGGTATAAAATCATGTAAAAGTGATTGGTTGGTATAGTCTGAGTATGTGAAGCGGGGATGCAGAACCAGACAAACAGGCAGTCCTGTTTTCTGTGCTCGTAAATTAAACACGCAGGGTCTACTTCACTGCCCTCTGTAAACGTTCCAGACGGAGCTTTCTTTTGAACAGAAAACAACCCCAGGACCTCAGGAATGGTACACCGGTAGTGAGCCTGGCAGTCTTGTGGGTAGAATTTCACCTTTGTGCTTCCTGTCAGCACAGGGAGGGTTGGTCTTCTGTCCCTCAGACATTAATTAAAGATAGCCAGAGTCCCGACAGGGCACTCGAGGTGAGGCTGGGCCGCTGTGAGCCCTTCCCTCTCTGCTCCCCATTCTCCTGTGTCTAAACATAGCCCTGAGAAGGTGGTGCCAGAAGTACAGAGAAGAGGTCTGTTAAGCGGGCTGTTTACAAGCTCATCCTTACTTTGAAACCTCTGGACTAGCAACCGAGGTCATTCACCTTTTTTGCTTTAGTCTCATCTTTAACTGTACCATTCTCCTCTCCCATCCACTCCTAGCTGTTTTTTAAGGAGACTTCAGTTCCAGCCTTGAGATTTGGCCCAATCTGTATTTTCTTTGTGGAGACAAGGTTGTCTTTGGGGTTTTTGTTCAGTTCAGTTCAGTCGCTCAGTCGTGTCCTACTCTTTGTGACCCCGTGAATCACAGCACGCCAGGCCTCCCTGTCCATCACCAACTCCCTGAGTTTACTCAAACTCATGCCCATTGAGTTGGTGATGCCATCCAGCCATCTCATCCTCTGTTGTCCCCTTCTCCTCCTGCCCCCAATCCCTCCCAGCATCAGAGTCTTTTCCAATGAGTCAACTCCTTGCATGAGGTGGCCAAAGTATTGGAGTTTCAGTTTCAGCATCAGTCCTTCCAATGAACACCCAGGACTGATCTCCTTTAGGATGGACTGGTTGGATCTCCTTGCAATTCAAGGGACTCTCAAGAGTCTTCTCCAACACCACACTTTAAAAGCATCGATTTTTCAGCGCTCAGCTTTCCTTACAGTCCAATTCTCACATCCATACATGACCGCTGGGAAAACCATAGCCTTGACCAGACAGACCTTTGTTGGCAAAGTAATGTCTCTGCTTTTTAATGTGCTGTCTAGGTTGGTCATAACTTTCCTTCAAGTGTCTTTTAATTTCAAGGCTGCAGTCACCATCTGCAGTGATTTTGGAGCCCCCCAAAATAAAGTCTGACATTTCTTCCACTGTCTTGTTATAGATGACTGAATCCCTGGGTTAAAGCATCAGTGTGACTGACCACCGAATGTCTTGGTCACAATCTAGGTGGGGACACTGCTCACATCACCTCGTCATTGGTCTTTTCCGACTTCGTTTTTGAGTCGTGAAGCCCTCTGCAGAATTGTATCAGGAAGTCTGGTCTGTTAGGTCGGTCACTGTAGAGCCCAGAGGTGGCAGGGACCCGAACTGCCACTCACGGTCTTCTGAGGAATCTTGGACTCAGCTGGACTATCCTCTTGAAGTGTCATATGCACAGGCTCCTATCTGGTCATCTTTGAATTTTCAAAAGACTGTGTGGAACCCGAACACCCTTACCAACATGACACTTTTCTTAAACAGATTCCTTCTTTTCAGGCTAACTAAAAATCTGCTGTCTTCTCAAAGTGTTTTACAACTAAAGTTTCATATCAAATTAGATTTAATTTGCTATCTACTTATGATGATCACACACACACTCACACACACACACAAATAGCACAGTAATGCTTTCTGTTTAGAGAGACTGTGCCCAGAAGACCTGAACTGTTTTTCGTCCCAGACTTGATTTGTATCTGCAGGAGGAATGGACAGGACTCTGATCCTCATGGAGGTTTTTGTTGTTGTTATTTTGTTTCTTGGCTGTGCCTGGCAGCAGGCAGGAGCTTAGTTCTCTGACCAGAGATCAAACCTGTATCCCCTGCAGTGGAGGGCAGAGGAAGTCCCATCATGGAGTGTTTTGACTGGTGGCAGGGAAGCTGTGTGCCAGGGGGCTTCACAGAGCAGATGGGTCTGGTCTGGGTCTGATGGGGGGCTGGATCGACTCTGGGGCCCCACATCAGAGTCTGGTCACCATGGGCCAGCCTGACATCTGGGTGACCAGATGTGAGGGTATCCTTGGGCAACTGTTTTAACCTCTGTGAGCCCCATTTTCTCGCTGACAAGAGAGGGAACACTTCCTCATAAGGTCATCATGAGGACCAAATGTTACGGTTCTTAGTAATTGCTCACTAAGCAATTGATTTTGCAAAGTATAAGGTACTTTTAAGATGGGAGATACTCTCCCTTAAAAGACAGTTCCAGCGATCTTATCATCCCTTCAGGCGGCCTTTCACCACCAGAATTGCAGACAAAGTATAAAACCCCATGGAATCATCAGTACAGTATTTGAGTGCTGTATTTTAATGCAGCTGTTGTTTTGCACACCAGGAAAAATGGTGACAGGAATAATCATCAGTGTTACTGGAGTCAGCAGTTTGCTGTTGTTCACACTAAGGAGTTTATGTAAATTGTCTCTTGTCAGCCTCTCTCTTCCTCCAAATTCCTTGTGTCCTTGGACACACAAGTGTTGGCGTTTCTGAGCTTCAGTTCCATCACCTGAAACTATGTGGTTCATGGTTTCCTAGATATCATTTTGTTGGTTAACTCTTTTAATAGCATCGTTCCTGCATTGAAAATAAAATATCCCCCCCCCAAAAAAACCATGAAAATAAAATATTCCAAAGCATATAATGAACATTTTGACCTTGATTCAGGCTAGTTTCAAGAGCATTCTATTTGTTTATGTGACTCTGTAATCTAGGAGCATGCAAATCCTTTATCGGTTGGCATGAAAGAAGAGTCACGCACATTTAATTCAGATCAGCAAACTTGCACCCAGGGCTTCTCCCTGCCAGGTGCTGTGAATGTGGAAGTGATGACTCCCTGGCCTCCTGCCTGTTATGAGAGCTCCCAGGTGTTCTGACGCCAAGGCGTGCTGGGCCGCTGGAGCAGCTTCCCTCTGACCCAGACGAGGGTGTAATTAATAGGGCCACCAAAGAGAGAAGGTGTGATCGGCTGTTTTCCCTCCTACAAGCCGTACTTCACCTTGAGTTCTAAATACTGTCTCCTCTTCAGACGTAGAGCCAGTCTTGTATTGTTGATCTTGCATTTGTAGCTCAGTTAAACTTCAGTGTGGATGAATTTTAGTCCACATGTCATTTCTTCTCCCTTCCCTTGGAACTTTGTGTCTCTCACTGTGACATGACTTTTTTCTTCTGATAAAGAAGTTTTATGTGTTATTTAGCAGGTAGGGAGACAGTGGTTAGGGAGGGGAGCTTAACATCATTCAGTTTATTCATGGGATCCTCTGAAAGGTAAACCTGATTTTAGTCAACAAATATTTCAGTGCCCACATAGATCAGTCACTAGTAAAGATGCTACGGTTGCACCAGGAGTCAAAGCAAAGATCACCACCCTTGTAGAGTTTACATTCTAGCAGGGTGGAGACACAAGGAAAAACACACACTGAGTAATTATAATGTATGTCCAAGTACGGTATGTGTTCAGTTCAGTCACTCAGTCGTGTCCCACTCTTTGTGACTCCATGGACTGCAGCATGCCAGGCTTCTCTCTCCTTCACCATCACCCAAAGCTTGCTCAAACTTATGTCTATTGAGTCGGTGATGCCATCCAACCATCTCATCCTCTGTCATCCCCTTTTCCTCCTGCCTTCAATCTTTCTCAGCATCAAGGTCTTTTTCCAGTGAGTCCCTCTTTGCATCAGGTGGCCAAAGTACTAGAGCTTCAACTTCTGCATCAGTCCTGCCAGTGAATATTCACGGTTGATTTCTTTTAGGATTCACTGGTTTGATCTCCTTGTAGTCCAAGGGACTCTTGGGGAACCTCACCGGCACCCACACCAGCCTCTCTGGGACACCCCTCATGACCCAGGCTGGTCCCCACCTCCAGAGTGCAGTGGGAAAAACACCTCGGTCAGAAAGAATCTGACAACCGGGACCCAAGTGTGCCCACCACCTGCCCCAAAGCCACAGTCTGGGCCTGTCCCCACCTACAGAGCAGGTCACTGGGGGGCTTTGGGGCTGAGGGGGAGTGAATGCTCCTGAGGGCCAGACCGCCAAGCCACAGGCGCTCTGGGTGCAGAAGGCCTTCTTTCTCCCTGCCCACCGGGTGCCCGGCCCAGGTGAGGCTGGGTCAGTTGGTCTCTGCGGCCAGAGGGGCACAGGGAGATGCTAGTCGACCCGATCAGGCGACCCCAGAGCTTGGATCTGGAGCGCAGTGACAGTCACCCGCCTCATGATATGTGTTAGGGGGAAAATAAAAGTGGAACAGAATAAGTGGACTTGGGGAGGCCGGAGACGGAATGAGGTACATAATGAAAAGCATGATGATCAAGGCCTCATCAAGAAGATGAGATTTAAGGAGGTGAGGGGGTTAACCAAACCGGTATGGGGGAAGAGCTCTTCAGGCAGGAGATCCAGCCGGAGTAAAGGTGCTAGTATGCATGTGTGCTGGGCCTGCTGAGGACAGCAGGGAGACCAGGTGATGGGTACTAAGAGGGTCTGAGTAGGAGGTGAGGTCCCAGAAGGTTCCACTCACAGGGCTTCATGGGTCATTGTCAGGATTTGGAGTGAAAGCCCGAGTTTGACGGGAGCCATTACAGGTTTTGAGGGAAGGAGTGATGTACCAGTAGACCTTTTAACAGACTGACTCCAGTTGCTCTGTTGAGAAGAGAATGGACAGGGATGAGGCAGGGTGGAGGCCAAAGGTAGGAGCTGCTGCTGCTGCTATGTTGCTTCAGTCGTAGGAGCTAGGAGCCAATAAATCTGATAATGTGGCTGAGAGATGATGAGACAGTGAGGTCCCACTCTAGATTTATTTTAAAGATAGAATCAGCAGGTTTTCCTAAAGGATCGGATGTGGCACCTGAGAGGAAGAGGAGACAGAGTGACTCTGGTTTGGGCTTCACCAACGCTGAGAATGGAGTCTCCATCAGCTGAGATGAGGAAGGCTGCGAGTGACACAGAGGTGGGGATGGGCTATTAGGACTTCAGTGTAATCCTTGAGGGTGAACAGGCTCCTGCCTTCTGTTCCACATCTCCCCCACCCAGCACGTTCATAGTCAAGCCCCAGGTCAAGTTCCCGTCCTTGGAGTATCCCAGCCCTTTTCTAAGTCGTCTTTGCGGATAGAATGCTGACTGGTGTGCCAGAGACTGTATGTTGCTTGATTAGTGTGCAGGGATCATCTTTTTATGTTCCTCAAGTATAAAGTTCCACTGTTTCATACATACATAGTAAGTACTTAATGAATGCTTGTGGAATTAATGAAGTAGGCACTCCAAAGTACTTCTTGGTTAATTTTGAAATAGATTTCTTCTGTGATTTATAGAATGTTTTTGTTTTTCTATTTATATGATGATGGATAACAGGATTTAAAAGCATACAGGAAATAAAAATAGTATCTGGATGTGTTTTATGGGTGAAGTCATGAACATGTGAGCAGTTTAAGTCTTAAGTATCTACGAAATGACTTTCCAAAATTCATTGGAGTGGGGAGGAGGAGAGGAAATTTGAAAATGCTTCATTTTATGTGCCAGAAAAATTATGTATCTCATGATTAAACTTTATATTGATTCTTGGCGTTTAAACTTGTATATCGTATGTTTCTCTCCTCTTTGGTAAACTTTCATGAGACTACTCTTTCCCTGGGGTCCCTTTTGCTTAATTCACAACATGTGAATTAGAGCGTGTGTGTTCATGGTGTTGAGTGACTTGGATACACAAAGCGCTGGGTGTGGGTGTTGAGCAGGAGGTGCCTGCCCTCAGGGAAGATGCAGTTCCTTGAGGGAGGGAGGTTGTGTGTGCAGAAAACTGAAATCAGAGGTGGGTCTCACTTAGTGCCTGTATAATAATAGTGCGTGAGAGTCCAGGCTTGTGTTAGAGGTTTGGGTGGTAGCATTGGTTTTCCCTTTGAAAGATAGTTGTATTTTGCCTTTTGGAGGAACATCCATGGACAGTGCGTGGTTGATCCTGGGAATGCTTTAGGATAGGTTTGATAAGCATATAAGAGCTGATACGCTCCATGCCCAGAGCTTAGGTCACTGAGGGAGGCTGACAGGTGAGTTAGCTGTCACTGTACAGTGTGACCCGTACAGTCATGGTAGCACGTGCCATGGTGTGAAGTAGGACAGAGGAGGCGTGGTTAACTATGCAGAGTTCAAGGGTGGCTTCTCCCTGTCTCGGTGGAAGAAGAGTTTTGGAATGCAGTTGGGAGTTTGCCTGGTGGGCAGCGCTGGGAAGGACATTCTGGGCAGAGGGAACCATAAGTACAAAAATCAGGGACTAAACCCTGGCCACCTCTCACATCAGCCTTGGCATGGTTGCAGCTGTACAGAGGGCCCCTTCTGGATGCACTGAAGCTGAAAGGTGGGAACTTGTAGCCTAAACACTGGTGTTCTTAAGAAAGGTCCTCATGAGATTTTGATGCTGGAGGTGATGGAGGGAGCCTCATGGAAGATCAACGGGGGTATTGATGTGCTCGGGCCTGCAGGCCTGGTGACAGGTGTGAAGGGTGGCTCGGGGTGGGGCAAGATGGAAAGTTCTTGCAATAATTCAGGCAAGACATGGTGAAATACTAAACTGAGAACATGTCTGTGGGGGTGGGGAAGAGGAGACAGAAGGAGGTGTTGGCCAACAGGAGTGGGGCAAGGGACAGGGAGGAGAATAAAAATGCCCTGCATGCTGAGCCTGTGGAGCTGCCAGCAGAGATGCTGGAAGATGCAGTGGGGTCTGCAGCTGACTGGCAAACCCACCCAGGTGCCTGTTCATTTATAGCACTTGAGCTTAAGGATGCTTTTTATATTTATTTTTTAATGATTAGATAAGGCTCAATTTTGCCTCAACTTGCAAAGCATCAAATATTTACTCTCTGACCCTTAAAGAAAATGTTTGCTGACCCTTGACTTGGAGGTCAAGCAGGTTAGGGAGTTGGTGTATGTGTGGCTGTTGCTACCATTTTTGAGTGCTTAGTGTGTGAGCAGCAGTATTCTGGACATTCACATCCATTGCATCTGACTCTATTCAGGGGTTGGTGTGACGGCAGAGAGGTCTTGAGCCTGGACCTCAACCATCTGGGGCTGAGTTGCCACTAGCAGCTTCACTCAGCCTCGGTTTCTTTGTGTGGCACCTGGAAAAAGCATTTTCTACGGCAAATATGTCTCTAAGCATTAATGATAGGCTATTGTACTAGTTTGCCAGGACTGCCATAAGAGATTACCACCAACAAGGTGGCTTAAGAAAAGTACAAGTTTATTCTCTCCTAGTTCCGGAGTCTAGAAATCTGACATGAAGACATTGACAGCGCCTCTCTCCCTCCAGAGGCTGGAGGGGAGGATCCTTCCAGCTTCTGGTGGTTGCTAGCAACTCTTGCTGTTCTTGGCATGTAGACTCATGGCTCCAGCCTCTGCCTCCATCTTTACCTGGCTTTCTCCCTCTGCGCTCATCTCCTCTTCTTTTAAGGCTACTACCACATTGGATTGAGGGCCCATTCTTCCAGTACGACCTTGGGCTTACATGCTCACTCAGTCCTGTCCGACTCTTTGCAACCCCATGGACTATAGCCCGCCAAACTCCTCTATCCATGGGATTTCCCAGGCAAGATCACTGAGGTGGGTGGCCATTTCTTCCCCCAGGGATCTTTGATCAAACCTGCATTTCTTGCATTGGCAGGCGGATTCTTTACCACTGAGCTACCTGGGAAGCCCAATCCAGTATGACCTCACCCAAACTAATTATGTGGGCAAAGACTCTGTTTCCAAATAGGTCACAGTTTCTAGGTGGATGTGAATTTTTGTGAGGAGATACTGTTCAACCCAAGATAGCTGTTTAACTCCCCAGCTGGGTGCCAGGTGAGGCTCAAGGAAGTTGAGTGATTTCCAGAATCACACAGCTAATAAGGAGACCTAGGATTTGAATTCACTTTTAGCCTTGACCTGAGATCAATACTCTTTATGCTACCATTTGTAGGATGCCTGCTAGAAAATTGTTTTATCCTATAGGCAGTCAGCAGCAACTAACGGTTTGAAATTGAAGAGTGACTTCTGAATTGAGATAAAAGTAGCAAATATAAATTGAGGGTTTTTGTGTGCCAGGCATGGTGCTTTGCACTGGATTATATCTATTTAAACCTCATGGAAGATTTTGAGGTAAATTCTCTCATTATCCCCACTTTGCAGGCAGGAAGGTGGTGAGCCACAGAGCCTAACTGTGAGCTCTTGGCGTGCGTCCTTCAAGTGCAACCTATTTCCCAGGAAGCTGCTCCTGTTGGCTGAGTGCAGACCTGCAGAGGCTTGTTAGTAGACCAGGCTCGAGGCTGGCTTTGAAAGAGCAGGTGACCTGAAGACACCTGTCAGGGAGAGTGGTAGGACTGGTGAGGAGGGGCTCTCTTAAATCTAGAGTTATTGTTTCGTTGCTAAGTCGTGTCCAACTCTTTTGTGACCCCGTGGACTCCAGCCTGTCAGGCTCCCCTATCCAGGGATTTCCCAGGCAAGAATACTGGAGTGGGTTGCCGTTTCCTCCTCCAGGGGATCTTTCCGACCCAGTGATCCAACCCACGTCTCTTGCGTCTCCTGCATTGCAGACAGATGCTTTACCACTGAGCCACCAGGGAAGCTTGAGTCTAGAGTTACCTTTGAGTGACAGACTTTAAATTTGAGTGACAGAAAGTAGTGATGCCAAGAATAGAAACAGGTAGGTTTAAGAAAAGAAGGATTAGAGGGAAAGAGAAGGAATGGGGCTGAAGGGATCCTTAGAAAATCCCATTTTCTGGACTTTTATTATATTTCATTATATTGACATTTGTGATTTTCACAAAAGCCCACCTATTGCCTGCAGTGAGAAATCTTTATACATGCTAGTAAATGTCAGCATGGGTAATCTATAAGTTTTCATGTTTTTTGAGTTATATTTTATGTCTGTTTTTAAAATACTGTATTTCTAGATTTTGACTTCAGTTGTTTATTTATGATTGGTTCAGGGAGTCTAGATGTGGCCAGAGTAAAGACTCATAGCCAGTGGAAACCTGGTCCCCGCCATTGGCAGAAAGCAGGGACACCCCAGGGCCAAGAGTGTTCTTAAGTTTAAAACTGTTGGCTTAGGAATCATCCCTAAAGTATAGTCATTGTAAAGTGATGTGAAGTGCCGGTCGTAATGGCCACAGCGAACAGCACTGAGGGAAGCCATTAATGCTGGGCTGCTCACCACCTAGTACCCCCCGTAGCTTAAGGAGCAGCTGGTAACACTGGGGTTTACAATTACATTTCTAAAGTTAAAAACCAGATATTATTTAGAAAGAATATGTGAAAGAAAGAAAAAGGTCCTTTGAAAATATTGTTCTAACTGTAGTAGTAACTGCAGCCCTCTCAGAAGCAGTCCTGGGAATCACGGATCTGGCTTTGGATGTGTACCTCGTGTGTCTGTTTCTTTTCTAAAGGGCCAGTGCCACCTCGCTCTATTCCTGCCCCACAGAGAGGGGCCTGTCTGCTCAGCAGCTTCTATTAGATTTATGTTAGTCTGTGTGCGTGTGTGCTCGGTCGTGTCTGACTCTTTTGCGACTCCGTGGACTGTAGCCCACCAGGCTTCTCTGTCCATGGGATTCTCCAGGCAAGAATACTGGAGTGGGTTGCCATTTCCTTCTCCAAGGATCTTCCCAATCCAGGAATTGCACCTGCATCTCCTGCATTGGCAGGCAAATTCTTTACTGCTGTGCCACCTCTTAGCTTGGGCCTCCCTTTATCTTCCTAGAAAAAAAGAAACTAAGGTTTTACCTTTGGTTAAAGGTAGTTTCCAAAGTCCATTTTAGTCTTGGGTGTAGGTATGTTTTGTTGTATGTCAAAGGTCATTTAAATCCAAAGTGCTGGCAGCTTGCAAATATCCCTAATGTTGCTTTGTTTGTACAGACCAATATCCATGCATGTATATCAGGAAACAAAAGGATTAGGAATTAGGAACTATCCACTGTGCATCTCAGGCATCAAGTGTATTCTCTGAATTTTAACCACACTATGGATTCTGTTTTACAACATCAGTTGTTTTATTCGAGTTTTATTGTATGTTCATGATTATCAAAGATATTCCTTCTACCTTATTTTATTATGGTTCTGTGAGTAGAAAACCTTTAAGAAAGAAAATGATACATGTTTTTCTTATCCTCAAATTTTGGTCTTTGCCTGTTTGCCTGACCACAGGCACATCAACATTTTCACCATTGTATCCAGAATCTTCTGAAATAAAAACACTATTTTTACAGTATTCTCTTGAATCTATCATCCTAGTATCTTTATCACGTATTTACTACTCAATATAAGCTGAAACACAAGAACCTTTATTATCTATCACATTTCCTAGCTGTGAACAGAACAACCTATGCTACCAAATGAGCCACAAGAGATGTAATCACGTGATTTCCATCTCCATTTCTGGAACAAGGTGAGCTGTATGGGTGTATGTACATAGTGAGTAGAAGTAATCAAATGTTTTAAGATGTGGTGCACTCCAGTGAATGTTTTCATTCATACTAAATGTCATCCTGCCTGTACACTTCTGGTGATTGCTGAATGGAGCTAAAAGGGCTGCTTAATTAGGAAATAATAAGGCGTTTACCAGAAGAAACAGCTTCTTATTGTACCTTCATGACCAAAACTTAGAGGCCTGAGTTCTTTAAGTGATTTTTTCATCATCAAATAATCAGGTCTTTGTTGTTGTTGTTGTTGTTATTTTATTTATTAATTTTTTTGTAATTTATTATCCTGGTCCTGACCCTCTGTTTCTTTTTTTTTTTAAATGACTCAGAAGTTCTCTTTGTGAATTGACAGTGAATTTTAAATTACTTATATCTTTGAATTTTGATAGTTCTTGGCTCTAGGGACATTTTGTCCCTTCAAAAAGTTGCTCTCACTGACTTGAGTTCAGTGGTACTAAACTCTCAAGTTTATTTATGTGCTCCAAATCTGGAGCCCACTCAGTCAGACTTGCTGCAGGAATAAGCAGAGTTGTGAGGGCCTGGAGGCGGTTCGTGTATGCGGGCTCGGTCGCTCAGTCGTGTCCGACTCTTTGCGACCCCATGGACTGTGGCCCTCCAGGCTCCTCTGTCGATGGGATGGGATTTCCTAGGCAAGAATACTGGAGTGGGTTGCCATTTCCTTCTCCATGAAGGTAGATCATGGGTTGCTTAGCCCTCCATGAGGTTCCTGGAGGGCTTGGTGTGGTGTGGTGCCCCGTGTTCTGGGCCTGGTCCGTGGGGCCTTGAGATCTCAGGCAGGAGGCAGCCCCAGTTGGGCAGGTACAGGGGACGGTGTGGGTTGGGAGGCAGACCCAGACGCACATGTAGCTGACACATTGTAAAGTTATTTCCCTTGCCTCAGCCTCTGGTCCACCTCTGAAAACAAGAGTCATCCTTGCTTTTCTTTCCAGGTTAAAGATTAAAAAAAAACTAGACTGGCGGGGTACAGACCACAGCTTTGCATAGAGCAGGTGCTCACTTGGGACTCTTTTACCTGGATGGATGGCCATCCTATCCTGCCCCTTTTATGTGGATGTCAGCCTTTGTTTTGGGAGCTATTTTACTAATTAAAAAAAAAATTTTGAAAAGTAAATATTGGAGCAGAGAGAGGGGAAGGAGGAATCAACAAGTGGGTGGATGGAAACCAAAAGGAGGGAGGAAAGTGGAAGGGGAAATAGTTAATGGGGAGTTAGCTCCCCATTAGGAGGTTCCATTAGGTTCCATAATAGGAACCCAGGGGGGTGGGTACCAGTGATGAGGGGATAAGGGCAAAATAGGCCAAGTTGGCCAAATTAGCATTTTCTTTCAACATTTTACAAGTACCAGGGAATGAAGAAAAACAGGTCTAGTTCACCCAGCTGTCTCTGTGCCCTTCAGCCGGTCTCCTGTTCTGTCCTTCATTGCCTGGGTTTTCTGGGGCAGGGCCCCAGGAAGACAAAATCTAGTTAATGTTTTTGGCATATTTATGATTTCAAAATTAAATGAAGTGCTTACTTTTTTCTTCTAATTCTTTTTTTTTTAAAGGAAGAAAATGTAGCCTTTGGATCCCCTGTTGCTTAGTGACTGAACCTTTTGTATAATTGGTCCGAGAGAGAATAAGAGATTTGGTTAAGGAAAGGAAGGCAAAGTTCAGGTGCAGAAACTAGTGGGTTAGGAACTTTTGGAGCAGCCAGCAAGCCTGGGGGGTAGGGTAGGGCCTGAGAAGGTGAAGGTGGAGGAGAGGGCCTTAACCAGAGAAACTGAAGGGAGGCCAGATAACTTCAACTGAGTGTAGAGCCTCCCTGGTGAAAATGTCTGAGGCACTGCAGTATGCGAGTGGGTTGGGTTTTTGTTTTTTTCTTTTTGCCCCCTTTCTGGTTTTGCTGGGTCAGGCTTTGCCAGGGCAGTGCTTTCTTTCTGCAAATCAGAAGGAAATGATACAGCAGAGTTTAGTGTGGTGTAACTGTATTTGCTAATGTGCTTTATAGTTCAGCTCACAGAACTGATCAAAGCTGATCAAGTGTAACATGGAATGATCAAATCTCTGAAAGCAGGGTTGAGCAGCTGTCATTGTTTGAGGGCAACAGAGAGCCACCTGGTCGACTGCCCCTAACTGCCATCCTGTTCTCTTTTGCCCTGGCATCACTGTTCGCTCTCTAGGGCTCAGACATCCCTTCCAGAGCAAGGCAGTCTCTGGCCAAGCCTGAAATCCTACCGCATTTTCTACATGTATGTGTATTACTTTTTAAATTGCCAGGGAAAAAAATAAACATTATCTTTAAAAAAAAAAAACTGGGTACATTTTCCAAACACATTTCCCTAAGCGATTGCTCTCAAAAGTTAAAAGAAGTGGAAGACTGTTCATGACTGTTGGCTATTCTTCACATGTTCTCATTGACTAGATGATACCAGAGCTTTGGTGCTCTCATTCTAGAAAAACCAAAATGGCAATGAAATGCTTCCTGAACAGTTTTACTGATGTACATAATTTAATGGCATTCTGTGTAAATAATGTGATGCTTTTGAAATGGTGTTGACTTCCTGGATTGTAATTAATATATGAGTTTGAGCCCTTTAAGGTTATAATAATAATGAACTTAGTCATGTGATTGAATTCTTTTATATGTAATTATTTTGTGTTCCCCACAAACATGCATAATATCATTCCTCTAAAATTGAGTGCATGTGGGTTATGAAGCAGGATGCTCCTTCTGGCCTGAGCATGCTTTAAAATTATTCTTACATTGGTAAAATACCGAGAACATGGGAGGAGAGGAGTGGGAGTGAAGTTAGGACATGAGTTCTGCTGGATTTGGTGATGGGGAAGTGGGCAAGATGCCTTTTTCTGAACCTGGGTAATTTCAATAAATATCATAATGAACACAGTTAGGAATTTTGCATGTACAGAGTCAGTTAAGAAGGCCAAAAAAGTCTGGGAGATTTATTAACAGCAGGTCCTAAAGCAAAGTTGAAATACTGGTTTAGTTTTCCTTTTATGACTCCAAATGTAAAAGGGAAGGACCCTTTTCAACAGAGTGGAGCAGAGGCCCTGACTGGAATGTTAAGTGGAAAGTGGCAGGGCTGGCAGGCAGGTAGGAAGGGCGAGTTCTTTGCCAGGAATTAGCTGTGGGACTTTGGACAAGTCACAGCCTCTTGCTAGAGAGACTGAAAAAAACTGTACCAAAACCTCATCTAACCTTCACAACCTTATAGCTCATTGGGGGAAAAAAAAAATCGGAGACCTAACTCTGCCCTTCTCACCAAAGGCTGAGTTCTCCTGGCTTCCCCAGCGGGTACCTTGCCAAGGTGGAGTGGTGGATGAGGAGGAAGTCTGTCATGGTCCTGCTCCGTCGTTTGGAATAAAGACTTAGGGTGATAAGTTCCCGAGTGAACTTTCTATCCTGTGGAGATCCTTTAATAATGTCCAACTATTTTAATAGTTGGATTAAATGTTAATAACTTAATTATTAAACTATTAATAACCATTTTAATAGTTAGATTGAGTGCTCAGTCGCAAGTTCCTTCTCAGCCTGGAAGTCTTTTTAGGAGGGGTATCTCTGTATTATGAAAAGACTCTTTGTGGCCCTTGGACTGTAGCCCGCCAGGCTCCTCTGTCCATGAGATTTTCCAGGCAAGAATACTGGGGTGGGTTGTCTTGCCATCCTCTAGGGGATCTTCCCGACCCAGGGATCAAACCCGCATCTCTTATGTCTCCTGCATTGGCAGGCAGGTTCTTTACCACCAGCGCCACTTGGGAAGCCCATCTCTGTACTCTTTTCTGCCTCCCCGCCATAGAGCTTCCCTGAGGAAGAAACACCTGAAATGTGTCCAACTCAGCCCAGTGCCTGCATGGGAGCTAGATTGCTTTTGCCTGTTGGGCAGCACAGTCATGGGTGTGATGGAAATAGACTGCCCACTTTCATGAATACCTTTTCCTGTTCTTCTAATACCCTTTAAGAATTTATTTTTAAGTTGTGTAACTTGGGGAGGCTGCACCATTTTTCATGTATTACCTTCTTGTTATTTTGTCTTATTATTGGTTATTAGTATCTTAATGAAGAGTGTGTTCATTGTTCTGTAATGTCAGCCTCTTCTTATTTAATGTCAGAATTTAATAATTACCTCTATTTTCCTTTCTTGATAAAATCTTATTTTGTCCATATATTACCCCATATAATGTTTGTCTTTTAGCCTGAGAAATAATTTTGTAGTTCTGTACTTGTGTTCCTACTCTGAAATGTGTTTCCCTCTGATCCCTCCTATTTTTAATTTTCTTTCACCTTAAAAACAGTTGCCCTACCCATGAGCATTATGGGTCTTTTGTTTAATCCAGAAGCAACCACTTTTCACGTTAGACTTTATTTTATAAATTCTCCCTCTTATTGTTTGATTTTCCTTACTGTTACAAAAGCAGGGTGACAGTGTGATGTTTGTGACAGAAGCAGCCTGGTAGAGGTTAGGTTCCCCCTAAATTAGCCACTATGGAAGCACAGCTTTTGGGGGAGGGGAGTTTGGGGGACCGCGGGTAGGTGTATGTGTGCGGCTGAACTCCTCCCCTCTTCACCTGGAACTATTGAAACGTTGTTAATCGGCTCTACCCCAATACAAAATAAAGTTAATAAAAAAATACAGGTTTTGAAAACCTTTGCCTGTTTTTGTATTGACTGCATGATAAAAGTATGCGTTCCTGTTGGTCTTTAGATTCTGGGCCATGTTTCTAGCTTTTATTTACACTCCTCTTGGGTTTGGTACAGCTGAGAGAATACTTAAAATATGCTGTAATGTTTGTTACAGCTCTGCAGCTGGTTACATTGTACCTCTGCAATTGATTCTTAGGCTACAAGTTAATATTTTAAGCTATCCTAGAAGTAGCAAGTCTGTAGGGATCTAACCCTGCCCCCAATAGTTTTCTTTTCTCCAACTGCTCCCTCTTTAGAAGCTAAACCTGATTGAAAATGTGGCTATCTCTGCCTTGTGATGTTCAATATTTTAGATATGGAAATATGGGAAGCATAGATGTGTGTACAGATAATTCCCAGTTTGAGAATTGGCAAATAAACTGCAAGAATACACCATCTGTGACAAAAATGCAAGTCCTAGTTCTAATAGTAAAACTATTTTACTTATATCTGATGGACGTTTGTAATATCATTTCTATTGGAAAAGTATGTTCCCATTTTGACCTTGAGAGAAGCCAGAGTTTAGAAGTGCAGTGGGTAGAAGCAGGGTAGAGGGGAGCTTCAGGGAAACTCCAGAAAGTAGTTCTGTTCATCAGTTCCCCCGTGGTTTTTTCTTTTTTTCTGTATACTCTCAGACAGTAGACTAATTAACTTCCATAATTAGCTTATTGAATGGTTTGGCTTTATCTTTCTCATAAGAAAACACACTAAACCCTTAGTATTTGTTAAAAATGTGTGGGAAAAACTAATCAAGAGGCTTGTGAGGTGAATATTTAAACGCAGAATGGTTTTCTTCTTGAAGGAAATAATTTTTTAACTGTGAATAATATTTTACAAAAGATAACTTACTTTTGGGGGGGCTTGGGGTTGAAGGTTTTTGGGTTGTCGTCCTGAAATGTAACAGCCAGATGCCTAGAGAACTGGATTGCTGTCAACTTGGAAACTCTTTCGATTTTTCAAAAAGTATATTGCTGTCGGCCTGTTTTTTGTTAATCATCTTTCTTCAGAAGGTGAGTCTGGAGGGAAACCAGTTTAACTAGATTGTAGTTTAAAGAGGTTGTGATTTTAAAATTTGCTCCAAATTCATGGGTCCAATTTTGTGATGACATAATCTTCCTTGATTACACCTAGCACTCCCTCTTCTGCCAGTTTGTACATTTACAGAATGCTGTTCAGTACCTTCATTTTCTATCTTGTATATGGTTTTTAATGGTCTTTAATGGTTTCAGGCATGTAAATCTTGTCACCTCAAAAAATAATTCGAGTCCCTAAAATAGGAACCATGTCTCTTCCTAATAAACATATTTCACCTGTTTCCTTGCTCCTTGCAATCCTGATGCTTTATGCTAATAGATTTGAATTGTATTAAGTGCCTTAAACCAAAATTCCAAGTGAAATTGTCCTTTGGGTACTTACTGTCTTCAGTGGTTTGTTCTTTTCTTCCTATTTTGCAAAATAACTTTTGGCTGGGCTATCCAACTGCACTAGAGCAAAGAAAGGCAAATCCTATCCAGGGAGTGTATGTTACTAGTTTTGGTGATAGTTCTTGACTTATATAATTTTCCAAAAGGATCTAAGTCGGTAAGAAGGGGGGAGGTGGGGGGAAGACAAAACCCCCCACCCCCCATGTAAGTTTGAGTTTAAAATTTCAAAATAATGAAATACATGCTGCCTTTTCAATGTTTTTTTGTGGCACCCTAATTGTATGCTACAACGATAAGAAAATCAGACATCTTATAAATATTAAATGGCTTTGCAGGCACAATTAATGAGTTGAATGAGGTTACTAAGATTCCAGAGGGAAATTTTCAACACCTACATGGTTTATTTTACACACTCACAAGGTCTCCTGATGTGTATGACAGCATAAAAGCCAGAGAGCAGCGAGGAAGGTGAAAAGAGACAGGAGCAGGGCAGGAGCCGCTGCCCTTATCCCCAGCACCCTGCTCACCAGGCCACTGTGCCTTTTTGCCTCTTCAGGCTCCAGTTTCTTTTCTGAATATTTGTGGTGTCTGCTTTGAAGTCAGTTCTGCATTCAGATCCCATCTCTCCCACCTCTTACTGGGTTCCTGCTGACTTTGGGGCTCAAAGAATGTGGGTGACTTTCTCAGTTTCCTTGTAAAACAGCGGTAATGTCTGTAGCAGAGTTGCAGCAGGGTTAGACTTGGTACGCAGAAAGTGCCTCGAATATATGATGACTGTCTTAGGCAGCTACCATTTACTGTTCTCTATGCTTATTCCTGCCCCCACCCTGGCACCCTTTGTCCTCAGCACTGCCTGGCACAGAGCGGGTCCTCCAAGTGTTTTCCCTTGTGGCATGATTCCATGATCTTGGAAGAAGCCATAGTCAGCTCCCATGCAGAATTCCGTGCTTCCCGGCGCTGTTTGACTTCACGTCACGGCTGTGTGCTTGTCCTCAGTGAGCTTTCTCGAGCTGTCTTCTCGAACTCTTGAGAGTTCTGGAGGGTAGGGACTTGAACACTTGGTGTGAGCTCACCCCACGTGCGTCCCCCTTGCCAGCTCTGTGCTGTCCTTGTGTGTCTGTTAAGTTGCTCAGTCATGTCCAGCTCTTTGCAGCCCCATCGACAGTAGCCTGCTAGGCTTCCCTGTCCTTGGGGATTCTCCAGACAAGAATACTGGAGTGGGTTGCCATGCCCTCCTCCAGGGGCTCTTCCCCACCCAGGGATCTAACTCACGTCTCCTGCAGCTTCTGCATTGCAGGTGGATTCTTTACTGCTGAGCCACTGGGGAAGCCAGGCCCTCCACGAATGTTGGTAAATGAGCTGAGATTATTGTCCCAGAAGCCCAGCTGTTCAGGACTCTGTGTTATTTACAAAGTAAATTCACAGCTGGGAGAAAAGTGAGTCTTCAATTCACAGCTCCTTTTTAGTATGTACACTCGGAAAGCTTCAAGGTGACAAATGCCAAAAGGTCTTTAGGCCTTGGAGAGATGTAATACTTGTACTGTGTCCAGGAGTTTCGAAAATGTATTCTGATGTGATTCAGGTTGTGAAAACTTCAGGCTTGTTCATTTGTAAATTGGTTTTTATGGATGCACGTCTGCAGGTCTGTGTCATAGAAGGTTGTTTCTGAGAAGGTGGTGATCTCATCTGGAGGCTGACGAGCTGCGGGTTCATTGACACTGGCACCGCTCAGGGCCAGGTTTCTGAGCTCCTCTGTGCTGGACTCTAGTGATTAGAACAAGTGACACTCACAGCATATTCCCGGTACCCAGCTGCTTCACGACTGCCCAGGGATCTGTGCAGGGCAGGGCGCCAACGCCTGTCCTCCATGCTCAATAGTGGCACCTCAGCCCTGAATCACACCAACAGTCAGATCGCCTGAGACTTTGCTCTCTTGAAGCCTTGTTTGGGCTTCCCAGGTGGCTCGGTAAAGAATCCACCTGCCAAGCAGGATACGCAGGTTCCTTCCCTGGATCCGAAAGATCTCCTGAGGAAGGAAATGGCAACCCACTCCAATATTCTTGCCTGGGAAACCTCATGGACAAAGGAGCCTGGCAGGCTATAATCCACAGGGTTGCAAAAAAAGAGTCGGACACGACTTAGCAACTAAACAATAACACGTTCTCTCTCAACCATTTTCAACATAAATTTTATGGTTTCACATTCTCAGTCATCTTTTAGGTAGTTTTTTCTTTTCTTTTTGTTTTCTGTCTGATGCTTTCCTAGTTTATTCAACTTCAATTTTTATATATAAACGATGACACTTGTACAAATATAATAAACCTAAGTTCGCTCTAAGAAATTATTCTTTTCTGTCTCTAAGGAGGAGGAGTGTTCTCTGTTTAATGTAGACCATAGGCAGGCAGGTTGCATTGCTTCTTGAGTCTTGTCTGCTGTGGGGGAAATGTTAACAGGGCCGCGTTTTGGAGGTGATGGCTACTTAGGGGATTGGGTAGGGGTCTTCTTGTAGCCTTGTTACCATGGACGACATCTCCACTGTGTGGTCATGGGGGAAGCAGGGTATTCTCTCTGCTCCAGGGCTCTCCCACTCTTCAGGTAAAGATCTTCTTTAGAATAAATAAATGAAAATATACAAACATACATACATTTATATCTGTGACATTTGTTGTTGATGAGTTTTAATTTCTCAGGTTTTTGAGTTGTGCAAAAACAGAACAAAACAAGACAGTGTTTAAGGATTTTATTTAATAGTAGGTTTACTCTATTTTGTAGATTTGAAGAAATTTAGATACAGGGCTTTTCCCCTGTATATTTCACCATTGGCTAAAACAACACATCCACAGCAAAGTTGCTCAGCTTCCGCACTGCCTTCTAAACAGGCTACCTTTCCCTTCACTTAGCGTCATCACGTCCTCAGACCAGCAAGCCAGGAGTCCTGAGTGTTTCATCATGGTTTTCATCATGGTTTAGTAGAACGGATGCATGTGGAGTCAGGAATCTGGATTCTTGAGCTGGCTGTGCTCAAGTGATTTGAACTTTATCATCACTCATTTTTAAGTAAACATGAATAGTCTTTATTTTTCCTGCCTCCAATGCATCCTCAGGCTTTTGTGCTTTTGTTTTTTATGACTGTTCTTCTAGGGGAAGATCTGCCCTCATGTGGCACTTGCCACAGAAACCATCCTCCGCCACCCCCCCCACCCCCACCAACCCCCAATTCCTGCATCCTCTGGTGATGTTTCTTGGCCAGAGGCTGACACCTCCGGCTTCATTCCCAGGTCACCGTTAGGGCAGACTCCACACTCACTGATCTTTACAGCCTGTAAAGAGAAGGAGGCATATGTTTACTGCACAGGACCATTATGCTACAGGTATGGATCTCCTGATAGAACTTGGAGTCAGAATCAGGCATGCATGCAGTATGCTCCACTTTAGAGATGACCTTTTTAATATATGTGTATATAGCGGTGTTGGTGGCTCAGACGGTAAAAAAAAAAAAAAATCTTAACCGCAATGTGAGAGACCCAGTTTTGATCCCTGAGTTGGAAAGATCCCCTGGAGAAGTGAATGGCTACCCACTCTAGTATTCATGCCTGGAGAATTCCATGGACAGAGAAGCCTAGCGGGCTAGTCCATGGGGTTGCCAAGAGTCAGATGTGACTGAACGATTAAGACACACACACACACACACACTCACACACACAGAGTGGTGTTACACTTTGTCCCTTAAGAATGTTAAAATTGCAGAGTTTCTTTTTTGTCTTTTTAGGAAAAATTCCTTGCAGTTTTTTGTCTGTAGTATATAGTATCTTTGCTGCTGGAAGAGATGAAACATACTATTTGGTCAATGGCAAAGGCTAGTTTTGATAAGTGAATTTGTAGCAGTAGAGGTGTTTTTAGAAACTTTACCAGATTTCTTCATTTTTAATAAATAATTATAGTCACCCCTTTAAATGCCAAAGGACTTCAAAATAGTTCAGGCAAGTATTTATAATGCCCAACATTCTGTTTACTGTGTAGCTGTAATACTGGGATACATATGTATTTTTTTTTATATGTATTTTTTAATTAATTTTTTTTTTAAACTACAGGAGCTCTTACCAAAGTAAAGGAGAGTAGGCGACACGTGGAAGAAGGGAAGATGGAAGTCCAAAAGGCTGATGGCATTCAGGATCGCTGTAACACTATTTCTTTTGCTACTTTGGCTGAAATTCACCACTTCCATCAAATTCGAGTAAGAGACTTTAAATCACAAATGCAGCATTTCTTACAACAACAAATAATATTTTTCCAAAAAGTGACGCAGAAGTTGGAAGAGGCTCTTCACAAATATGATAGTGTTTAATGACTGGACGTTGGATTGTGGACTTTTTTTCAGTTCAAGGATAATTTCTATAGCAGAATACAAACTGCTATCAAAGAACTATTGCCAACTATCAGCAGTGGTACAAGGATGGTTTTGTGTTCAACTGAAACTGGGCTGAATATATAATTATGTAGGAAAGAAGCAGTTAATATGGTTATATAATAGAAACAGTACCACACATTGTAACTAAATTATACTATGTATGCCTACACTACCATTGTAACTTTTGGAATAATGAGTATACTATTTGCCTTATTGCTTTTTGAAGTATGGGTATTTTAGTGCATACTTTGTAGACCTCAAAACCCATGAAGGGTCTCAAAGAAGCTGGCTGGTTAAAAGCCTGCTGTGGATGCCTTTTTACTCTCATAGATTGGGATTACCTAAATTCAGCCTATTCTCTGTTTACAAACTCCAACTAGAGCAGCTATGCGACTTTGTGCCTTTAGACTCTTGGTTTTTCATTTCTCCACCCCCCCCACCCCTTTTTAAAGTAACCACAACTTTTCTGATGGAAAGAGTGAAAGGCCAGTGCACATAATGACAAACTGCTGGGAACCTCCTGTTGGCACGGGGGGCAGGGTGGGAGGATCATCTGTCATCAGTTTGCCCAGCGAGTTTTGCCTCCGGGATCGATGCTGGCGAGCACAGTGGAGGGAGACTCATGTTCGCCTTCAGAGAGGGTGTCTGTTATCGAAGATGGTGCCACTCTGTTCCCTTAGATGCTGCAGTAAGCCTAGTCTCTTCACTCAAGTGTCCTGGAAACTTGACGTGGAGATTTAATCGAACATGTCTTACAACCCGGAGAAGGGGTCTAATCTGTTGGGGACATGAGCACAGAATCAGTGACAATACACACTCGGTTTTAATTCTTAAGAGAGTTTTCTTTTGTTTTTCTTCTTTTTTAGCTTGAAATTTTTCTTTTAATATTCAGTGTGTGTGTGTGTGTTTTTTAATGGATCTACACTGTTAACTGGTTGAGACTCCACTGTGATTCACTTGTTTACTTAATCAAAAACTTTTCAGGGATGTCTATAAAAATCAGTGTTATACGTGATGAAAAGTAATGTTGGTTGATCTAATGAGGGACCAGAAATAATTTCTACTATTCCAAATGCTGATGGAAAAAAGTAATTTTTTTTAAAGTATTGATAAGCCCCCAGGACATTTAACCTTAAAAATTACTTTAAGTATATTGTTTTATTACTGTAAGGGAAATACAAATGACTGATAAGTACCAAAAATATTCAAAAGCAGCTTAATCTAAAAAGCACAAAGAGATTTTGGTTTGAAATACCAGAATCTCAATGTTTTTATAGTTGCTGAGCTCAATAATGTGATTCTTGAGTTTACAGGTTTAAAAACTGTCACTGAAAGGTTAAAGTGTCTACTGTTTTTAATGAAGTCAAACTTATGCTGCCTCAGAAATCCCTGGGTATTCAAGTGGTAACATAGAAGTAAAGAGGTCAGTTTGAAATGTTGGTGAGTCACATTGATTAAAAGAAAAGGGTCAATTTGCAGATAGTCATACAAAGTGAAGGTTATTAAAATGATTTCTCAATAGCACATTTACTCGAAAAAGTAATCTCACATGGGTTGATTTTTAAGATCAGATTTGATCAAAATTTTATACGTTAGGTAACTTAGAGCCAGATTTAACATCATGTGGCTTTGTCTCTACTACCAACATGTGGAACTGTAACCAAATATATTGTTCTCTAAAAAAATAACTTTCTCCTGTTGATTGCAAGATACAGTTCTATAAATGAAACCCATATATACATATATATATATGTTAATTTTATTGCAGAAGTTTAGAGATGATAATGATAGCATTTAATTTAAGTTTGAGTCTGTACTGGACAAATAAGCACTATGCTTTTCAAATGATTGGAAAATCATTTTTATTTGCCTCCTTTTTTTGACAGTGGTTTGATTTTTTGTTTGTTTAAGTAAAAATCACTAAACTTGTGCAACGGTAGCATGGAAATTATCTGAGGTGTCTTGTATGATCGTGCTTTGGCCAGGGTGGACATAGTTTAACTTGTAAGAGCTAAAGATTAAAGAGCAAGAAGGTATAGGTTCATGCTGCCTATTTAGAAGAGAACTTTCATTCTTCAGAACTACATAACACGATAATGCCACTGATGCATAAGGGGTTTAAATTAATTCTTTGGGCTAGGACACCAGGATCATTAGTGTTCATTTTCATCTAAGATTTTTATCTCTCTAACGTTCTTGGTCCTATTGAAACATTTCAGTATACAAAAATACTGCAATGTTAATACCCAAGAGAAAAGCCATCATAATGTGTATGCTGGTCATTATGATCAGTGTGGTACAATTTTTTAAAAATAAACTATCATGCCCTTCATGCCATTATTTGTCTTTTTTTCTATAATTCATAATTTATGATTAAATATGTATTTAGAAGAGGGTGTGCACTTGAGCCTGGCTTTGCTGTTGTAATTAGAAACAGTTGTAGTTGTTTATGTGCTGTAACTGTAATGCAGCAAGACTGGTTCTGCAGCTATGCACTGGAGCTCTGTTCCTCTTCTAGATCCTCTTATCTGAAGGTATATTTCAAACCTGGAATAAGGGAACACATTGGAAAGTGAAATGGAAAGCTAATGCCCATTGGCTTGAATGGAGTTGTAACTGGGATTTTCTTGGGCTTCACTAGTACTGTTGTCTTACAGTTACTTATCACAATATAGCAGTTTCTTAAATGCCAGTTTTTAATTGTCTTGAATTCTGCTGCTATTCTCATCATTAAGGACTTAAAAAATGTTTTGGTCCCTCAAGTGAAGCATGTCAAGTTTATATATAAACCTTTAAATGTCATTCTTTCCTAAGTTCATTTTTTCCTATTAATTTACTAAGTCAGTTTTTCCATTTATACTTTTATTTCCTCAGAATTGAATACCATGGTTGATACTCTTAAATCCATAGGCATTATCCAATATCCTCATTTCCAAACTTGTCTTTGGCTTACAGAATAAGCAAAACAGGGTATTATTTATTTGTAGACTAAAAATATTGAATATTATTTTATTTCCTTCAAAATATTATGATTAGTGCAGATCAGCCATGTTTATCTTTTAAAAAATAAACAAAGGTTGCTTTATTTCTCAGCTTCAATGGAATATTATAATTATTTTTTTCTCTAGTAATCAAGGAGGCATTTATTTAATGTGAAAGACTTAAACAGAAAAATAGAAGACTGAATTCACTGTCTTAAGCTTCCATCTGCAGTTGCCATATAAATTGTTCATGAAATTCTGTACTGTTTGATTAATTTAAATCCATAAGCCATTTGGAAGTCCCACTGAATATCTGCTTGTGTTAGTAACTTCAGTAACTATTGACCTTATAACAATAAATTGTGAGTGAGGTGTTTTGAAATAGTAGCTACTGTGCATCTAGCACCTGACACATAGTAGGTGCTTAAGTAGTTCATGTGCTTTCTCTGTTGGGAATAGTCACTGTTGGTTGCCAGAGGCAAGCCAGCTCCAACAAGCCTAATCCAAAATGTGAAGGGTCGTGATGGGTACAGGGACCTGGCAAATCCCACACAGGGCCAAACTCCCGTCTAGAACTAAGCTTGCCATCCATGTGGGACTTTGTAATCTGTCAGGTTCTTATCGTTATGGGTCCATTTTATTTATTTATTTTCCTGTGGCTTAGCTTTCTCAGCCTCTTCTGATACATCTAAAATGGCCAAGCTATCTTGCAGTTCACAGATTTCCTTAGGCCAGTGGTAGAAATCTGACCCAAGCTGGAGACATCACCTGTGGCCCAAGATTGGGGGGTGGGTCATGAGAAGGAGAGGGCCTCTTAAAGGGTGTTTGAAAGAAAAAAGGAAGCCACAGGAACTACTGTGAAGTTCAGCATTTAATTCCTCTTGGTCAGGGTCAGAATCAGCCATGACGAGTTCCCCTTGGTCACCGGTAGAAGCAACAGACGATGTTTCCACGTGCTAAGTTCTGGTGAGTCTTAGGAGTGGTGGAGTAAACTTCTAGGCAGAGTAGGGAAGGGTGCTATGCTATGGGTCTGGGGGCAGGCCCCTGGAAAAATCTGGCTTGGGGATTTGCCTCTGTCCCAGGCCTCTGACTTTGTGGGCAGTTAATCTAGGATTGAGTCATAGCTAAAGCCTTTCTAGGGATCACGAGTTCCTCCTTCTTGGTCTTGATTTCCCAATCCCATTATTCCTGTGGCAGAGGTGGAGCTTCCAAAAGTGGCTTGTTTTATTAAGTCATGTTTAGTCACTCAGCCTTGTCCAACTTTTTGTGCCTCTTTGGACTGTAGCCTGCGAGGCTCCTCTGTCCATGGGATTCTCCAGGCAAGAATAGTGGAGTGGGTTGCAATTTCCGTCTCCAGGTAATCTTCCCAACCCAGGGATCAAACCTGGGTCTCTTGCATTGCAGGCAGATTCTTTACCTGCTGAGCCATTGAGGAAGTTCCATTTCCTTGGATGAACTTGTCAGAAGCCAGCGTTACCTGTGAAGCTATCTTAAAAGGGGCTTAGAAAGACACAAGATGTGTGACATTCTTTTGCTGTGCGTCCCATCAGCATATGTGGAAATGATTTCTAAGTTTGCAGTGGCCAGATGCATCAGATCTTATTTTTCTAGTGGTTTGAATTTTCAGTTACCCCAAGAAATATCCGTCAGGACTTAATAACTGCTGAGTTGCTGGACTTCTCTGCCAACATAGTGGGGAAGCTGACCCAGCATATCTGTGAGAAAGAGAATGCGTTGGAGCCAGGGGTCATGTCATATATCCTACTCTGAATGACCTCAGGCAACTCACCAACCCATCTCTGAGCCTCCGTTGTAAGATAGGCCTATTTAGAGTTTATTGAATTATTGAGAGTATTAGATTAACCAATATGTACAGTCCTTCACCATTCAGCAGTATTCCCTCTCTAAATGACAACCATGGGAAGTGATAAAAATTCCAGAAGTAAGTACTTAGTAAATGATAGCAATGTTCCCAAATGCTGTGTGACCTTGAGGTAGTCACTTAACTTCTCTGAGCCAGTTTTCTATCTGTGAATAGGATAGACTGCTTCACAGAAATTGCAAGAATTGAATGACACATAAAGAGCCCTGAGCCCAGTGCATGGCAAGAGTAAGAATGATAGGTTGTGATTATGTGAGAAGGGATGAGATGTTATAGGGACCTCGTATAAGCTATAAGGAACCCACACCCGGGTCCCCATCAGACAGGACTTCCCACTGTCACCTTGTACCTGTCTTGGCCAGCTCTCCCCCATCCAGCTCTAGCTCAGGTCTGAACCCCTCTCCAGGTTCCCAGAATCCTAGCACAGCATCCTTGCATATTCTGCCTAGAAGCCCAACTCATTGCTTCTCAGACTGTAAATTCTTCCTGCTGGGTGGACAGGGGCTCAGCTCTCTAGAGAACAACCCTTTTCCATAAGGATCTCCACTTGGTTTTAAAGAGTTTAAATACCAGTATGTTTACAAAATTATCCTGTAGCTCTTACTAAGATATCTGAAGAAGACGGCTCAGAATTCTGCTTTTGTTCACCAATCACCAAGTTAATAATGGTTTTATTGATGTCTGCTGTGTTCACACCCTAAAATTAAGTACTTGAGGCCTAGGATGAATGAAGAGGGGCAACATGCTCTGTGTTCAGTGTCTCAGCCCTGACCTCATGAAATGCACATTTAGACACGTTTCTAAATGACTATCATTGTGTTCATTCTGGGAAGTTGAATTTAACACCTTCGAATGACTTTGGGAGCAACCATGCCCTGTATCAAAGAAGTCATACATGTAGGCCAAGTTTGGTTAAGACAACGTGGTAGCTCAGCTTTTGTTCAACCTCATGGCTTTAGGAAATGCAAAGTTTTCGTTTTTAATTCAAAATGGTTCACTTGGGGAGAAAAATGCTTTTTAAAAGTTGGAGTATGGTTTAGTATCTCGCAAATGGAGTATGGTTTAGTATCTAGCAAATTAGTTTCAGCTTAAATCCTGCAGTGTTTCAGTGTATCTGTTGATGTTCAGAGTCTGTAGTTTTGATCACTTATGTCCTGGCCTCTGTTCGTGAACTCATTTTGAGTCACCTGGAGTAGCGAGGTGCTAGCTGCATATTTAGTACAAGGCAGCAGCCACATGAGACCAAGTCCATGTCCTTTATCTGAACCCAAATACCTATGGGAAAAGCAAAGCCTTCCTTGGGGGGAAGGGGGAGCTTTCTTAACAAGTGGTGCTTTAAAATAGCTTCTATTCTAGAATCCATGGAAAGAAAATTCGACGTTTTAGATACCCATGCTGATAGGTGATCCCATGATAAATTGTACAGTTACCTAAAGAATTAAGACAATAGGTATCAAACATCTTAAAAAAAAAAAAAAGAAATATCTTCATATACTAATATAGAATTTTCCCAAGAAAATTATTTCTGGAAGTAGTGACAAGCAATTGGTAACAAGAATAACATTGTTTGCTTTGGGGTCTGGGAACTGGATGACGGGTGGGAGGGAGATTTTTTTATTGTATGACTTTTTATATCTTTGAAAGGTTGAATGTATTTTTTATTTTAAAAATAAGGATAAATTTTAAAGTTGACAGAGGTACTAGTCAAAAAAAAAAAAAAAGATATACAAACAAGATTAGAGCCATAACTCTGTGCCAACACTTCTGAGACCTGGAAGCAGATTGTCCAAATGTAGAAGGAACAATCTGTGGACAATGGACTGACAATAGTGACAAATTAGGCTTCATTGTGATATTCCTTGTTGAAATCCAACAGCATTACTAAGTGTACTGTTATCAGCACGGGTAAAGTAAACTGTAAAGAGAGAAAGTGAAGTGAAAGTCACTCAGTCATGTCCAACTCTTTGCAACCCCATGGACTATACAGTGCACGGAATTCTCCAGGCCAGAATACTGGAGTGGGTAGCCTATCCCTTCTCCAGGGGATCTTCCCAACCCAAGAACCGAACCCGGGTCTCCTATATTGCAGATGGATTCTTTACCAACCAAGCTCTTAGGTAAGCCAGACTGTGAAGAGAGGTAGGACCAAACCATAGTCTTGTTTTCTGTAGTCCAGTTTACTCTCTTGCCCTCCTCCCTGCCCAGTGAAACCTTCCACAATGCTCCTTTGTGTCTGGTCCCTTCCCTGAACCCCTGTCACTTTTGTGATGACATTTAGCAAATAAGCACACATGGCTCCTGGGCTGAGATGGATTTCTTTTTCCTACTGCTTACATCTAGAGTGTGTGTTATGCTTTAGGTGTGGTACTCTCACTGGCCATTAAGTACATTATCTATAGAACTGACTTAAACAAAACCATTTTGCAAACAGGATACAGGCTTTTAGACTTTGTGTGATGGTTACACTAGCCAGAAAGAGACAGTTGGGATCTGAACCCAGGTCACCTGATTTCAAGGCTGCTTCCAGTGGCTCAGAAATAAAAAACCTGCATGCAGTGTAGTAGCTGCAGGAGATGTGGGTTCAATCCCTGGGTTGGGAAGAGTCCCTGGAGGAGGGCATGGCAATCCACTCCAGTAATCTTGCCAGGAGAATCCCCATGCACAGAGGAGCCCAGTGGGTTACGGTCCATGAGGTTGCAAAGAGTCGGCCATGACTGAGGCGACTTAGCACGCACACACGCACCCGACTCTGGGATCACCTAACCCCACAGCTCAGTCCTATTTGAGCACAGAGGTGCAAGTGCTTGAGCCTGGGAAGGGGAGGCGTGACATTCCCCTGGGCCTGCCCTGTCCTCCTCCTGGGGGCCCAGCAGGCAGCATGCAGGGCCCAGGCAGTAAGTGCAGGCGGGGGGCACTATGCTTAGAGAACAAAGGATGTCTGGGACTTGCCTGGTTCACGAATTACACCTAATTGCATTTTAGGAAAAAAGGAAAGGCCAAAAAATCTTAGCCCTCTGCATTCACACTAGCAGCACAAGTGGTTAGCCTTCTTGTGAAGGCCGTTTTCCACAAAGACAGACCTGGGTTCTGGTTCCAGGAGGAAGGAGCCTGTGGCCGCAGGAGGAGGGGGCTGGGGAATGGCAGTGCAGTTAGCCCACAGCAGTGATGAGCCGCCGTTTTGACTGTCAAATCCACAAACGCCAGGTTGCTGCTTTGTGTTTTCCCTAAACACAACTGGCAGAGTTTGCCTAAACACAAAGGCGCAAGCTGAGCTCCAGAATCAAGAGGAAAACTGGCCTCCTGGCCTCCGAGTGTTGGGGCAGGGGTCTCATGGGTCAAGACTGGAAACTCACCACAGTGGAAGCTGTTTGGAGTCTGAAGCCCTAAATAAGATGAGGAAGTCACCACTGCCCTGCTGTTTTTTTCACTCCTTTAATAGGAAAACTTTGACTGGAACTAGACTGCATATCCTCTCCTGCTTTACTCTGGAAACCAAACCCTCATCAAAAGGTTGCTGTGAAAATGTAGTCACCCCAACGTCATCACTTACTTTTTGGAAAGCTTGATGAATCTGTTGGCACAGTAGAGATATCCTGACTGTTTAATAAATATTTACTGAATGCCTGTTTTCTAGGTATTGTGATAGGCTCTATCAGCAACCCACTCCAGGACTCTTGCCTGGAAAATCCCATGGACAGAGAGGAGCCTGGTAGGCTACAGTCCATGGGGTCGCAAAGAGTCGGACACAACTGAGCGACTTTACTTACTTACTTACTAGGAATATAGCAGTTAACAAAACCAATCAAAATCTCTGCCCTCATGTATTTACATTCTAGTGGGGAAGACATAATAATCAAATGTATTAGTGAAATACGGTATATTTAGATGATGATAAGTGGCATGGAGAAAAATAAACTGAGGTGGGGGTGGGGATAAGTAGAGAGAGGTGGGAGAATTTGTTATTTTAAATAAAGAGGACACGACAGGCCTCCCAACCTGAAGTAAAGACCTGAAGGACTTGAGAGTGAGCTCAGGGGACACCCAGGGGAGGAACATTCTAGAAATTCAGCAGCAAATGCAAAGGCCTCAGCATGTTTGAGGATTTGACAGTCAAAATGATGACTGATCACCAAGGGAGGCAGTGTGGGGTGGGAGTGGGGAGTGGGGTGAGGGGTAGAGGTAACACAGGGCTGCGAAGAGGAGATGAGGCCCAGAGGTGTGGGTTCAGGGTATAGATGGTCATATATAGGCTGTTGTAAGGACTTTGGCTTTTCCTCTGAGATGGGAGCCAATGAAAGGTTTGAGGGAAAAGAGCATGACCTGCCTCATATTTTGACAGGGTGACTTTAGCTGCTTGCTGGGAGCAGCAAAAGCAGAAGCAGGGAGACAAGTTGGGAGGCTTTGTGATAGTCCAGACACAATGGGAGTCAGACACGACTGAGGCGACTTAGCACGCATGCATGCATTGGAGAAGGAAATGGCAACCCACTCCAGTGTTCTTGCCTGGAGAATCCCAGGGACGGAGGACCCTGCTGGGCTGCCGTCTATGCGGTCGCACAGAGTTGGACACAAGTGAAGCGACTTAGCAGCAGCAGCAGCAGACACAATGGAGGCCACACTAAAATGGAGGCAGTGGGAGATAAGGACATTTGGGTGGAGACCCGTGACCAGGGTGCTGTGTCCCCACTATGGAGCTTACGAAGCACAGGTACAGTGCCTTCCTGGTTTTCTGTGTCTCCATGGCTGACAACCACTCCTTCCAATTAGATAACTTCTTACTCTGTAATTTCACAGTCTGACTTGCTCTGATTCAAGAGCCATTCATTCTCCGTACCATGACTCTTCCCATTAAGTACTGATTTTGTGACTAAACTCTCAGAGAATACCCTATGGAAGTCCCTATGGGCCTCTTCATCACTGTCCCCAGGTATAAGAGCCTGAGAGCTCTGACACACAATATTAACTTCCATGGTTCTGTATGCCCGAGTCTGTATTTCAGCAGTAGATTGACTATCCTGGTCACAGCCTGAGAATCTTGCCTCTCTGTTGGCACGGTGATATCTGCCTGGTTGCCATGGAGGCTACCTCTGACCAGTGCTGGGATCTCCAGCATAGGGGTTGAGGGCCCAGTGCTTGCCTCTCCATCCACCCTGGGGACCTCCCAGTTGCTTAGTCAGGGTGTTGCCACATGATATTTGCAAACTGAATTGACAACTTTAACAGACTGTTCACAGTCCTTCTCACTATACTACTGCAAATGCATGAAGCTGCATTGCTGTTCATGGTCAGGCCTGCACCATGATCAATACCCGCTGGGCGCCCCGGGTGCCCCTGTGGTACCACTGTCTGTCCTTCGTGAGACTTTTTATTGAAACTTCCTTTGGCTCCCATTTGTTCATCTGTGTTTTGTTTTGGTTTTTTACCATTTTCTTTGAATATCACAAATGGATTGATAAAACTTTAAGGGGTTCCTGCGTCAGTCTCTCCTACTTTCATTTATGGTATTTTTTGACCCTGGCTTTACATTGGCATCACTTGAAGAATTTTAAAAATATATATATATTAAAATGCCTGGACCCCACTCTAGATCAATTGAATCGAAATCTAGAAAGTGGGTCACAGGCTAGAGCCTATTTTAAAAGCTCCCGAGATGATTTTGAGGCACAACTTGGCTTTCTTTCTTTCAGTCAATATAAACAGGGCCTGGCAGCGGCAATCTGTTGCAACATCTTATTCACTAGGCTCTCAAATGTTCCCTCTATGTGAGGCCTTACAGAGAGTCAGATACAGGGAAAGGATTGAAAGAAGAAAATGTTCATTATATAAATTTCAAATCTGTTCCATTCCCAGAACACATGGTGTGTCATGAACTGTGAATTAATACATAATGTTATTTCATTGTGTTTTGTATGTGTTAAAATGAATGATCTGTTAAATATAGAAAATACCATAAAATGTTTTTCCTTCTTTAATGCATCAGGGCTTTAGAGAACTAGGAGTGACTTCAGCCTGCAGAGCAGAGTGCAGGGGAGGGACTTCTGGGAGCCAGGTCTTCCTTTTTCCACCCAGGATTGTGCAGATCCGTTAATTCTCTTTTGAAAGGAAGATTTTGTGATTCTGTCATGAAGGTGGGGATACTGAGGTTCAGAGAATGTAACAAAGCTAATTATGTGAAAGTCCTTGTGTAGGGTTTTAAAGTTGACTGGTTTTTTCAAATGCCACCCAGGTCACACACCCACAGTGGACCTCATACCAACCGGCCTTTTGTAAGCTGTTTCCTCTACTGGGATGGGCTTCCAAGTCTTCTTTGTCTGGCTGAATCTCACTCCTCCTGTGGGACTAGATTCAGGCATTGCCTCCTCCTGGCGACTGTCCCTGTCCCGCCTTCCCCCCTGACTTCCTGCATGAGAACCTCCTGTGCCCCCGAGGTACCCAGGCTTCGCTCTGCTTTGCCGTGTCTTGGACTGAATGATAGTCCTTTTGCTCCTTCTCTTCCTCCTCTAGTCAGCTTTTCTCTGTATTTTCCAGTGTTTAACAAGTGCTTGGGTGGATTTACAGGTCGGTTATAAGAAGGAAATAAGACCGGGTGAGCCCAGAGTACTGTAATTTCCGTGTTGTGTTCTATTTGTTATGCATTTACAATTAACTGGAATCTCTTTGCTATGTTTTACCTCTCTTCTATTTAAAATTTTTTTAAAAGTTCATTTTTGGCTGCACTGGCTCTGCGTTGCTGTATCGGCCTTTCTCTAGTTGCGGCGAGCCGGGGCTGCTCTCCTGTGGCAGCGCATGGGTGCATTAGGGTGGCTTCTCTTGTGGATCACAGGCTCTAGGGCATATGGGCTTAGTCACCCCGCAGCATGTAGAACCTGTGTCCCCTGCCTTGGGAGGTGGATTCTTAACCACTGGACCACCGGGGCAGCCTCCTCTCTTCTGTTTTAAATTGATGGGCAGGCCCCCGCCAAAAACAGAAGGAGAGAGTACCTCCTGGGGAGCAGCTTGCTCTTTGGTGAAAGCCCAACATCCTCAACATCCATGAAAACAATGCAATATTTTGTCAGGCTTTTATTAATGGGTGTTAAGTTTGCTTACAGTTTTTTTTTTGGTCACAAGTGATGCTGCAGTGAGCATCTTTACTCACTGTATTAATTTCCTGTTGTTGCTGTAACAAATTATCACACACTTGGCAGCTTAAAACAAATATATTGGAACTTCCCTGATGGTCCAATGGGTAGGATACATGCCCCCAGTGCAGGGGGCCCAGGTCTGATCCCTGGTTGGGGAACTAGATCCCATATGCTGCAACCAAGGAGTTGAGGCAATAAATAAATAAAAATAAATGAATATGTTATCTTACAGTTCTGCAGGTTAGAAAGCAAAAATAGATTTCGTTGAGCTAAAATTAAAGTTATTGGCAGGGCTGCATTTTTTCTATGGAGACTCAAGGGAGAATCCTTTTTCTTGCCTTTTCTAGCTTCTGAATATCACTGCCTTCCTTGCCTCCTGGCTTTCTTCCATCTTCAAAACCAGCAGACATTGAATGAGTCTTTCCCACACCAGCATTGAATCACTCCTATATTGACTCTTCTGTCACCCACCCCTTATCCACATTTAAATAACCCTTGGGATTTCATTGGCACACCTGGTATCAACCAGGAGCATCTTATATTAAGGTCAGATTATTAGCAACTGTAATTCTATTTGCAACCTTTATTACCTCCTGCTATGAACAGGACATACTCACAGGTATTCAGGTTCTAGGGATTAAATTGCTAGGCATCCTTGGGTGACCATTATTGAGCTTAACGTAGCCACATCTTTGAACATTTATATGACTGTCTTTGTTGAATAAATTAACTAGAAATGAACTTGCAGAGTTGGGGATTGGGGGGAGACACACAAAATTTTTCTTGAATTCTTTCTCTTTTTTTTTGCTTGTAGGATCTTAGTTCTCCAACCAGGGATTGAACGCAGGCCCTTGGCAGCGAAATCCCCGAGTCCTAACCACTAGACTGGGAATTCCTAAGTCCTGAATCTTTAATGCTTTAAACATTTGCCAATCTTACTCTTAAAAGTCAATTAGTACTCCGGAATTTGAAAACTGAGGAAATCTGACATGTACATCGACATTAAGAAGCTGATGAGACACAAAAGTGTGATCCAAGACTTGATTGAGTTTGCGCTTTGAAGGTCTAATCAAGTGTTTTTTTCATCTACTTAATCTTTGACACTGTGTTTTGCTTAGGTTAATATTTAAATAATTTTGCATTTTCTAAGTACCATCAGTTGATAACTAAAGATGTGGCACAGAATCAGTGAGAAGGGAAATACCCTGTGTTGAACATTTTCTTGCCAGCAATTCATAAAATAGAATCCGAGTCCACTGGTTTATTAATTTATTAATTAGTCCATTAATATTTGATATATTCTTAATGCACACCAGGCACTGCCTGACCTCCAAGAATTTCCAAAGCAGTGAAAGGGATAAGATACAAGTGCCAGTACATGGCAGATGATTTGAGGATGGACTGTACTTATGTAAAAGTCATCCACTGAAATTTATATGATCTAACATTATAATAGATCACCTTTATTTTGGAAAATTTTATGATTTTTAACTAAATAGATAAATGAGCAATATATCAATATAACATGTAGTGGCCAAAGTTTTGTCTGAGTATAAAAATTTAAGTCTCAAAAAATAATCTGAAAATTTGATTATCTGAAATAAACCAGTCACAAAAAAACAAATTCCACTTATAAGAGGTACCTAGAGTAGTCAGATTCATAGAGATGGAAATTAGATTGGTGGTTGCCAGGACTGAGGAGAGGGGAAGATGGGACTTCTTGTGTGACGGGTATAGAGTTTCAGGTTTGCTGTTAGATGAAAGGATTTCTGGAGATCAGTGGTAGAACAATGGAAATATACTAATAACTACTAAGCTGTACACTCAGAAATTATTGAGATGGTTAATTTTATGTGTTTTACCCATGATTTTTAAAAATCTAAAAGATGATAACCTACTAAGCAGTCATAGGAAGAAGTTACTGCAAACATTTATTGAGTGCCAACTGTGTTGGGCAATTCCATGCATCATTTTGTTTGATCCTCTAAACAGTCCTCTGTGGTAGGTTTTATTTGATCTGTTTTGTAGGTGAAAAAACTTGAGTAACTTGCCCAGAGTCACACAGACTGGGATTTGAACAGGATTTATCTTTCTCCTGTGTCCTCATGCCTAATCCCTGTAGGTGCATGAGTGAGATGAAAGTGATTTACACTGAGAACGCTATCCCAAATATTCTCTAAAGTTGTTGTTCAGTCACTAAGTTGTGTCTGCTTCTTTGTGACCCCATGGATTGCAGCACGCCAGGCTTCCCTGTCCTTCACTGTCTCCCAGAGTTTGCTCAAACTCATGTCCATTGAGTCAGTGATGCCATCCAGCCATCTCATCCTCTGTCGTCCCCTTCTCCTCCTGCCTTTAATCTTTCCCAGCATCAGGGTCTTTTCTGATGAGTCGACTCTTAACATCAGGTGGCCAAAGTTTGGATCTTCAGCTTCATCAGTCCTTCCAATGAATATTCAAGGTTAACTTACTTTAGGATTCACTGGTTTGATCTCCTTGTTGTCCAAGGACATGGTAGACATGGTCATATTAAAAGTGACACAAGGATACACACTTAGCTGGAATATAAAATTCCTAGAAACAGTCACTGACTTCCCCAGCTAAGGTTTATCTTACTAAGTAATAGGATGTTAATTCCTTTTCTTTCTTCCCTCCTTTCATTCTTTCAGTATTAGAGTAATGTCTACATCATGGTCACACAGAGCAGTATAATAATATAATATAATATATATATATATTATATATAGTATATATATAATTAGAACTGCCTCTACCCATATCATTCTTTCATCCAGAGAGGGCTGGGAAAGATCTGTAAGGGACGAAGGGCTTGCCCCTCCTGTTCCTCTTCTGACGCGGGCCCTGTATGACATCATATAAAAAGTTATTTCCTGCTTGGTCCTTATCTTGAATGCTGACTAAATTATTAGCCTTACTTCCTTTACTTACGTGTAATGGAATTTAGAAATAAAAGTAAAACCACTTCCTATTGGAGTTTATACTTAGGTTCCTTAAAGTTCATGTACTTGGATGCTTTTTCCATCTCTGGGGACCATTAAGTTGTTTGATGTAGACAAAGAACAAGCCATAAAATGTCATGCTGAAATTCAGTGGGAGTCCTGGATTGCCTACTACTCATGTACTAGTGAATTTCTTTATGACCCAAAAACTTGCTGAAGACTGGAAAGGAGTAAAAGTATGGAGGTTTTAAAATTAATTTTAAAAGACAGCTATTATAAACTAAATCACCCCCATGTAGTTCTTGGATGGTACCCTATGCAGTGTGAAGTAGTAGAAAAGGCACCAGACTTATATCCTCATTTTGGCAAGAGAAGATGGAGCTGCTGATCCCAAAGAGAGGCATACTGAGTGACAAATCTATGTGAAAATGTAGGGTCCCTATCCTGTAAGGAGAGATGGTGATGTCTGAATTTGTGCTCTTCATTAGAAGACCGGCTGGGTATCGAGTAGCCACTGTCAAGAGGGTGAGCTCTGAGAAGTTTACATTTTATCAGTTATTAGTGTCCATATTAAGATGGCTCTATGATAAAGATTCAAGCTAGTAATTCACTAAACCAGTTGTCTACTTTAGCCCTTTATATGAGCAGAAATTTCCCCCTTGTCCCCCGAAACTTACTTCATTCATTGTCAAATGCTGAAATAGGGTACTTTTATGAAACACATATGGAGAATGTCGTTTGTTGAATTCATGGTCTTAAGAATGAAAAATACTCCAGGTTTTCTGACTATTGACTTTTAAATAGAGCTTGTGTGTCATTATTGTTCCACTTATCAACAGGAAGCAGATATACAAAGGACAAAATCTCATACAAAGCAACAAGTTTTAAAAATTTATATATATATATTTTTTCATCAGACCATGATTATTTGGGGGAAGCTTAGCATTCAGTTTGGATTTTTCTGAAATGAGGTTTTTGTTTTTCTGATGATAAAATTAATACATGATAAGTAATACCTATTAAGTGTAAGGAAGTGTTATAAAAACAATTGCTCCCATTAATTGAGCAGTGTTCCTTTACCCATGGAACTCCCTGCCAAGTGCTTGGCTTCCATGAGCTCATTCCATCCTAAGAGCCCTTTCCTGACAATGGTGCTCAGGCATCAAGAGTGAGGTAACTCTCCAGAGGGGTTTAAATCCAGGTCATCTAACTCAAGGGACACTGCTTTATACCTGGGTCGGGAAGATCCCCTGGAGGAGGAAATGGCAACCCACTCCAGTATTATTGCCTGGAAATCCCATGGATAGAGGAGCCTGGAGGGCTACAGTTCATAGGGTCACAAAGAGTCAGACACAACTGAAGCGACTTAGCATGCACGCATGCCATCTAACTCCAGAGCCTGTGTTCTTAATGATAATATAGTCTTCACTGTTTGTTTCTGGCCTGTTTTATAAAAATATGATAATATATAGGCAGATCAATTGTGATATTTAAATATTCTTTGTATCATTTGAGTAGAATGTGGTGGTTATGAGAAGGGACTGGTAAGAAAAGGGACCATCTCTTCTCCTCTGCCTTTTGGATGCAGGCTCTGAGGCTGGAACTCCACCTGACCCTCCCTCTACTTTATGATCCAAGCAGTAGTAGCTCTAACCCTGGCAGGACTGGTTTGATGGTTCAGGAGACCCCTTAAGAGCCACTCCTACAGTTTTTTGTATGGATCTGATTCTTTATATTTCCCTTTCTGTTTGAATAGCTTGAATAGTTTCTTTTCTAGCACTGAACCCTGGACTAATAATGACATATCTGTTACATGCATTTTATAATACATGCAATTTTTATAATTGAAACCAGATACAAGTTATTTTTTCAAGTTAATATTTTCTCAGAAATATTGAATAAATTTTACAATGAAGTATTTACTTTTTGGTCTGAGCCACCAGGGAAGCCTCGATATTCTTTTATATAAATGTAGCATCACTTATCTTCTATTCCTTTATTAATGGACATTTAGATTCTTTTCAGATTTTTACTGTTATAAATGAGTCCTTTTTGGACATAGTGCATTAGTTTTGTATTACTGTTGTGACAGATTACTGTAGACTTAATGGCTTAAAACAGCATGAAGTTTGGGGAGCCAGAAGTCCAAAACTACTCTTACTGGGCTGAGTTCCAGGTGTTGGGGAGGACTGCATTCATTCTGGAGGTTTTAGGGGAAGAGTCATTTCCTTGCCTCTTCCTCAGGCTGCCCACATTCCTTGGCTCCTGGACCCTTCCGTCTTCAAAGACAGCAATGGCTGGTTGAATCCTTCTCATGATGCATCACTCTGACACTGACTCTCCTGCCCCTTCTTTTACTTATACAATGCTACTGATTACATTGTGTCTACCTAGGTAATCTATGATCATCTCTCCATCTGTAAGTCATCTGCTTAGCTCCCTCAGTCCCACCTGCAGCCTGATTCCTCCCTGCCATATAGCATAACATATTCACATGTTCCAGAAATCAGGATGTGGGGAACCATTTGGGAGAACCATGATTCTGCCTACCACACGCAGTAATTCTGCTCTGAGGAGTCCATCCAGCAGCAAAAAGCGGAGATGCAGATAAAGGAAAATTTTAAAGCCTTCTTACATGTCAAATATAATTGTACCAACTTATATCCCATTGGAAAGTTTTAAAAATTCCCAGCTCATTCTCATCACAGTGCTGCTAGCCTGGAATATTACTGTTCTTCAATATCTGTCTGGCATAGAAGATTAATAAACACAACACCTGCACATCATGGAAAATTCAAAAGGTACAAAAGAATATACAAAGTAAGTCTCCTGCTTACCTGTATCCTCCAGAGGCTACCACTGATGCCGGTTTCTTATATGTCATTGCAGAGATATTCTGTACATATATAAGCATACATGTAAACTTGTCTCTCCTTTTTATATACATGGTAATATACTATGCACATTCTTCTGATCTCCTCATAGATTTTTGAAATAGGATTGGTGTGGGTAAATAAATATAATATCTCTGATCTAGAAGTTACTATATATTCTAAAATAACCACAATTAAGATTTATTTGGGGACTTTCCTGGTGGTCCAGTGGTTAAGAAACCACCTTGCAATGCAAGAGACACAGGTTCAATTCCTCGTTGGGGAACTAATCTCACGTGCCACAACTAAGACCTGATACAGCCGAAATAAATAAAATTTTTTTAATGAAAAAGATTTATTTCGGTCAATGATGGGGCCCTCTCATCTCTTCCTTACAAGCATGAGTGCATTAGGATTCCATTTTTTGTAGGTACAAAGGCATATGGAAGGAAATGCAATCTCTGAAGAGACATATGCAATTCCATCATTAGATTTTAATGTTGTATTTATGCTGTGAAAATGGATGGTGTATTCTGTAATGAGAAAACAGTAGCTGTTTCAAGCTCAGAGAAACTTATGGTATAATATATAAAAATGTGAAATAAAAAAGATTTCTCTACTATGAATTCATATTTTCATAAAGAATTATTCTGTCACCATTATGTAGTAATCTCTTTCTGAAACTCTCTGTAACATTCCCCAATTATGGTTTGCTGCTGCTGCTGCTAAGTCACTTCAGTAGTGTCCGACTCTGTGCGACCCCATAGACGGCAGCTCACCAGGCTCCCCCGTCCCTGGGATTCTTCAGGCAAGAACAGCGGAGTGGGTTGCCATTGCCTTCTCCAATGCATGAAAGTGAAAAGTGAAAGTGAAGTCTCTCAGCCGAGTCCGAATCTTAACAACCCCATGGACTGCAGCCTACCAGGCTCCTCTGTCCATGGGATTTTCCAGGCAAGAGTACTGGAGTGGGGTGCCATTGCCTTCTCTGCAATTATGATTTAGAAAGTAATAATTTTATTGAAAGCAATCTATTATTAATATCAAAGAAATTCAACCCAGCTTCCTTATATTCAAATAATAATCATTTATAAAACATAGAGAAAAATATCATTCATGATAGTAGCAAAAACTGAACATATAGGAAAAAACATTAAACACATATTAAAGATCCTAATGAATAAATGGAGAGATACAATTTTTTAGAAAGTATAGAGTCTTAAAAATCATACAACTTGCCTCTAGTCTCCACATTTAATATAAACACAATCAAAACTCCAGTAAATTTTTGAAGGAAATTATTAAAATGATGCTAAACTTAATCTAGTAATTAAAGTGTGCTATTCTAGAGAAGAAGAGTACAAAAGAAATTTTTTGCCTTCTAGATACTGAACCTTATTATAAAGTCAAAATAATTACCATAGTATGACATGGAGGCAGAACTAAACAGATCAATGGAACAGAATATGATGTCTAGAAATAGATTTTAATTTTAATGGAAACAAGTAGATGCAAAAGAAGGCCCTCAAATTGTTGCAGAAAAGATATTATTCATAAATAAACGGGACCAATTTGCTTCTTGTTTAAAAACAAATTACATATATATTTTTTGCATTGCAGCATGGGGATGTGGGATCTTACTTCCCTGACCAGCGATCGAATCCAAGCCCCCTGCAGCAGAAGCATGAAGTCTTAACCACTGGACCACCAGGGAAGTTCCCAGAAAACAAATTATAATTCTTACAACAAAATAATAAACTTACATATATCAGATTTCTTTACAAAGTGAAGTCACTCAGCCATGTCCGACTCTTTGCGACCCTATGGACTGTAGCCTGCCAGGCTCCTCCATCCATTGGATTTTCCAGGCAAGAATACTGGAGTGGGTTGCCATTTCCTTCTCCAGGGGATCTTCCTGACCCGGGGATTGAACTGGGGTCTCCCGCATTGTAGGCAGACTACTTAACGTCTGAGCCACCAGGGAAGTCCTTTCTTTACAAAACATAAACCATAAACATTTAAGGTGGACATTTACTGGAATTTCTTTTTATAATCTTGAGGAAAGGAATAATTTCGCTTCTTTAGTTTTCTTCTCTTTTAGGATTTGACAAAATACTGTCCAGCCACATTCTTTCTTTAGATTTGTCAAACTTGTGTGAGTACAATCAAATTTTGCTGATTTGGGAACAAAGGTGACTTAGCCTTTAAGCAGAAGTATGGATGTGTGTGTGTGTGTGTGTGTGCACGTGCACATCTGATGGGGAGAGTTGGTATTATGCTGTGGCCCTCATGAATTGTGTGTGAGGACAAAAGTCACTGGGAAAGAATTAGAGTGAGGTTTTTCTGACCTAGGACAGGTTGAGGAGGTGTGAAAGATCTGTTGGAGCTGTTTGTTCAGTGAAGGCAAATCAGTGGGGGACCAGAAACAGCCAGAAGGTGTCACGTGCATTTTAGATTAGGCAGATTTGGGGCTTTCCCCACCCCTACAGTGCCTTGCCTGGGAGTTAAAGATGGTTCATTTTGTCCTTACAAAAGCATCAGGGCCATGTGATCGGAAGGACAAAAGAAGGGCACTAGAAGGATGTGCCTTGCTTTGCACCGCACGTCTTACTCTATAGAAACCAGAGCTGCTTAAGCAGTTCACTGTAAACCACCAGAGTATCTGCTAACGGGCAAGTGGTACCGACAAGATCACCGACTTAGCAGAAGTGACTGTTGGCTGTAAAGAGCGTGATGGCGCCCCGGAGGATACTCAGGAAGTATCTCATGTTGGCCCAGCAGCTCAGAGTACCTTGGCATCCACTTCTTGCCTGGTCTCCTGGGGCTCCCTCCGCCCCTGCGGAGACCGCTGGTGTGCCAGTTGCGCCTGGGGTCTCTGCGTGGGATGTTCTGTGTTTGTGGGGAGTTGCTGCTGGAAGGGAATGTTGGTCCCTGGGTTTGGGAACTTCTCCTGTGTGTAATGAGTGTCTGCCTCCTAATGTACTATTTGCTTTGAAAGTTTCCTTAGAAACCTTGCATATAATACTTGATTCACCCTTGGCTCTGTCCTGACACTTTTTTTTTGTGAAAGTCACAAGGACTGTGCTTTTTAATTGTGGCCTTTTGTTTCTCTCCGCTTTCCCTCAGTCTCCAAAGTGTGACCATTCAAGAGGGCCAAGGCCTCATTTGTCACGCCAAGATTTGTGTCTGTGCTCTTGGCAGGACGTGTTGTTAACCTTTAAGTGCTACATCTCTGGAGGAGAAGGATGTGCTCCAGTGACACACTTTGGGTTAGAAATTTTGCTAGTGGTGGTAGAAATAGCATCAACAGGGGACTTCTCTGGTGGTCCAGTAGCTGGCACCCTGAACTCGCAATGCAGGGGGCCCGGGTTCAGGTCAGGGAACTAGATCCCACATGCCGCAATGAGGAGTTGGCACACCATAACTAAAGATCCTGCATGCTGCAACTAAGATCCAGTGCAGCCAAATAAATTTTTTTTTTTTTTCAGAAAAAAGAAATAACAGCAGTACACAAGCCCAGTTCTATGGCAGGTGTGGGCATCCCTATGCCAAGCCTTGGAAAACCCGAAGCTATGCCGTTCCCTGCCACATCACCTGGCCTCCATCACCTAGGCCCTCAATGTACACTCCCACTTCTCTTGTCCTGTCCACCTTCTCTCCTCTCCAAACTGCTGCACAACCATTGCCCTCCTCATTCCCAAAGGAGAGAGAGCTTTGGGTCTGAAGAAGGACAGCACCCAAGAAACTGCCCCAACCTCTTCTATAGTTCCGGCTTCTTCTGTATAACCCAGCCCTGAAGGGGCCAGACTTAGTGTGAGGCCCAGAGGACTTCGCTGAAATAAACTTTGATTCCAAAATAATTGGGGTGTTGATAATGGTTAGAGTGCAGAGAGGCCTCAACCATCATCAGGTGTCCTTCATTACTTGCGGCTGAAAACCCCGAGTTAAGTGGTAGGTTTTTTTAAAATGAGAATTGTTTTCTTTTTTTCCTGATTGTCTATATAATATGAACTCATTGTAAAAACTTCAGAAAATATAGAAAGATGTAAACAAGAGGGTACCCCCTCCCAACCCTCAAATAATCTGGTTAAGAATTTTGGGGTCAAAATTTCTAAGCTTTTCCTATGCATGCACATCCATTTATACTTTAAAAAAAATGTGACTGTATTATTCATGATGTTTTGTAAACCATTCGATGTATTGCCACACAAAATCAACCTAAAACTTAGAGGTATAAAAGAGCAACCATTATATTACAGCTCATGAATTCTTTAGGTGAGGCGTTCAGAGAGGACAGAGCTGGGATATTTTTCCTCTGCTCCATGAAGTCTAGGGCATCAACTAGGAAAACTCAAATGACTAGGGGTAACGAATATCTGGGGTCTGGAAATACCTGGAAGCTTCTTTTTATACTCACAGAGTTAACAACTGAGTTGGGCTCAGCAGGATTCAGGACTCGGTTGTGATTGTATGTGAGAGTACCTGTATGTGACTTTTCCATGTGGTTTGAGCTTCCTCATGACATGGTAGGCCTCAGGGTAGTTGAAGCTAATGACTTATCTAATGACTGACGTCCTTATAGGGAGAGAAATTTGGACTGAGACACACAGCCACAGAGAGAGTATGCCATGTGAAGATGGAGGCAAAGATTGGAGTGATGTATCTATGAGTCAAGGAATACCAAGGATTGCCAGCACCACCAGAAACTGGGAAGAACTAAAGAAGGACCCTCACCTAGAATCTTCAGAGAGCATGTTCCTGCTGACACCTTAATTTTGGATTTTTGTTCTCTAGAGCTGTAAGAGAATAGATATCTTTCATTTTAAGCCACCAGAGTTTATAACAAGTACTTTGTTATAGCAGCCCTAGGAACCAAACACAGTTACCCATATTAACATAGATCTGTGTCACCATTTCATAATTGCGTAGTAACCATCAGTTCAGTTCAGTCGCACAGTCATGTCTGACTCTTTGTGACCCCATGGACTGCAGCACACCAGGCTTCCCTGTCCATCACCAACTCCCGGGGTTTACTCAAACTCATGTCCATTGAGTCAGTGATGCCATCCAACCATCTCATCCTCTGTCGTCCCCTCCTCCTCTTGCCTGCAATCTTTCCCAGCATCAGGGTCTTTTCAAATGAGTCAGTTCTTTGCATCAGGTGGCCAAAGTGTTGGACTTTCAGCTTCAACATCAGTCCTTCCAATGAATATTCAAGACTGATTTCCTTTAGCATGGACTGGTTGAATCTCCTTGCAGTCCAAGGGACTCCCAAGAGTCTTCTCCAATACCACAGTTCAAAAGCATCAATTCTTCAGTGCTCAGCTTTATTAATGGTCCAACTCTCACATCCATACATGACTACTGGAAAAACCATAGCCTTGACTAGGTGGACTTAAGTTGGCAAAGTAATATCTCTGCTTTTTAATATGCTATCTAGGTTAGTCATAACTTTCCTTCCAAGGAGTAAGAGTCCTTTTAATTTCATGACTTCAGTCACCATCTGCAGTGATTTTGGAGCCCCCCAAAATAAAGTCTCTCACTGTTTCTGCTATTTCCCCATCTATTTGTCATGAAGTGATGGGACCAGATGCCATGATCTTTGTTTTCTGAATGTTGAGCTTTAAGCCAACTTTTTCATTCTCCTCTTTCACTTTCATCAAGAGGCTCTTTAGTTCTTCTTCACTTTCTGCCATAAGGGTGGTGTCATCTGCATACCTGAGGTTATTGATATTTCTCCCGGCAATCTTGATTCCAGCTTGGGCTTCTTCCAGCCTAGCATTTCTCATGATGTACTCTGCATATAAGTTAAATAAGCAGGGTGACAATATGCAGCCTTGTTGTACTCCTTTTCCTATTTGGAACCAGTCTGTTGTTCAATGTCCAGTTCTAACTGTTGCTTCCTGATCTGCATACAGATTTCTCAAGAGGCAGGTCAGGTAGTCTGGTATTCCCATCTCTTTAAGAATTTTCCACAGTTTGTGGTGATCCACACAGTCAAAGGCTTTGGCATAATCAATTAAGCAGAAATAGATGTTTTTCTGGAATTCTCTTGCTTTTTTGATGATCCACCGGATGTTGGCAATTTGATCTCTGGTTCCTCTGCCTTTTCTAAAACCAGCTTGAACATCTGGAAGTTCATGGTTCACGTACTGTTGAAGCCTAGCTTGGAGAATTTTGAGCATTACTAACTTGTGAGATGAGTGCAATTGTGTGGTAATTTGAGCATTCTTTGGCATTGCCTTTCTTAGAGATTGGAATGAAAACTGACATTTTCCAGTCCTGTGGCCACTGCTGAGTTTTCCAAATTTGCTGGTGTATTGAGTGCAGCACTTTCACAGCATCATCTTTTAGGATTTGAAATAGCTCAGCTGGAATTCCATCACTTCCACTAGCTTTGTTCATAGTGATGCTTCCTAAGTCCCTCTTGACTTCACATTCCAGGATGTCTGGCTCTAGGTGAGTGATCACACCATCATGATTATGTGGGTCGTGAAGATCTTTTTTGTACAGTTCTTCTGTGTATTCTTGCCACCTCTTCTTAATATCTTCTGCTTCTATTAGGTCCATACCATTTCTGTCCTTTATTGTGCCTGTCTTTGCATGAAATGTTCCCTTGGTATCTCTAATTTTCTTGAAGAGATCTCTAGTCTTTTCCATTCTGTTGCTTTCCTCTATTTCTTTGCATTGATCGCTGAGGAAGGCTTTCTTATGTCTCCTTGCTATTCTTTGGAACTCTGCATTCAAATGGGAATATCTTTCCTTTTCTCCTTTGCTTTTCACTTCTCTTCTTTTTTCAGCTATTTGTAAGGCCTCCTCAGACAGTCATTTTGCTTTTGCATTTCTTTTTCTTGGGGGTGGTCTTGATTCCTGTCTCCTGTACAATGTCATGAACCTCCATCCATAGTTCATCAGGCACTCTATCAGAGCTAATCCCTGAGAAATCCCTTGAGCAATAGATTCAAGGGATTAGATCTGACAGTAACCATAGAATGCTTTATCATCACTTATTTAATCAATCTTAAATAGGTCTAAGAAATAATATAGTTCAATAACTAGCATGAGATTATATTCTATACAATAAAATGGGTGACTCATAACCTCTCTCACAGACTTCATTTGTTTCCTCCACAGGGCTTAGCTTTCATTAAATATCAATTAACTTACAAACACCAACAAGAGAGTACCAGGAAATACAAAGTCTGATCACCTACCAGCATTATATTAAAGGATGCCCAATATTAAGGATATTAAGGTTTTCAAGACAGTCCTGTCCCTTCTGGAAATCTTCTTGGTTAGGTGACTGGAGGGACAGGTAAAAACTTCAACTTAACTGAGCACTCCTATAAAACATCAAATATTTTAAAATGAATGTAATTATAGTACAAAAAGGTTAAATCCCATTGCTCTTACTGGTGTGATACTTCCAGTTCCCCAGCCACAAAAGCAGTTTTAAACATCTAAGCCTCTTTGCCAAGCGTTAAGAAATGACTCAGAAATGTAATCCTGGCAGACGACTACGGAAACGTACCCCGCGCGTTCTAGACCTTTTCTGCTGCTTCTTTATGGCTCCTGGGTTGGATGAGGCCTCCTGCATTTTTGTTTCTTGGCTCATTTGTGACTTCCTCTACACAGAAGGGCGGGCATGGAGCAAATCCTGGAGGGGAGCCACGGTGCCCCTCCCGGTCTCTGCCGGTGCCAAGTCAGAGCAGCAGGCTGGGTGCTTAGCTCTGGAAGTTGCATGGCTGCAAGCCCTTCCAAGCTCCTCTTTTCCTTTCTTCCACAGATCATGAGTCTTCTCCAAAAGTGCCTGTAGAAAAAAAAAATAAAGCCTTTTTTAACTCTAAGATGCTTGGCAGTGCTTTTTGCCACTTTCTCAAAGTCTTTAGCCGCTCTGAACATAACAGTCTGGACGACTAAAGGGCAACAAAAACTGCTCTGAATTCTTAGTTCAGTATGGAAATCCAAAGAAAACTGTTCTGCACACGTAGGTGCTCATTGCAGGCTAGCTGATTGGAGGAGATTGAAATCTTCATGTTTTCTGAATATCTGGGAGGTGATGCCCTCAGGAAATGCCCCCACAGAGACGTCCCCATTTCCTTTGGGACAAATGGACATTGTGTCTACACAGGACGTCCCTGTAGCTCAGACGGTAAAGAATCTGCCAGTGACACAGGAGACCTGGGTTTGATCCTTGGCTCAGGAAGATCCTCTGGAGAAGGGAATGGCAACCCCCTCCAGTATTCTAGCCTGGAGAATCCCATGGACAGAGGACCCTGGCAGCTACAGTCCATGGGGTCACAAAGAGTTGGACGTGATATGAGTGACTAACACACATGCACGTATCTGAGTCACTTTGCTGTACGGTAGACATTAACACAGCACAGTAAATCATCTATACTTCAATAAGTTTTTTTAAAAAATTAATAAAAAGTAAAAGTCAAGAAAGCAAAAAACAAACAAAACAAACAATGCTTGCTCGTGCTGTGACTGCTGCAGAAAGTGCCCCTAGCCAGGCTCCCCGGGTTTTTTAAGGTGTGGTCACTAGTGGAGATGGACAATTAGTGGCCCCAGTCCTGCAGGGTCAGGTGGCTTTCCTCCTCTACTGTTTGCACAAGCAGGATGGAGCAGTTTAGGCAGCTTATGTATTGTGGGGAAGGGGAGACTGGGCACTGCACATTCGCCAGTTCTGCTGCTGCTGCTGCTAAGTTGCTTCAGTCGTGTCCGACTATGCGACCCCATAGACGGCAGCCCACCAGGCTCCCCCATCCCTGGGATTCTCCAGGTAAGAACCCTGGAGTGGGTTGCCATTTCCTTCTCCAATGCATGGAAGTGAAAAGTGAAAGTGAAGTCGCTCAGTCCTGCCCGACCCTTCGCAACCCCATGGATTGCAGCCTACCAGTCCATGGGATTTTCCGCCAGTTCTACCCCCCTGCAAGTGAGAGCTGAGTTCTTGTTGGTCTCCTACTGTGCGTCACACTCTAGGATTTACCAGAAAACTAACCTGGCTGGAGGGAAGTCTCTGCCTGCCTCCTCAAGATGTAGTTTTCTTCCTTTGCTAATCGGACCCTAATTGTATGTGTGTGTGTGTGTGTGTGGGGGGGGGGGGGGTTGAATAGAGAAAAACACCAACCCCTTCAGCCCTAGGCAGTTGATTTATTCCTGATGCCAGTTTCCTTGTCCCATAGAGGTGACCGTGTAACTGTTGAGAAAAATCTTGACCTTAAGGATACCAGACTGCAGTTTTTAAAGCTGGTCACAGCAATACTTTCAGCAGGATCTGCTCCAGCACCTTGCCCTCCCCAGCCCCTCCAGCTTTGTCACTGCTCGATGAACTGAATGTGGTGGAAGCGCTCCTGAGTGACCGCTGGAGCAGGGTCATGAAAGGTGGTACGGCTGCCTCCTGGCTCTGGCTCTCTTGGGACACATGCCTTTGGAGTCTGGAGGTGTCCTGTGAGGAATCCCACTACCCTCAGCCACAGTGCTGGAAGGAAAGACAGGGATGGCCAATGAACCCGGCTGTCCGAGTCTTCCTAGTCCCGATCCCGAACATCTGAGAGGACCAACCTTAGGATGATTCTAGCCACATGCCCTGATGCTTTGGGTCAGTCAGTTGAGGCAGTCGATGGGGTGTATCAGAGATAAGCCACCTCCCCAAGTGTACAGTCCTGGCTCATGGAATCCATAAGCATAATGAGTGGTTGGTCCATACCACTAAGTTTAGTGGGGATGTATTATGTAACCATAGTGACTGGAGCACAAGGCAACTACGGGATGCAGGTATTCCTGAGGCTTGGAGTCCTTGAGACCCCTTTCACCAGAGTGGCCAGTGGGAATGAAGTCCTTTGAGAGTTTCATGATTCCCCATCTGAACTAGATGGTTGGGTTCGATCACAGTAGACCTCAGCTCCCTGGGATCATCAGCCTTTACCCTGATGGCATTCAGTGAGCACCAAGGACAGAATAGTTTGCTGATGCCTTTTGGCTCCTTCAGCACCATCCTCCCCTTCTGATCTGCCTGACCTCATGTAATTCATCGGAGTAGAAGCATGAACCTTAAACCATGGCTGAACAATGCAAGGATCATTCCCCTTCCTCCTAATGGGGCCACAGCAGCCCTGGGTCCTGGTGTTTATTTGGTGGGGAGCAAGGAGCTATGTTGTTTTAAATGAAGATATGATTCTGAGCTTGAGTTTAAATCTCAGTCCTCTAACTCCATCAGATCTTGGCCACGACACCTCAGCAAGTCATTCGTCTTCTCAGAAATCATTTTTCATCTGTAAGAAGAGAGATGAGAAAACCAGCTCAGGGGATATAGAGCAGCATCATAGATCTAGGACTTTGCTTTTGGTAGGGCCTCATTTCTATGGAGAAGAAAATTGGAGCCCAGAGAGATTAAGCAACTTGCCCACAGTCATACAGCTAATTTATGGCCGAGCTAGGATTAGTATTTCAGTCCCTGTTGTTCTTTCAGCTACATTAAGCTGAACAGAGAAGGGATACAGGAGACTAAGGCGGATGTAGGGATGAAGTGGGATCCAGTGTAAGCTGAGGGCTTGGCATTCCTGAAGGCCTGTGGAAAACTGAGACGGGGTGGCTGAAATTGTAAAGGCCAGGAGGAAGGGGGAGGAGTTACCCATAGTTGTTTCCTTCCATCCACTTCTGGGTTTTGTGTGTAGGAACTAAGGAAGTGGCTGCAGTACCACGTGTGATTGTTGAAACTCCTGTGAATTCTGAGAGTCTATGGTGTGAAGAACTAAACTAGGTCAGATCCTAGCCTGACACAAAGCAAAAAGAATGCCACAGATTTGCAACTGAGGTTGCAAGTTAGGACACAAAATGCCCTGTTTGCTCCCAGACTGGCTGGGCCCCACCTACTTCCCATCTGTAATTAAAGCTCTTCAGGAGGGGCTGGGTCCATCTCTCAGGAAAATCAATGTGCTGTCTCTGGAGGTCCCATAAGCTCCATGCCTCCCAACTTTTCAACCTTAACCCATGAATCAAGTCTGATGACTTAATTTACTGTTGAAACAAACACATCCATTGCAAAGTGATACATCACAGACATTTCCACTTTTCACTTGCCAGGGTAGTTGCCCCAGAGAAGAAAGGAGAATTAATCCTTTCTCTAAACAAAGACATTCTCCCTGTAGTAAAACCAGAGGAGATAGAATCTGAGTGTGTTCACTGGCTTTAGGCATGCAGATGCCAATCATTTCCTCCCCACCCCCGGGCCCCATAGCAGAGGCCCCAGAGCCCTAACCCACCCTATCTCCAATGCGGCAGCTGGTCAGCCCTTGCTAAGCCCAGTCGATTCTCTGGCTGTGTGTGTACTTGGGAATGGGAAGCCACAGGGAGTGAGCCGAAGGCCATGGAGACCAAGGAGGTGAAGTTGCATTTTTGCCTAATCTCCGGAGAGACCAGAATAAATTAGGTGTATAGCAGCAGTAAGAGGTCCTCCTGCCCCAGGGAGAGAGATGGTGATGGAGAGAAGTGAGCTGGTCCCAGGGGCTCCCCTGTTTTCTGTGTGGAGCCTGCTGTACTTCCTGCTCTGGTCCTACACGGTGTCCTTGAACCCTTAGAATAATTTTCTCCTCATTTCTATGAGCAGTAGAGGTTTCTATCTCTTGCAATCAAATGCTTTTCTTTCTGTTAATTTTTATTTTTTAAAATGATGATGATTATTATTTTTGGCCATGTCACGTGGCGTGCAATGGGATCCTAGTTCCTGACCAGGAATGAAACTCATGCCCCGTGCTGTGGAGTGCAGAGTCTGAACCACTGGACAACCAGGGAAGTCCCCCAAATGCCTTTTTAAAAAAAATTATTAAATTACCTAATGTGCAATGCCAGACACTGTGGGGAGGGTCAAGAATGGTTACATAACGTAGCTAATTGTTCCCTTTGAAATAACCTCCATGTCTTTTGTTCCTTTCCTAAGTACACCCACACTTATCTACCATTCTATTTCACTTACCATATTGTTTAAACAGCTAATTATTTACTAATTATTCAAAGTTTGTTGATCTTAACTCTCTAATTGGACTGAAAATTGCCTCACGTCAAAAAAACATGTCATAAATATTTTTTGCACCCCCTAACAGTGCCCGGGTCAGTATCAAATATACTTTAGTCAATAATTACATTAGTTTTTTATATTTTTTTTTGCTTAAAATAACCAAGAAACTGATTATAGAATTGGGAACCAATTCAGCTATTTATTTACTTTAATAGATGCAAATTTCACTTATTCCCTTCTTCATCCATGCATTTATCAGTCACTCATTCACTTAAGCCATCTGATTTGAGTAGCTTGGGTTTAGAAAGCTTGGGAGAAGCTAAAACAATTTAAACTTTCTACAACTCCCCAAGTATAATGTGATATGTTTAGTAGGAATACAAAGGAAGGTACCTGTGTGAGGATTTTAGGAGTAAAATCCATGACACTTAGAGATTAGAAGGACTGTGGACTAGAAAGGAAAATTAATCAAAGATAAGGAAGAATCTTAGATTGTCCCCAAGAGGACTCACTAGCAAGATCCTGGGTATGGGTGATGGGGGTATGTGGCTGGCCTTAGCAGTACTGCAAAATGCATCTTCCTCCCTCTCAAGAAATTATTTTTCTTGAAAAACAAAGAAACAGTAGTTTCTAAATATAGGAGTTGAGCAGAAGAAATATGTTGTCCTTCTAACAAGATATGTTTTTGCATTTGCCAGATGGACTCAATATTCATCTGTCAATAATTCATTTGTCCACATGTAGACATATTTAATTATTTAATGAGTTCATACAGTCTGGCTCAGGTTACACAGGCTAGAACACACATGCATGTGCGCACACACACACACACACACACACACAGAGTTCCAAGGTAGGCATTTGCTTGATGGGGATGATAAAACTGGTCAATAAAATAAAAAGCATTTACAGAACACTTCCACAAAGCCCAGGTTTAACAAATAATGTGTATGTGTTAGTTGCTCAGTTGTGTCTGACTCTTTGTGACCCCATGGACTGTAGCCTACCAGGCTCCTCTGTCCATGGAATTCTCCAGGCAAGAATGATGGAGTGGGTTGCCATTCCCTTCTCCAGGGTATCTTCCTGACCCAGGAATTGAACTCCTGTCTCCTGCATTGCAGGCAGATTCTTTACCATCTGAACTACCAGGGAAGCCCTTAACAAATATTACCCTCTGTCATTTCCCCTTATTGTTGTTAACTTGCTGAGTCGTGACTGACTCTTTTGTGAACCCATGGGCTGTAGCCCACCAAGTTCCCCTGTCCATGGGATTTCCCAGGCAAGAACACTGGAATGAGTTGCCATTTCCTTCTCCAGGGGATCTTTTCAACCCAGGGATCAAACCCCAGACTCCTACATTGGCAAGCGGATTCTTTACCACTGAGCCACCAGGGATACCCTTCCCTTATTAAGGTTGGATTTATATCTGTATTTATATCTGCTTTGAAGGATTGCCACGTTTAGCAGAAGGTCTCAAAGATTTATTTTGATAGTACTTATTTAAAAAGTCTAAAATTTATGGATTAAGAAAGAGATGGAATAATTGGCTCTTCAGCAGGACTGCACTTACTCTTTTGCTCTCTCACTTTTTGTTAGGAGCTTACTTTTAGAATTTATGATTCATGTTTGTGATTTTAAAGCTTCTAAGAGCCAAGCACTTGTAGCCATTAATTATCTTGTTCATTTGACAGCTAGGTAAAGCACATACTTTCTCTTTGGCTAAAGACAGGGAAAAGATTTTTTTTTAAGTGTACCAAGATTTTAAACCAATGTATATATTATCTCCAAGTCTCCTTGCAAGTGTAGATTTGCCTGCAAATTATAAACACAGAAAGAAAAAAACATGACCACTTTTTTTCATTTTCTCCATAAATACAGATTGAGCATATCCTACGTGCTGTTCTGAGACAATGGTTGAGAGAAGTGAGGCGCTGTTTCTGACTGCAGGGAACTCACGAGCAAGGCATTATGCCAAGGTGGAATTATGATATGTTTCTTGGGGACATTCAAGAACCAATTCCTCTGACACACAAGGAGACAGCTTAAGACTTTTGACTTTTGCTTTGGGAGAAACTATGCTCAAAAGTGAGCACTGATTAAAGAAAAAGTGAGCACTGACTGTCTTAAGTGGTATGAAGCTGGGGCCAGGGGTTCCCCAGGAAAGAGCCATGCAGGGGGCTTAATGGAGGAGAGAGGTAGGACTCCAAAAAGGAAGCATTGGAGCTAGAAAAGCAGAGAGAAAGGATAAAGGTCTATCAAGAAAGCTGACCCCTAGTCCCAAGAAAGCAGAGGGTCATTTAAAGAGCGTTGTGAGAGATCAAATTAGACTGGCCTGTTCGACTGACAAAGATTGTGTTGTATCTTTGAATTCCATGGCCTAGAGTCCACTGCAGTTCTCTTCTGTATCCTTTCTGTGTCATGGCATAACCTGAACAAGCCCTGAATAAAGAGAGTCATATTTGGGAAGACCTAATCTGGTTCCACTGTGTGCAGAAGATCAGAATGAGAAAAACACTAGAGGTGGGGAGCAGGGACTAGTCAGGAGCAATTGTCTAGGAAATGAATGAGTGTTTTAGGAATCTGACTGGGATTGAGGTTTTAATGTTTCACTGTTTCACTCTGGGGTTATGGATTCTAAAACAACACCATGCTGAAAGGGAGATTTAAAGAAAATGGCCTGGCCCAGGTTCACTTGAGCATAAATGATGACAAATGTCTCCTCAGTTTCTTCCCAGGCTCTACTCTGCACTGTGGGTTTACCTGCTCCCAGGGCCCCTTTCTCCCTCTCTGTACCAGAGGCTGGGGTGGATGGGCCCCTTCCTGCTTACCACCAATCAACAAAGAAAGATCCCCCATCCAGTAAAGGCTAGCAAGGCTTGTGGGCAGCTGGCCATTTGGGGATCTCTTGTCCAGATGGAGCCTCCTCCACATGATCTGCCCCATCAGAGTCCTCTGTGAGGATGGTGGTGGGTGTATTTAACCCAATCTCTCTTTAGTTGCTGTCATAACATAAGGAAACACCCAAGTTCCAATGCCCATTTGGATCTAAAGATGCCAAGTGTGCTGTGTTAGGGGAGAAACCCAGGGACACCTCCACAACCACCTCCAGCTGGCACTACTCACCAGACTGGGCTCAGGGCCACTGCCAAGGGAGAGGAAATTCAGCTCTTTGTAGAACATCCTTCGGGGACCTGAGAGCCAAGAAACCCAAGTGTTGTTCAAGTTGCCTGTGAGAGTTTGTGTCTGCCCCCAGCCCAGACCTGGGCACAGGGCCTCCCTAGAAATGGAAGTAGAAAACTTTGTGGAGTAAAACCCAGGTCATGGCTAAAACTCTATTTTCAAAGCTTTCAAGGCTTCTGGTTTTCTTGTTAAAAGTTTTGAAAGTGAACAGGTCCCTGGAGCTAGGCATCTTAATCCTATACCATTTACTATATTTTAAAAAATCTCTCAGATGGCAGCAGCTGCCTGTGTCTTAAGTTGAAATTGTTTGTGACTGAGTCAGAAATCACAAGACATCCTGTGAGCATTAGAAAAGTTCATGACACAAAGTTATATGGTTTCAATGGTAATGTGCTTTTCCAAAAAATCTATTTATATCATTTCGTTCTAAACATAGAATCTATTTAGAAGTTAAAAAAAAAGAGAAAACCAAAATACATAACTTACTATCACTGACTTTAAAAGAAACAAACCAGTTATAGTATCTGGTTGTGAGGGGAAATTGTAGTAATGCCATCTAAATTTCTTTTTTCAAATCTCATCTGTCCTTGAGAATTTGGTTCAAGTCCCTTCTTTACAAAGCTTTTCCTTAGTCAGAACAGCCCATAGCCACCCCTTTCTTTTCTGAACCACTATAAAAATTGTAGTCAGTACCATACAATTTAATCCTTCCTTTTGAACAATATCATTCACCATTATCGTGCTGCTCCTGTTTCCCCAACCAGAAGGCAAGATGTTTTAGAAAGCATGGATCAGGTTAGGCCTCTTGTTATCTCCTAAAAGCTGAGCATGTTCCCAAAACCATCATAGGTATTTGATCAGCACTTGGAAGAAAGGGGCTTCGCTGGTGGCTCAGACAGTAAAGAATCTGCCTGCAGTGCGGGAGATTTGGGTTCTATCTCTGGTAGGGAAGATCCTCTGGAGAAGGGAATGGCTACCTACGCCAGTATTCTTGCCTAGAGAATCCATGGACAGAGGAGCTTGGTGGGCTACAGTCCATGGGATTGCAAAGAGTCAGACGGGACTGAGCAACTAAAATTTCCACTTTTACAACTGAAAGAAAATGTTGAGGATCTAAGCGGCCTCCTTTCAGGTGCCAGATCTGGCTCTGGGTCTTACCTTTACTGAAGAGGAAGCTCAGACTCAGTGTGGTCCAGGGCTGGACATGCAGAGGCAGGTCATGATGATGTCAGATACTCCTTGTTGACAGCCACAAGTGGCAGGGGGACATACTGATTAAGAACCATCAGCAAACCTGGGCTCAGATGGTATGTTTCCCACTTACTAGCTATGTGGTGGACTTCCTTGTAGCTCAGCTGGTAAAGAATCCACCTGCAATGCAGGAGACCCCAGTTTGATTCCTGGGTCAGGAAGATCCCTTGGAGAAGGGATAGGCTACCCACTCCAGTATTCTTGGGCTTCCCTGGTGGCTCAGATGATAAAGAATTCGCCCGCAGTACGGGAATCCTGGGTTGGGAAGATCCCCTGGAGGAGGTCATGGCAACAGACTCCGTGGTAACAGATTTTCCAACGGAGAATGGAGTATTTTCCATTATCTTGCCCGGAGAATCCCCATGGACAGAGGAGCCTGGTGGGGTGCAATTCATGGGGTTGCAAAGAGTTGGTCAGGACTGAATGACTAAGCATAGCAGAGAACAGCTATGTGACATTGGACAAGTTACTTTACTAAATTGTATTTCCCTTCTGCATAAACCAGGAATAAAAATAGTACTACCTCATAGCATTTTTTTCAGGAATAAAATAAATTATGTTGAACCATATGTCCCACTTCATCAGTTGGGTATGTCGGTAATATAATTCCACCCACTGGCTCAGAATATGCTACTTGAGGGCCTACGTGTTCAGATTAGGAACATTGATAATCCTATTACTTCCCTGTGGAGTCACTTCCAATGACTAGCCTGGAGACTAGTCAGTAGAGCCTACTCAGTCTCAAGGGTCAGCCCTGGATCTTCTCACCTTGCTGGGGTTCCAGGCTCTCAAATGACCTCAGCTGTAGCCATGTCACTGCCAAAGCCTGAGGATGGCAGCCTGTTACAGGTTGGGTGATCCAGAGCAGCCCCTTCACAGCCACAGTCCTCCCTGCAAGGGCTGCTCAGCCAGTAGGGAGGCTGTTTCTGGGTTCCTGATGGTACAACTTTTTAATAGAATTCCCCCTAATTCCTAGAGTTTACTCTGGATCTAGGGGAATAGTCAATCCATATATAAGCCCCAATGGCTTATGGAGCTAAGAGAGGAAGGGGTGTGTGTGTGTGTGTGTGTGGTCGCTCAGTCGTGTCTGACTCTTTACAACCCCATAGACTGTCGCGCACCAGGCTCCTCTATCCATGGAGTTCTCCAAGCAAGAATACTGAAGGGCATAGCCATTCCCTTCTCCAGGTTATCTTCCTGACCCAGGGATTGAACCCCTGTCTCCTGCATTGCAGGCAGATTCTTTACTGTCTGAGCCACCCAAGAAGCCTAAGAGAGGAGGATACCTAACCTAAAGGTTCCATCCAGCTCAAGGTGAAAAAGCCATGATTTCAGTTTCAGTCAAGTCTTTGTGTAGCTGGATCCTGGTCATTAGGGGTTCATGGCTTTATTGTTTGAAAGGATTATTAACAAGCCGGCTTTCTGAGCACTTAGGGTTTATGGGGGACAATTTGGGACACAGAAATATCAACAAGAACAACCACAAAAAGCTGTCTCTAGCTTTTTCACAGTTAGGAGAATCATCATAGATCATATGGTATTTAGGAAAGACGTTTCTCTTCTTTAGAATTGAGAGGTTTGTGTGTGTGTTCCAATAACTAACCACCAGAAGAATGAGGAGGCCCAGCTTTGACTCACATGGGTGGGTGGTCTTGGAAGACAACCAAACCCCCAGTACTAAGGCCCATCCCAGGCCATGCTGTAGAAACGCCTCAGTATCACTCGAGAATGCATTTCCCGGGCCAGACAGGCCAGATGGGGCCCGGCACGTTTCTCTATGTACCTGAAGTCTTGGCTATTTACTTCTCATGGATAAAATGCAAGAAGGTCAAAAGGTAATTTGATGACCTACATGTTCTGACAAACTTCCCTGCTTTCTCTCAGGAGAACTGAGTGGGGAATTGGCCACACAGGATCAGGCAGCAGAAAGGCTCAAAGGCTGTGTATCTTTTTGTGCTGCAAGGGTGGGGTGGGGTGGGAGGCACTGAGGCCTGGTCCCGTCCCTTTGGTCTTCTGTCACACTAGCTTCTGTGATCTTGAATAAAGTGACATGGGATTTGCCTGGAAATAGATGACCACTGTGCACAATTTGTGGGGCCTGGCTTGTGAAGGATTGATAGGAGAGCATTCCTAGAGTGAGGGACATGTTATTTGGTAAGGATGTGACTGTAGCAGGAACATAAACAAAGGTCTCATGACCTAGGACTCTGGAAATGGCTGAGTTTAGTGTCAGGTTATAAGTTCTTTTACACTGTAGTATGCTTTAGCCACTTCTAAGTTTTCTACATCTACAGTCTGGCTATAAGGAAATAAGGAACATAGCAGGTCAAAAGTTCATCCACGTCACCCCTCTGTGACTGCTGCTGCTACTGCTGCTAAGTCACTTCAGTCGTGTCCGACTCTGTGCGATCCCATCCCTGGGATTCTCCAGGCAAGAACACTGGAGTGGGTTGCCATTTCCTTCTCCAATGCATAAAAGTGAAAAGTGAAAGTGAAGTTGCTCAGCCATGTCCAACTCTTTGCAACCCCATAGACTGCAGCCCACCAGGCTCCTCCGTCCATGGGATTTTCCAGGCAAGAGTACTGGAGTGGGGTGCCATTGACTTCTCCGACCCCTCTGTGAGGGTAGCAGCAAATCCAGGGGAAGCTAAGGTGGGAAGGAGCTTATGATGTAGGAGGGCAGTGGTGTGGCTTGTGAACTGACATATATGCACGTGGCACAAATAGAGCAGAGGAAGGGTTCCTTGCTGGGGAAAAACGAGGATACACTGTAAAGTTAATGGCGAACTGTTCTGACTGTCTGCACAGTGCCTCTTCTAGGGAGGAAGCCCGTTTGCCCAACTGCAGGTGGTAGGGTTGAAGCCTCACCCATGCAGGCAAATGTTCCCCTTGGGTATCTAAGTGTTGGCAGCAGAGCCAGTGAACCTTTACTCTCATAGTGAATTTTTAAAACCTGAGAACTGGGACTTCCCTGGTGGACCAGTGGATAAGAATCTGCCTGCTAATGCAGGGGTCATGGGGTCCATGAATGGTCCAGGAAGATCTCACATGCCGTGGGGCAGTTAGGCCCATGCACAACGGCTGAGCCCATGCGTGCCTAGAGTCCATGCTCTGCCACAAGAGAAGCCATTGCAATGAGAAGCCTGAGCACCGAGACTAGAGAAAGCCTGCGCGCAGCCACAAAGACCCAGTGCAGCCAAAAATAAAGAAATAAAAAGAAATGGTAATTCTCAAACCTGAGAACCCACTGCCTTACTCGGTCATCAAGTTTTGGTCTAGGCCATTGTCATTCAGCCAATATTTTTCATAATTTTGAGTCTCAAGAAAGAGAAAGAAAGAAATTGTTGGTTCTTATGTTAAAATTAGCATATAAACAAGTGGTTAGGGAAGCAATTAATAGGTAATAAAAAGCCTTGTCAAATCAAAGATATAATCTATTACTGTCTGGCCTTAAAAAAAGAGGGTAGCTCTTATCAGAACAAAAGGCTATTCTCCAAAATATTTTTATCTCTGTAGACAGAAGACTGTCGATAACTTCTTTGTTGTTCAGTCACTCAGTCACGTCTGACTCTTTGCGACTCCATGGACTGCAGCATGCCAGGCTTCCCTGTCTATCACCGACTCCCGGAGCTTGCTCAAACCCATGTCCATCGAGTCGGTGATGCCATCCAACCATCTCATCCTCTGTCTTCCCCTTCTCCTCCTGCCTTCAATCTTCCCCAGCAGATTCTAAAAGACAAAAAAACCCAAAAAAACAAAAAAACCCAAAACAAAACTAAAACAATAAAACCCTTATTGTTCTGTCTCCGTGAAGTACCTACTACATACACCTGACTCTGTGCCTTTTGTGTTGGTTTTGTCAGTATTCCGACCGATTTTATTGTGCTCTCTTTCAGTCCATTCAGTGATGAATATTACTGTGGGTAACATCACCACTTATCGAGAAAGAAGGAATACAGCTCTGTGCTTTTCATTCATGTCAGAGCCAGAGACAACAAGCTCCTCCCTTATACCCATTCTCTGGTTCTTGGGCACACTAATAACCCCCACTGTTATCTGGCACACAGCCACTTAAGGGACAGTTTTCATGTCCCTGCCTCCTTTCCTTCAGGCCAGTGGATTGGAAACAAATGTGATGAGTCCATCTACCAGGATGTACCCTTGAGGGAAGGAGCGTGCCTCCCTTTGCCCCTTCTCCTTTCATGGTAGGGGCCCCCTTGAACCACGTGTAAGAAGGCAGTCTGTTAGGGATGAAATGCAGCAAAAGCCAGGGAACCTGGGCTTCTGACACCAGCATCCAGTGTTAGACGTTCCCACACTTCCTTGTTTCACAGCACACTGTTTCAGGAATTTCTTCATGGTGTCCCTAGCCCAAAAAAAAAGGCCTAAAAATAAAACTTCTATTTATTAAGTAATGATATGCAAGCAGTTTAGTATGTACTTAGGTCCTAGCAACATGTACACCATTTGAAAAACTAATACAAATAAATTGAATGAAAAAAATTGTTCTTGGGAATTCCCTGGCGGTCCAGTGGTTAAGACTCAGCACTTTCGCTGCTGTGGGCCAGGGTTCCATCCTTGTGGTAGGGGAACTAAGATCCCACAAGCCACATGCAGTGTGGCCAAAGCAAAAACAAACAAACAAAGTAAGTAAGTGTTAGTTGCTCAGTCGTGTCCAACTCTTTGGGACACTATGGACTGTACCCCACCAGCCTCCTCTGTCCATCGGATTCTCCAGGCAAGAGTACTGGAGTGGGTAGCCATTCCCTTCTCCAGGGGATCTTCCCCACCCAGGGATTGAACAGGGGTCTCCTGCATTACAGGGAGATTCTTTACCATCTAAGCCACTGGGGAAGCCCAAACAAACAGAAAAACCCATGTTATCTGGTTCTTAAATAACCACCATCACTTACTAGTGAGATGTGTGCACCTCTGGGGCACCGCACGACTACTCAAACCTTGAATGCAGTTTGGACACCGGTACCGTCTTTTACTTGTATTTTATCAGAGCAACCAATGACCACCATTCAGGTGGCTTAAAACAACAGAGCTTTATTCTCTTATAGTCCTGAAGCCAGAGGTTGGAAATATGGAAGAAGCAGGGTGATGTTCCCTGCAGAGGCTCTGGGGGAATTCTGCGCCTGGTCTCTTACAGCATCTGGTGCTTTCCTGAGCTTGCAGTTGTTTCACCCTGATCTCTCTGTGGTCCCATTCCCTCCTCCTCCTCCTCGCTGTCTTTCCTCTGTGTGTCTTTTATAAGGACACCTGTGACTAGACTTGAGACCAACTCCTGGCTGAGATTCAGTGACAAAGACTGAACTGTTGGTCAATTTTATTCCTGTCTCGTATTTGTTGGCAGCAGGTGGTACTAAAATCATAGACAGTTGAATAAGAAATCTCTTGAGGCAGTTGGAAGAAACAGCAAAGAGCAGGCAACAAGGGGCCATCAGGCTGACCTCACTTCCCTGAGGGGCTGCCCTGTTGCCTCAGGCTTGGGTGGGGGTGGGTAGCAGGTAGGGGAGGGGAGCCCATGCCTCAGTGCAAGGCCTTGTCCTCAGTCCAGTGTGCATTCAGCTTTGTTCAAGAGTCAAGAGTTGTGCAAAGCAACTGCTGTCTCTGGATGCAGCGAAGAGTTAAGACACAAACAATCTCCAGAAAACTGAAGGTGAGGAGGAGTGAGAGGGAACCTGTTGCTCATCAATGATTCAGAAGAAATCAGTGAGTCACTGCTGTGTTCTGTTTTTTTTTCTTTTTTTCCTTTTGAACGTTGTTAACTTTTTTTTGAACTTTTTATTTTATATTGGAGTACAGCTGATTACCAATGCTGTGATAGTTTCAGGTGAACAGCAAAGGGATTCAGCCATACAAGAATCCATTCTCCTCCAAATTCCTCTCCCATCCAGGCTGCCACATAACATTGAGTAAAGTTCAACATTCTATACAATAGGATGTCAGCTTTGGTTTTGATTTCAGAAAGCAAGATAGAGTCTCAGACTTCTCTTAAAGTGTTTTTGCTCCTCTTTACCTACCTCCCACCCCAACCAGTAGGCTTGTCAGAGAGATTAAACTGAGAGGGTGACATTCCCCAATGTGGTGCTTCTACAGTGGGGGCTCTCTTCCCTTCCTCCTTCCCAAAGCTCTTCTTGGCTGCTAGACTGGCCTGTGGTCAGAATAGGGGGTGACCATTAGCTGGGAAGATCTCTGACCTCCGAAGTCTCTTCTGTTTCTTGGGTAATGTGAATAGCACTGCAATTGGTGAAGCCAATTCCAGAATCTCAGTCTTCCTCTTTTAAAATGCAAATGCCTGTGAAAAAGAGGATAAAATAATTTACCCACTTTAAGACTTCTCTTAGGATATTGTTGTTATTCAGTCCTGTCCAACTCTTTGTGACTCCATGGACTGCAGCACGCCAGGCTTCCCTCTCCTTCACCATCTCCCTGAATTTGCTGAAACTCACGTCCTTTGAGTCAGTGATGCCATCCAACCATCCTCTGTGCTCCCCTTCTCCTCCTGCCTTCAATCTTTCCCAGCATCAGGGTCTTTTCCAAGGAGTCAGTTCTTCACATCAGGTGGCAAAAGTACTGGAGTTTCAGCTTCAGCATCATTCCTTCCAATGAGTATTCAGGGTTGATTTCCTTTAGAATTGACTGATTTGATCTCCTTGCAGTCCAAGGGACTCTCAAGAGTCTTCTTGAACATATATTCTCTTAGGATATAGTCCTACTTAAAAAAAAAAAGAAAGACTGTAGCAAGATGAAAGAGGTTATTAGAGGCATATCAGCCTGAGGGCCGGTACTCTTTCTTTCCTCCACTATCTCTACCAAAAAGACTTTTCAGGAATTAAGAGAGCATTTCTGGTGGACATAAAGGGTCCTGGGAGAGGTTCAAAGCCAGCAAGCAAACAAACAAATAAAAGGCCTTTCCTTTGGAACTTTGTTCAGGGCTGGCCTGTTTGGCTAATTTGTTTGTTGTTTGCCCTACTCAGGACAATGAGTAGGAAAGAGCTCTTCCTTCAACAGTGAGAGATGATGGAGTCTGGATGATTAAGAAGTGAAGAAGTCAAGGTCACATTTTCTGCTTGCTCTGTCCCATGGCAGTGTAAGCCAGCTATAGAAGAGTGCTCCAACTTAGGGACCAGATGTCCTGGGTCCTCAGACCTTTCACAGCCACCAACTGCCGGTTTAATGGTCTTAGCGAGTCACAGTCTACTTTGTACATCTCAGTTTTATCTGTAATTGGGACAGATAACACCTACTCTATCCTCTGTACAGATTTTTATGGGACTGCAGCCATCATAATGAGGAAGTTGTAATAGCCGTAGCATAGCCCTTCCCCTCCTCTTTCTGCACTGTGTTCTGAGTAGAGTGTACTACTCAGTAGTATGAGTGAATCGTAGGAACTGGTGGCTGGAAAGAGCCATCGATCAGACTCAGGTGACTAGATTGAATAGGGATGAACCGTGGAAACATCTGTTAGCTAAAGCTATGGTTTTTCCAGTAGTCATATACAGATGTGAGAGTTGAGAGTTGAACCATAAAGAAGGCTAATTGCTGAAGAATTGACACTTTTGAACTGTGGTGTTGGAGAAGACTCTTGAGAGTCCCTTGGACAGCAAGGAGATCAACCAGTCCATCCTAAAGGAAATCAACTCTGAATATTCACTGGAAGGACTGATACTGAAGCTGAAGCTCCAATACTTTAGCCACCTGATGCGAAGAGCTGACTCCTTGGAAAAGATCCTGATGCTGGAAAAGATTGAGGGCAGTAGGAAAAGGGGGTGACTGAGGATGAAATGGTTGGATGACATCACCAACTCAATGGACATGAATTTCAGCAAACTCTGGGAGATGGCGAAGGAGAGGGAAGCCTGGCAGGCTGGAGTCCATAGAGTCGCAAAGAGTTGGACAAGACTGAGTGACTGAACAACAGCAATGGAAACATCCTATTATCCGTTCATCATGGCTGTATCTGTCAATGTGTGTATCAATGCGTTCGTTTGACACATGTGAAGAGCATACCCAGGAAACCCCAAGTACTCTGGAGTCCCTTTGTATCTCTGCTCTGGGCCTGTTTGCCAGACTGTAGCAGTGCTAAGAAAATGAGGACAGTCTTTGCTTTACCTTTTCCTTCAGGACATCCTGGCAGACTTTCCTGTCCTCATAATTAGATCAGACACTACATATGGCCTGGGGACAGGGAGCAGCCTGGCCTGACAGGAGAGTTGTGACCACCCTTCCGTCCTGCTCCCATGAGGTAGCCTTGCTCCAGGACCGTTAGTAACCAGTAACTGGCAGCAACACCAGAAAGGGGAGAAGTATTCAGGACTGACAGAGGAGGGGAGACCACAGATGAATTTCACCTGGGGTCATCCTGTCACCTGGTTTCCGCCTCTGCCTTCTGTCCCCTCTTGACCTTGATCTTCTCAGTCTGCTTACTTCCTTCTCACTGATCTGTCAGCTGAGATGTGGTCCACTTCCCTCTTCTGCCTGCTCCAACATGAGATAATAAGAATGACACATGATTGGGAAAAAATTGCAATTTTTTTTTTGGCCACATTGCTGGCTTGTGAGATGTTAGTCTCCCAACCAAGGATCAAACCTGGGCCCCAGTAGTGAAAGCCCCAAGCCCTAACCACTGGACTGTCAGGGAATTCCCTGCAAACTACTTCCCTGGAATTTTCCCAGGAATTTGCAATTCCCTGCAAATCTTTTCCTTTTTTTTAAAGAAAAAAAAAAAAAAACATATTAGGAACTAGGAATTTGGAGACAGATTTTGGGTGTGGCTTTAAGGCATAACTGAAGTTTTATAAAACACCCTATTCTCTGTTTAACTGTTAACCAAGTTTCTGAAACTAGCATTTCCATTTGATAGACAGTAATGTTACTCTCCTCACATCCAAGATTCAGTGCTCCCTGAGTGAGCAAAGCTCGCCCCACTAGAATGGGCATCACCTGAGCCAGAGCCCTGGCAGTGATAAAGCCTTAAGAGATCTTTTAATACAGGGAGATGCAGAATTGAAGAGGCGATTGAGGCATCAACCTGTACGTCAACCTATAGGCGAAGGTTGACCTGAGGCTACCTGTCTGGGAACCATGTAGGCAGTGGACTGTGGAGGACCCAGGTGAAGGCCAATGGCTCCCGTACAGAGGGTGGGAGGAGCAGGGAAGGTGGTGGGGCCCCTGGGGAAGTGTTTGTGATCTGGCAGGCTTCTGGAGTCTACTGATGTTGAGATTCCAGGAGGTTTTTCTTATCCTCCTTTGTCTCAAATTCTGCTGGCTGAAATAAAAAGTGTTCTAATAGTAAAGGGAGCTGGCAGGATTTGGGGAGAAAATCCATGGAAATGGCTCCTGGTGCGATTCCCACTTAGTAACCCATTATTATACATAAAGTACAATGTGTAGTGTGCATGTATAATTTATTATATACAGTATAGAGTGGTAAAATACATTATTTACCTGCATACAACATGTGTGATCAGAATTACTAGGCTGAGAGCTACTTAAAAGTTATTAAAAATTTTTATTGCAAAGACTGTTACTTGAAATTTTAAGAAGTCTTGGGATATCAGAACTTGTGTTTTATCTGAATCAAAGACTCCACCAGCATGCCTCAATTCTCAGAGGCAGATGATGTAATTTAACAGAGTTTTCAGCTGTCCTGCTTCCTTTAGTCCTGGCTCTGGCAAGTGCTTCAGTCCAGAAATCAAAGGGAAAAGGATGAGAGAAGAAGCAAGGAGAGATGCCCAGGGGGCAACTGGCCTCAGTGGGCCTTTTCTTTTGCTCCGTAAAAAGCCAGAGAAAAATCTTTCATTCTTACTAATCCACAATCAGGCTGAATCTAGAGAACTTAACTGAGAAAATCAAGCTGTAAGCGAATCTTGGGGATTTAAGTCTATAAGTGTTTACTGGGTGTCTTCACTGTGCCAAGTGCTAAGGTGACAGGATGAGACCTAGCCCTGCCCTCAGGTAGTTTGTCATTGATTTAACAGATATGGTGGTGGTTTAGAAACTAAATCCCATCTGACTCTTATGACCCCATGCACTATAGCCCACCAGGCTCTTCTCCCATAGGATTTCCCAGGCAAGAATATTACAGGAGGTGCCATTTCCTTCTCCAGAGGATCTTCCCAACTCAGGGATCGAACCTGGGTCTCCTGCATGGCAGGCAGATTCTTTACTAACTGAGCCTCCAGGGAGGCTGCTTGATTTAAGAAGAGTAAAGAAGAGAGAACAATTGCTGCGGACCTACTTCATTCATTTATCTAGCAAAAACTTCTGAGCATTCACCATGTGCTAGATTGTCCTAGGTACTAGGGACACAGGGAAAGAGAAGATAGATGTGGTCTGTCAACTACAAATTGGCACTTGCCAAGAGCACTTGCCAGGGACTGAACAACAACAAGGGCACTTGCCATCTGCCTCTTTGGAGATTAAACCCTGTGCTGCTGCAGCTGCCGACCTTCATCACCCCCTGAGGGGAATTCAGGGTGGAGAGTGAGGTACTCTGTGCTCCAGGGAAAGTGTTGGAACAAGTCTTTAGATAGACATTTTCAGGAACGGATTTCATGATCCCAATCTTTGCATCTCCTCATATCTAGAAAAGCACTAAATCCCTTCATGGTGACATCAACTCCTCCTGACTAGCAGAAAACCTTCTGTAAAATGAGTACTTGAATGCATTGAACTCCCCTCTTCACCAAAATCTTGCGTATTGATCTTTCTCCACTGCCTTTTTGGAGCAGTCTCTCAGAGCTATCTGAGGTTAACTTGCAACTCTCACGTTGTGCATCGTTTTAGTTGGCAGGTCCTTCCTCTCCTGATGGTTTTAGTCCAGTGGAGCAGACAAACAAATGCATTTTCAAAATGCCATGCTTATAGAGGTCTCTTCAAGAAAATTAGAGATACCAAGGGAACATCTAATGCAAAGATGGGCACAATAAAGGACAGAAATGGTATGGACCTAACAGAAGCAGAAGATATTAAGAAGAGGTGGCAAGAATACACAGAAGAACTGTACAAAAAAGATCTTCATGACCCAGATAACCACGAAGGTGTGATCACTCACCTAGAGCCAGACATCCTGGAATGTGAAGTCAAGTGGGCCTTTAGGAAGCATCACTATGAACAAAGCTAGTGGAGGTGATGGGATTCCAGTTGAGCTATTTCAGATCCTAAAAGATGATGCTGTGATAGTGCTGCACTCAATATACCAGCAAATTTGGAAAACTCAGCAGTGGCCACAGGCCTGGAAAATGTCAGTTTTCATTCCAATCTCTAAGAAAGGTAATGCTAAAGAATGCTCAAACTACCGCACAATTGCCCTCATCTCATACATGTTGGTCTTTTAATGGACCGGAACCTGGTGGTCTGGAGTCGACGATAAGAAAGTAAGAGAGAGAAAGAGGCTGATATCCCCTGGTTTACACGGAGAGCCAATAAAGCTCTGTTCTTAGAGCTCACGCTGCTGCATGTAGGCACCGGGCGTCCTCTCGAGTGGGTGAAGGCACAGTGCACCTTCTCGAGAGGGTCTTAGAAGCCCGGGCAAGAAAGTGATCTCAGCGGGCCTCCGTGCTCCAAGGAAATAGCCTGAAAGAGAGAGAAAAGGAAAGAAAGACATGGGGACCAAAGCTCTGATGGAGCAAAGGTGTTTTAATCAACATGATGTGGGCACATATACTGTCTTACGAGGTAGTTATTCTCAGTAAAGATAAAGATTAAAATTCCAGACTTACAAAACATAAGGCAAATCCTATCAAACAGAGAGAGTTGCAAGCAATCACTTTTTACCTTATGGTTCATAAAAAGGAAGAGGGTACTTATCACCGTAATGAGAAATGCCTGGATTCCTCAGCCCCGGGAAAGGCATGCCTCTCCTCTTAATTCCTGAATATTCAGGAATTAATAAGGGTCAGAGGATTCCTGACAGATCCAAAACAGCACACAAGAAGCCTCCTGTTAAATGCTTCCTGACAACACGCTAGTAAATTAATGCTCAAAATTCCCCAAGCCAGGCTTCAGCAGAACGTGAACCATGAACTTTCAGATATTCAAGCTAGATTTAGAAAGGGCAGAGAAACCAGAGATCAAATTGCCAACATCCACTGGATCATCGAAAAAGCAAGAGAGTTCCAGAAAAACATCTATTTCTGCTTTATTGACTTCGCCAAAGCCTTTGACTGTGTGGATCCAACAAACTGTGGAAAATACTTGAAGAGATGGGAATGTCAGACCACTTGACCTTCCTCTTGAGAAATCTGAATGCAGGTCAAGAAGCAACAGTTAGAACTGGACATGGAATAACAGACTGGATCCAAATCAGGAAAGGAGTATGTCAAGGCTGTATATTGTCACCCTGCTTATTTAACTTATACGCAGAGTACATCATGAGAAATGCCGGACTGGATGAAGCACAAGCTGGAATCAAGATTGCCGGGAGAAATATCAATAACCTCAGATATGCAGATGATATCACCCTTATGGCAGAAAGCAAAGAAGAACTAAAGAACCTCTTGATGAAAGTGAAAGAGGAGAGTGAAGAAGTTGGCTTAAAACTCAACATTCAGAAAACTAAGATCATGGCATCTGGTCCCATCACTTCATGGCAAATAGATGGGGAAACAGCAGAAACAGTGTCAGACTTTATTTTTCTGGGCTCCAAAATCACTGCAGATGGTGAGTGCAGCCATGAAATTAAAATACACTTGCTCCTTGGAAGGAAAGCTCTGACAAACCTAGACACCATATTAAAAAGCAGAGATATTACTTTGCCAACAAAAGTTTGTATAGTCAAAGCTCTGGTTTTTCCAGTAGTCACGTGTGGATGTGAGAGTTGGATTATAAAAAAAGCTGAGTGCCGAAGAATTGATGCTTTTGAACTGTGCTGTTGGAGAAGACTCTTGAAATTTCCTTGGACTGCAAGGAGATCCAACCAGTCAATCCTAAAGGAAATCAGTCCTGAATATTCATTGGAAGGACTGATACTAAAGCTGAAACTCCAATACTTTGGCCACCTGATGCAAAGAACTAACTCCTTGGAAAAGACCCTGATGCTGGGAAAGATTGAAGGCAGGAGGAGACGACAGAGGATGAGATGGTTGGATGGCGTCACCGACTTGATGGACATGAGTCTGAGTAAGCTCTGGTAGTTGGTGATGGACAGGGAGGCCTGATGTGCTGCAGTTCACTGTGTCACAAAGAGTCAGACACGACTGAACGACTGAACTGACCTGAACTGAATGCTGACAGTATGATGGTTTTTCAAAAAGTTAAACATACATTTCCCATGTTGTCATTGTTGTTCAGTTGACTGTTGCCCAGTTGACATGACTGTTGCCCAGTCATGTCTGACTCTCTGTGACCCTATGGACTGCAGCATGCCAGGCTTCCCTGTCCCTCACCATCTCCCAGAGTTTGCCCAAGTTCATGTTCATTGCATCCGTGTTGCTGCCTAGCCATCTCATCTTCTGATGCCCTCTTCTCCTTCTGCCCTCAATCTTTCCCAGCATCAGGGATTTTTCCAATGAGTCGTCTGTCAAAAATTACCATATGATTCAGCAATTTCACTTCCAGGTATATGCCCCAAAGTATTAAAAGCAGAGATTTAAATGGATATTTATGCAGCCATCTTCATAGCAGCACTATTCACAATAGCCAAAAGGTGGAAACAACAGTGCCCTTTGATGCATGAATGCATTAATGTGGCATAATATGTATATACACAATAGAATATTATTCAGTCTTTAAAAGGAATGAAGCTCTGACACATGCTACAACATGGAAAAACTTAAAAACATTATTCTAATTGAAATAACCCAGACACAAAAGAAAAAATGTTATATAATGATTCCACTTTATATGAGATAACATAGATTAGGTAAATTAGTAGAGACAGAGTGTGTAATAGGGATTACCAGGGGTGGGGGGAGATGGGCAATGGGGAGTTACTGTTTAATTAGTACAGAGGTTCTGTTTGGGAAGATGAAAAAAATCTTGGCAATGGATCGTGTTGATTCTTGTGCAACACTGTAAATGTGCCTAATGCTACTGAATTGTATACTTAAAAATAGTCGAAATGGTAAATTATATATTATGTATATTTTACAGTAAGTAAACTAACAAAGAAACAAAAAAAAATGCCATGTTGATAACTTAAGGAGGGCATGAAGATGACTAGATATTGACTTCAGGTTGGGTGGCCAATCTGAGGAGTTACCATCTGAGCTAAGATTTGAACATCAAGAATAAAAAGCAAGTGATGGTCAATCAGAAGGAATAGCATACCTAGAAGACAGAAACAACCTATTAGACATGCACACACACCCCTTCTGAGAGTAACCTGTGTACCTAAGTGGGAGGAAATCAGTACTGAATATTCATTGGAAGGACTGATGCTGAGACTCCAATACCTTGGCCACCTGATGAGAAGAACTGACTCATTGGAAAAGATCCTGCTGCTGGGAAAGACTGAGGGCAGGAGAAGAAGGGGACGACAGAGAATGAGATAGTTGGATGGCTGCTGCTGCTAAGTCGCTTCAGTCGTGTCCGACTCTGTGCGACCCCATAGACGGCAGCCCACAAGGCCCCCCCGTCCCTGGGATTCTCCAGGCAAGAACACTGGAGTGGGTTGCCATTTCCTTCTCCAGTGCATGAAAGTGAAAAGTGAAAGTGAAATTGCTCAGTCGTGTCCAACTCTCAGTGACCCCATGGACTGCAGCCTACCAGGTTCCACAGTCCATGGGATTTTCCAGGCAAGAGTTCTGGAGTGGGGTGCCATTGCCTTCTCCGAGTTGGATGGCATCAGCTACTTAATGGACATGAGTTTGAGCAAGCTGTGGAATTGGTGATGGACAGGGAGGTCTGGCATGCTGTAGTCCACTGGGTCACAAAGAGTTGGACACGACTGATCAACTGAACTGAAGTGGAACGACAATGACTAAAATAGAAGTGGGTTTAGGAATACTGTACAGAGAAAAAGAAGAATACTGTACAGAGATGGAGGAAATGCATTCTGTCTCTGAGATGGATTCATGGAGGCAATGTTTTACTTGGAACTTAAGTCATAGAGAGAGATTCATGGGGAGAAAGTCTGAGGAAAATGTTCTAGATGTAAGGATGAGTATGGGCAAAGACTCAAAGTTGAAGTTTAGACTTTTTTTTTAGGTAAGAAGTGGATTTGTTCAGATACAGAGAAAAACACCCTACAGAGTGTGGGCCATCGTAGAGGGCGAGTGCAGCATAGACTTTTTTTTTTAAAGAAAGATTTCATTTGAAACTTTTAGAAAAATGTAGAGCTGTGCTTTTTTGCAACAGAGGCTGTGTACCAGAAATGCATGCATGTATGAGCCATATAGCAGTCATACTCCTAGAGGCCAATATTGCTCAAACTACTTAATTTTTCACATAATTTTGTTGCAGGAAGGGAGGCCCCTTCCAGGGCCCAAATGTGGGCTCTTGTCTAACACTCAGAAATGAATTGTCTGAGGAGACACATGTGCTGACAAAGCAAGAGATTTTATTGGGAAGGGGCGCCCAGGCAGAGAGCAGTAGGGTAAGGGAACCCAGGAGAACTGCTCTGCCTCACAGTCTTGGGTTTTATGGTGATGGGATTAGTTTCCGGGTTCTTTTTGGTCAATCATTCAGAGTCCTTCCTGGTGGCACATGCATTGCTTAGCCAAGATGGATGTCAGCGAGGATTCTGGGAAGTGGTTGGACACATGGTGTCACGTTCTGACCTTTCCTGAACTCATCTGGTTGGTGGTGGCTTACTAGTTTTGTGTTCCTTACCAGGACCTCCTGTCGTAAAAGAACTCATGCAAATGGTAACTATGGTACCTGGCCAGGGTGTGCGGTTTCAGTCAGTGTGCTTCCCCTAACAATTTTAAAATTTTAAAATTGAAAATGCTACTGTTACGTCACAGTAAGCATAGATGTGTTATGGAATTTATTGGAATATTTACATAAATTTTACAAGTATTTCAGGTTGGAGATGGCTGCCTGGCTGCACACAAGACTTTTATCCATGTGTATGTAAATATCTACTTTCCTCTATTTTTACAGAATATTTCATTGAAAAAGTTAGAGGATGACTAAATTGTAGGTGATAGTCTTACATAGATAGTTATCAGTTAATTATTTCTTCATGAACATTTTTCTGCTATTAATTCACATATTGTAAATATGATTGCTAAAAGGTCCCCCTTTCAATTTTGTCTTGTCTTTCTCTGTACCTCCAAGTCAGTTCCTCTAGAAGTTTATCCAGATTTTGGTTCCAATGATAATCATGGTGTCTGACCCATGGCTAGTCTTTGCATTAAAGATAACTTTATAAGGACCTAGTAGTGGCAGTGGGTCTGTTGGCTCAGTTCAGAGACATTCACTCAGTCGTGCTCTTTCTCCCAACCAGGAGAGTCCTATAATCCAGATAGACTCCCCATCCGTCATACAAGCTTTTCTTTGGCCATTCCATGTGGTTTGTGGGATCTTAGTTTCTCCATCAGGGATTGAACCCAGGCCCACCGCAGTGAAAGTGCAGATTCTTAACCTCTAGACTGCCAGGGAATTTGCAATTTAAGCATTCTTAAAATTGAAATACTGTTTTGAGATAATTGTATATTCATATGCAGCTTTTAGACTCAACACAGAGAGCTCCTATGTACCCACTCCTCATTTTTTCCTAATGGTGACATTTTGCAAAGCTATAGTATGACATCACAACCAGAGGGTTGACATTGATGCAAGCCATCCATACTTTTCACATTTCCAAGCTTTTGTTTGTACTACACAATTTTTTCACCTGTGTTGATTTGTGTATTCACCATCACAGTCGGGATACTGACAGCTCCAGCACAACAAGGATCCCTCGTGTTGCCCATATACAACCACCATGCCACCTCGCTCACCCCTACCTCCACCCCTCTGCCCTGGCAACCACTAACAAATCTCTTCCATTTCTGAAGCTGTGTCATTTCAAAAATTTTATCTTGATAAAATGAGACAGTGAGTAATCTTTTGAGACTGGCTTTTTTCTTTGCATGGTGTGTTCTCAGTCTCTTAAGTTGTCTTCAACCCTTTGCAACCCCATGGACTGTAGCCCGCCAGGCTCCTCTGTCTATGGGATTTCCCAGGCAAGAATACTAGACTAGGTCACCATCTCCTCCTCCAGGGGATCTTCTTGACTCAGGGATCAAATCCGCCTCTCCTTAATCTCCTGCACTGGCAGGCAGATTCTTTACCACTGAGCTACCTGGGAACCACACATAATAGAGTCTAGCTCCATTTTTTTTTGGCTGGGGGTGAGGGGGGCTCCAAAGTCACTGCAGATGGTGATTGCAGCCATGAAATTAAAAGATGCTTGTTCCTTGGAAGAAAAGCTATGACAAACCTAGACAGCATATTAAAAAGCAGAGACATTACTTTGCCAACAAAAGTTTGTATAGTCAAAGCTATGGTTTTTCCAGTAGTCATGTATGGATGTGAGAGTTGGACTATACAGAAAGCTGAGTACCAAAGAATTGATGCTTTTGAAATGTGGTGTTGGAGAAAACTCTTGAGAGTGACTTGGACTGCAAGGAGATCCAGCCAGTCATTCCTAAAGGAAATAAATCCTGAATATTCATTGGAAGGACTGATGCTGAAGCTGAAACTCTAATGCTTTGGCACCTGATTCTAAGAATTGACTCCTTAGAAAAGACCCTGATGCTGGGAAAGATTGAAGGTAGGAGGAGAAGGGGATGACAGAGGATGAGATGGCTGGATGAGTTGGCATCACTGACTCAATGGACATGAGTTTGAACAAACTCCAGGAGTTGGTGATGGACAGGGAAGCCTGGTGTGCTGCAGTCCATGGGGTTGCAAAGAGTCAGACATGACTGAGTGACTGGACTGAACTCTATTTTTGGATGTTTGCTGACAGTTTCCTACCTCATTTTTCCCTCTGCCCCTTACATCCTGAAACTGGGCAAGCTGATTAGAACGCCTAAGTTCTTTCCTTTGGTGCTGGTGGGAGATTCCAATCATGTGAGCTCCTACAGTGTAGGGGAACCCTCACCCCAGCTCCACCCTTATAAATAATAACCACAATAAAAACCTCCAGGCCAGTCTTCTTTCCTTGCCTTCTCCAGTCATTTTTGGGCCGCTTGGTAAGCCCATCTAGCTGACTCCTGATAACCATATTATATGAGTCATAAACCTTTCATACCCTCTTGATGTGTGTGTAGAGTCATCAGTATCAATGTTTGAACTGCATTTTGGACGGGAGTCCATCTTATTTCTGCAGGATGGCTACCACAGCATAATTTCCTGGACATTCATCCAAGTGGTTGCATGTATCAATAGTTTGTTTCCTTTTTATGGCTGAGTAGTTATTCCACAGTCTGGATGTACCTCAATATGTTTAACCATTTATCTGTTGAAGGACATTCTTTGGTTTTATGTTGTTGTTCAGTTGCTAAGTCTTATCCAACTCTTTGTGACTGCAAGGACTTTGTGACCCCAAGGACTGCAGCACACCAGGCTCCTCTGTCCTCCATTATCTCCTGGAGTTTGCTCGGATTCATGTCCATTGAGTTGGTGATGCCATCCAACCATCTCGTCCTCTGCTACCTCCTTCTCTTCCTTTTGCCTTCAATCTTTCCCAGCAACAGCATCTTTTCCAATAAGTAGTCTCTTCACCTTAGGTGGCCAAACCTATATTGGTTTTTATAGTTCTTAGCTATATAAAGTTGCTATAAACTTCAAGTGCACATTTCTATGTGAACATAAATTTTATTCCTCTAGAATAAATGCCCAGGAATATAACTGATGTTTCACATGATATTTACATGTTTATTTTATTTTTTAAAGAAATTGCCCAACTATTTTCCAAAGTGATTGTTGCCATTTTACATTCCCACCAGCAATATACAAATGTCTGCAACATCACCAGCATTTGATGGTGTCACTATTTTTCATTTTACCCATTCTGATTGGTGTGTGGTGATATGTCTCACAACCTCTATGGTGATATTAATTTCCATAAAAGACTGAAAGAGCATCACATCCGCTCTCTCTGCCCCAACCTATACAAGTATCAAATTCAAGAAGCTTGACTATGGGTTGTTACAATGCCAGGGGTAAGAGCAAGTCTCTGGAGCAGCCCACCATGAAATATGGATTCTAAGCTTTATCAGAGACATTTAACACCAGGAGCCACTATGAACAAGAAGTCTGCTTATACTTATTATTTAGTCATTACTTAACATTGTGATTATTGTTATTGTTGTCTGTAGTGAGTTATTTCTAATAAGGACCATACAGGTTATCATCTTGGTGGAAGAGCAATTGATGAGAGGATATTTTTTTTCTAATTTTTCCTCTTGCAAGCTGAGATTTTAAACGGGTTTATTAGCAAATGCACTGGGCTTTATGTTTGTCATAAATATGGGAAAACAACATTCACTTAATTTCAAGGGTGTGAGAAATGGTGAAGCCTATTTCTGTTTTCCCCGAGACCTGTGCCATGGGCCCTCTTCCTTATGCTATCCCATGGCACTGGCTGTGACAAAGGCCCTTTGTTACAGTTTTCACCAGGGCAGACACTGACTCTGGGGAAAGTGATGGAAGCTGTCTGCCAACATTTTGCTCGGTCAGTGACATTCCACACACCAGCCCCAGCGACTGGTTTCCAAACCTGAGGACTCCTGATCTCAGCATGTGGTCAGAGAACTTTGCTCTTCCTTTAATCATCTCACCCCACAGCAAATCTTCCCTTATGGATTTGTTACCGAAAGCCTGGCCTCTCTGATGCTGATGCCAAATCAAATCTCAGAGTTTTAGGTCAAGTAGAAAGGATAGCTTTATTGCTTTGCCAGGCAAAGGGAGACACACTGGGCTTCTGCCTCGAAAACTATGTATCTCCCTGGGGAGAATTTGGTGGCGTTTTATAACAGTGATTCAAAGATGGGGTCTCTGACAAGATGTTTGCATTCCCCTCAGGTGGTAGGTGTCCTAATCTTTATGAGCTTCCCTGGTTCCTTTCATCTCGCCTCAGGTGGTCTCTCGGCTGCTCCTCCCTTGATTAGCCACTGTGGACCTCAGGGAAGGTCATGGTGTCTGGAGTCCTGTCCACAAGAAGCAGGGGACAGAAGGTCTTCCGCCCGGGAACCGCACAGGGCCCCGCCTGGTTTCGATTGAACATTCCTGGCCTTGCCAACTGGTTATCGGGATAATGTGGAGATTGTTACAATGACTGGAGCTTTTGATGGAGGTTACCCAGATGCCTTCAAGGGCAGGTGGTCATGCAGTGCGTCATGCAGGGGCTGTACAGAATTGGGAGGGCTTGGGAGTTGTTCAGTCGATCAGTGGTGTCAGACTCTGCAACCCCATGGATTGCAGCATGCCAGGCTTCCCTTTCCTTCACCATCTCCTGGAGCTTGTTCAGACTCCTGTCCATTGAGTTGGTGATGCCATCCAACTATCTCACTCTCTGTTGTCCCCTTCTCCTCCTGTCTTCAATCTTTCCCAGCATCAGGGTTTTTTCTAATGAGTCAGCTCTTTGCTTCAGGTAGCCAGAATATTGGAGCTTCAACTTCAGCATCAGTCCTTCTATGAATACTCAGGATTGATTTCCTTTAGGATTGACTGGTTTGATCTCCTTGCAGTCCAAGTGACTCTCAAAGTCTTCTTCAACACCACAGTTCAAAAGTATCAGTTCTTCAGTGCTCAGCCTTCTTTATAGTCCAACTCTCGTAGTGATCCATGACTACTGGAAAAACCATAGCTTTGACACTATGGAGCTTTGTCAGTAAAGTAATGTCTATGCTTTTTAATATACTGTTCTAGGTTTGTCATAGCTTTTCTTCCAAGGAGCAAGCATCTTTTAATTTCATGGCTGCAGTCACCATATGCAGTGATTTTGGAGCCCAAGAAAATAAAGTCTGTCACTGTTTCCATTGTTTCCACATCTATTTGCCATGAAGTGATGGGACCAGATGCCATGATCTTTGTTTTTTGAATGTTGAGTTTTAAGCCAACTTTTTCACTCCCGTGTTTCACATCCATCAAGAGGCTCTTTAGTTCCTCTTTGCTTTCTGCCGAAAGGGTGGTGTCATCTGCATATCTGAGGTTACTGGGTGGGGGAAATTTCTGGCCTTCCTTTGAAAATCCTGTTAGGGTTAAGGTAGTTTCCTTAGAAAAAGAGATGTTTCTCCTGCAGGAAACAGTTGCCAAGGGCATTGAGGTTAGATTTCTTCTGACTAAGATAGTGGAAGGCAGCCTTGCCAGCCCACTGGCCATCATGATTTTCAAAGCTTAGGACTGTTTTATATATATTAGTGTGAATAAAAAAACAGGAAGGAAAAAGAGCTTTTGAGCTGTTATCTGTGATTTTCTTGCTGCTTCTGGGGCTAGAAACAGAAAATATTTCTTGTAGTTTTCTCTGGAGACAAGACAGCCTCACACTGATGAGACCAATAGACAGATAAGAGAGATTTGTGGAATTTAGTAGGGTCAGGGAGCCTCGGGACTAAACTTCTAGATAAAGGGTTTAGAGTAAGAGTTTTGGCAAGTGGTCAGTGAGAGTTATAGTGAGATAAGATACCACTTGTATAACATAAATCTGATTCATTCTAAGAATTCATAAATAAGGAAAAATAATGGTACAGTTTAAAATACATAGACACTAAAAATAAAATTAACTGACCATTTCCCCTGTACCAGGCACAGTGTTGATCTTCATAATAATCCTTAGAAGAAGATATAATTGTCCCCATTTTACAGATGAGGACACTGAGGATCAGAGAGATAAAGAAATTTGTCCAAATCACCCTTTCAACCAACCAGTAAATGACTCTATGAACCCTGGTCTTACTACTTGGATTTGTTATGGAGAGAAACAATATGGATGGAGTGGATATTCAGGGCTCTGGGACTCCAGTTAGAAAGGCTTGGGAAGAAGCCTGACCCAGTCTAGATCTATGTTGGTCTTACAATTTGATGACCTATGTTCTGAACCAAAGTTGGACTAGGTAAGAGATTGCTGTCTCACTTCTGGATGCCCACCAGGTAAAGAACAAACCCTAGAGCAGAGTCTAGATGGTTCTTTGTTGTCTAGCTCTTGATTATGGCTCTAACTCATCTTCCCCATCATGTTTACCCACCCCTAGTGAGGTGTGTAGCTTCTCAAGACTTTGTGCTAGGCTGATGCTGTTTCCCTTTGCTTAGTTCAGTTCAGTTCAGTTGCGCAGTTGTATCCGACTCTTTGTGACCCCATGGACTGCAGTACGCCAGGCTTCCCTCTCCTTCACCATCTCCCTGAATTTGCTGAAACTCATGTCCTTTGAGTCAGTGATGCCATCCAATCATCTCATCCTCTGTGCTCCCCTTCTCCTCCTGCCTTCAATCTTTCCCAGCATCAGGGTCTTTTCCAAGGAGTCAGTTTTTCGCATCAGGTGGCCAATGTTCTGGAGTTTCAGCTTCAGCATCAGTCCTTCCAATGAATATTCAGGACTGATTTCCTTTAGGATGGACTGGTTGGATCTCCTTGCAGTCCAAGGGACTCTCAAGAGTCTTTTCCAACATCACAGTTCAAAAGCATCAATTCTTTGGCACTCAGCTTTCTTTATAGTCCAACTCTTACATCTGTACATGACAACTGGAATAACCATAGCTTTGACCAGATGGACCTAGTCAAAGCTATGATACCCTGGATACCCTGGATCTGCCTGATTGATACATTTCTACCCATTTAAACACAGTCAGCTTGGGCCATCTCTTCTGTGAGGATATCCTGTCCTTACCCCGTCACTTCCCATCTGCCAGACAGAATTAGCCCCTCCCTCGTGTGTGTCCTCAGAGCCTGGTCACATGCTTCTCCCAGAGGCATCAGTCCTGAGGGATGTGTTATTACTAAATACTTCTGAATGCTGTGTTGTGCTGGTGCCACCTAGTTTAGGCTCTGACCAAATATTTCTGGACTTTAATCAAGAATGCAAAACCCAAAGGCAAAGAACTTCTGTTATTCACATCTCCATCAATATGGGTACTTTGCCAATTAGCATAGTTCATGTCAGAATTTTTTTTTTATTGGTGAAATTGGTGGCATTTGATTAACATGATGAAAGTTAGAAATGCAATCTCAGTGATAAATAAAAAGATACATTCAAGATAAGTTCATAAGTTCAAATAGTTTAGAAACCTTCCACTTTTGCCTGAGTAGGACATACATATTCAGCTACAATTACAATCTGCACCCTTAGAATGATCCTCAGATAAGCCTTTACTTTGTCTTGGGTTCTGTCATGAATTTTGGAGGATTCTGGTTGCCCCATGCTGGCTATACTGGTGATAGATTTCTGCCTCTGGAATACTGGCAATTGTTTTGAGAGAATCTTGCATGCAAGGTTATAGAAACTTCTTATTAATAAGTGTCTATAAGTGTAGCAGAATTTTGCCGGTGGCTTGCTTTGATCATAACGAGGTAACAAAGTTGTAGAGGAGAGTAGCTGACACTCTTGGTTTAACAATTCCTGGGTGGCTCACATTTTAATACCAGTAATCCTGCTCAGGTCGGTTTGCAAGATAGACTCACTAGAGTAAGTTTCTCAAGGACAGAAACTCACCTAATTTACTTAAGTATCTGTGAAATGTTTGAAAGTGAAAGGCATCTGGGAGATGGAGTTTAGATGCCAAAATAAGAGCATTTGAGGGAAAAATGGCAGAGCACAATTGAACTGAGAAAATGCAGGACCCATGATTGCCATGCTTAAAGGACAACTCTCTTCCCAGTGCCTGGTTCTGCATTGCACACCCAGTGACTGAGGACCTAAGCAGCTTCCATAGAACATAACTTACAAACTGACTATTAAGATCTATAAAGATCATATTCCCTGAACCTAAAAAATGATTGGGAGGTTCTTGAAGCAGGGCTTCCTGCTCCAAATCTCCTGGGGGTGCTTGTTGCAAATGCAAATTCCTCATCACTTTCTAGGCCTCCTGAATAGGCACCTGTTCCTATGGGGCCCAGGTGTCTCAAGTTTTAGCTAATTTTCCAGAGGTTCTTATCTATTTAATAATAATGAACTTAGCTGCTCATGAGAAATAAGCACTACTACATTAATGAGTCACACTGATTATAAAAACGCATTTTGCTTGGTTCAGAAAAATTAAAATGTGAGTGAAATGTAATCTTGGAATAAAAGCAAAACAGTATCATGTCTTCCTAGAAAGCACATTTGCATTTTAACCAGGCCCTTGCTGCCTAAACGAAGATGAGGCTTCTTTTTCTGTTCTTGAGCAGGTCAACAGGAGATATTTGAGGGGTGAGGGGTCTCTCTAGGGCCCCTCACATCACACTGAGCTAGTTGTATCTTTGAATTGCAGTGTCCCTTTACCCTGCACCCCGTGTCCTTAGACAAGAAGGAGTTTTCTTCATTTTGAGATTTAATATTGAGGCATGGAATGTGAGTAAACAACCAAAGCCCCCTTCTAAGAAAGTCAGTGGTCAGGCAAAACACACAAGCAGTGTTCTGACTCTTGACGAAACCACAAGGCCTCTCCTTCCTGTAGGCTGTTATACAGAGCCTTTCAACAGATGAATTCCTGACCTAAAGATTTCCTTTCCTTTCCTTTACAATTCATAAAGGCATGACAGACAGAACAGAACAGAGCATGGAGTGCAGATGAATCTATCCACCAGTCATTTTGACATCTCCTGTTTAGTTCCTCAGGGAAATCACAAGGGAAAATATCACAAGGGAAAATATAGTATTCTTTAGAAAATATTTCTTTAAGAAGGATGGGAGGCCATGTGTAAAATAGATAGCCAACGGGGATTTGCTGTATGGTTCAGGAAACTCAAACAGGGGCTCTGGATCAACCTAGAGGGGTGGGATAGAGAGGGAGATGGGAGGGAGGCTCAAAAGGGAGGGGTTATACGTATACCTATGACTGATTCATGTTGAGGTTTGACAAAAGACAACAAAATTCTGTAAAGCAATTATTCTTCAATTAAAAAAAAAAAAAAAAAAAAGACGGGAGGAATGGTGTACTTCCCCTTCACAAGCAAAACTTTTCGAAATTTCCAGTGTTTTAACTCTTCCAGTCAGTCGGTAGCATGTGTTGAGGATGTCCTATGTGCAAAAGACCAAAATAGACTGTGGGGAGGATGGGATGGGATGGGGGTGGTAAATAAATTTATAGATAATATTGTCTCAGGATTAAGAAATAGAAGTTCTAGCTTAGGAGACAAAACATCCCACAAGCAAGATGATTATATCTCTGAGTGAAATTCTGGAAAGCATTTGTTCGTATCTCCGTGTGTTAATTTTGGAGAAGGCAATGGCAACCCACTCCAGTACTCTTGCTTGGACAATCCCATGGACAGAGGAGTCTGGTAGGCTGCAGTCCATGTGGTCGCTAAGAGTTGGACACGACTTGAGTGACTTCACTTTCACTTTTCACTTTCATGCATTGGAGAAGGAAATGGCAACCCACTCCAGTGTTCTTGCCTGGAGAATCCCAGGGATGGGGGAGCCTGTGGGCTGCCATCTATGGGGTCGCACAGAGTCAGACACAACTGAAGCGACTTAGCAGCAGCAGCAGCTGTGTATTAACCTGCTAATAACTGTGCCACACAGTTGGGTAAGTAAAGTGAAGTTGCTCAGTCGTGTCCGACTCTTTGCGACCTCATGGGTTGTAGCCTACCAGGCTGCTCCATCCATGGGATTTTCTAGGCAAGAGTACTAGAGTGGATTGCCATTTCCTTCTCTAGGAGATCTTCCCGACCCAGGGATTGAACCCAGGTCTTCTGCATTGCAGGCAGACGCTTTACCCTCTGAGCCACCAGGGAAGCCCAGACAATTGGGTAGGGAATGGCAACCCACTGGAGTAATCTTGCCTGGAAAATCCCATGGACAGAGGGGCCTGGTGCACTGCAGTCTGTGGGGGTCACAAAGAGTGGGACATGACTGAGTGACTGAGCATGTGCAGCTGGGTAAAGTCAGCCATGGAGGAAATGCCTGAGATGAGGTTTACATCAGGGAGAGAGAAGGATCATGGTGGGAACACATTCCAGGTGGAGCATTACAGGTTCAGGTGAAGGTACACGGTGGGAGGAGTGAGCAGGTCAAAGGGCAGCAGGCAGCGGTGGCATGGGCTATGTTCTGGGGGATCACCTTGACCAGATGCCTTCCCATCCTTTGCCACTCACCAGCTGGGTCACATTGAAGGGATGACCTTCCTGAGCTTGTCTCCTTGGTTCTAAAAATGGGATGACTAGATCTTCCTCATAGGGTCAGTTGCCTTGAGAAGGAAAATAACATGCTATGCCCAGTAGCTAATAGACATTAAATAAACAGGCAATTAGCCTTTGAAGTAGAAAATGATTAAATGTGGAACTGGTGAAATGAGAGAAGGTGCTAAGGTCACTGGCAAAAGGAAAGGGAACCCCATGGACCCCCAATGTTTAAATAGTGAGTGTAGTGTCTCCCCAGGGGATTAAATCCATACTGCTGTAGCCTTTTTTTTTTTACTTTTCAGATATTAAACTCTGAAAAAATAAAAAGAAAAGCATGACACATTGCTGACCATGGCACAGGTGGAAATACTTAGCAGTCAAAATTATGGACAAAGACCGGTTTCAATTAATAAGCTGACTTCTATTCTGTGGCTGCAGATTCTAAGATTTATTGAGAAAGCAAAGATGAAAAAGACCACCCAAAGCAATAAAAATGCCTACATTATTATTTAAGTGAGTAATTTCTAAGGACAAATGGCACATTTGAAAAATTCTCTCATATGACATGGGCTTTCCATGTTAGGGTCCAGTGTACTGTGGACACTATCTATGACCCTTTTTCCAGGTGGAGGAGAAAAGACGGTTTTGTCTTTCAGTTTTTCCACCTCTGTTTTATAGAGAGCTCTATCAGTCTGAGAAGCAGGTGTCATACCCAAATTAGGGTGATTTGGAAAGGGCTTATTTGCAGAAATGTGGTCATAAAGAAGCAGAAGAGATAGTACAGTGGCCCAGGGTGGTTACCAGCAGCTCTATTTCCATCTCTAGTCCTGTGACTCTGGGGGGAGGAAAAGAGTCGTGGAGTAGTGAACTGCCTTGAGAGAAGATGTAATCTTCAGTTGAGGGATAGTCTGCCAGAGGTGACCTTGCAGGAGAAGACCCAGGGGAATAAATGCTGAAGGGGAGTAGAACATGGCTCTTTGGCATAAGGCTGATTGTCTTGAGAAACAGCAGACACAGAAGTAGGAGTTACCCTGTTGTAAGGAATATTTGCATTCATGAAGGAACTCTTCATTGTAAGGGTGTCTCCCTGTATCCCTGTGATATGAAGAGAAGGATGATTCTGAATCATAATGGAGAAAGTATCTGCTTAAATCTGTATAACAAACTATACTCTGCTGACCTTATTTTTCCAGGTGACCTCCCAGGACTGGCCTCCTCCCACATCTTTCTTTCTTTTGTCTTTAACTGAAGATCCAATTTTTTTTTTTTTTTTTTTTAATTTTTTTATTTTTCAGTGGGTTTTGTTATACATTGATGTGAATTCATTTGAATCAGTTCTAATGAGATGGATGAAACTGAAGATCCAATTTAAGCTGGAGTTCTAAGCCACCTTGGAGTGTTATTCCTCTTTCACTAGGTACTCCCGTATGTACGTGATGTATGCAAGTTATTAAATTTGTTTGTTTCTTCTCTTATTTGTTAATCTGTCTTTTCTTACAAGGCAGGCGGAGAAGGGGATGACAGAGGATGAGATGCTTGGATGGCATCACCAACTCAATGGGCATGAGTTTGAGTAAAGTCCAGGAGTTGGTAATGGACAGGGAGGCCTGGTGTGCTGCATGCAGTCCATGGGGTCGCAAAGAATCGGACACAACTGAGCGACTGAACTGAACTGAACTGAACAAGGGTCTCAGCCAAGAACTTAGAAGGATAGAAGGTAAAACTTCGATACATGAACTTTGTGGTGGGTTGAGGGGCATAATTCAATCCATAACAGTTGTCCATAGAGTTTACAGCAACTTTAAATGACTTCTATGAACATACAGGTAATTGGAATAGCTCACTGAACATCCAGAACCTCTCATTTTGATTTTACTATGCATCACATTATGCTTCCAGACATCTTTTTCTGGTATTGGATGTCCATCTCTACCTCTCTGACAACAGGGCCCTTCAGTCACAGAGATTCTGACCTGGGTTGTTGACTTCCAGATATCTTATCCAGTGAACTTCAATCTAATCTGCAGCCTCATTCAGCCCTATAGTTTTTGATTCTTAAACAGCACCATGCATAAAAAAGTTCTCTTTTTACTGATTTTAATTTGAGTTGGGTTTCTGTCATTTGTGTCCCCAACTTCTGACTAGTCCTGACTAGGGATAGAGGGCATTTATTTGTGAGAATTTTGTTCTAGTTACTTAGGAGCAGGAAAAAAAAAATTAGGAATATCATTCAATTGAGATTTGAGGTGAGTTTAATAAAACAGCAACCAGCCTATCTTTATCACTAGCAGATGGGTGTACCCCCTGAAGGAACTGACAGGGCCAAGGAGGGACACAGGGCCCCTGTTTAGTGATCCCTGCAGTCAGTCACGGTGCATCTCAACACTGACCTTTACCAAAATATCAAGTACAGCATCACTGTTCACATTTGGCATTCACAGGATCACTTAGGTATCAGGCAAGGATTAATCCTCAATCCCCCAGGCTGGCTTGTTTCCCCACTCTCCTTGTTCTTGATGAGATGGGTGGGTTGCAGCCAGAGGCTCTGGAGAAAACTGTGGCTTTGTCAACCCTCTAATAAAATGCCTTGAATTTGTTGCCTTGGAGGCTGCAGACAGCTACTCTGCTAAATTATTCACACTGACTTTTACTGGATACCTTCCTCCCATTTCAATTACTTGGGATTTTTAATAGAAAATTGGCTGTGGGAATTTGACCACTCCAACTGCCTAGTAATAATCTGATCTGAATAGTAAACTCAGCATGGATTGATTTGGGGACAAGCCAGAGCATTCTCAAAAGAATTTATGACGATCTGCCCTACACTACAGAGAAAGCTAGGAATCTGTTTATACAAAATGAGAATATTTATTGGTGAGAATCTTGGGCTATTTACAGAATAGTAAATAGTAACAGAAAAAATTAGAAGTGTCACCTTTCATCAAGATTGGAGGTCAGTTTTCTAAACTAGCAGTAAGCCTTTTCATAAATGCTTTACCATTGTCTAGTGGGTCTATGAAACTGCTCTTGAACATCTGTATTATAATATAAAGAAAATTTGATGTCCACACACAAGCCATATACACAATGGTTGAAAGCTTGGCTGGGTACTTATTCTGTGCTAGGTACTGTGCTCTGTTTAAGTTCAGTAGCTCTTTTAATCTGGACAATAATACCGTGAGATAATGGCTGTGTTATCCCCATTTTGCAATTTAGAAAATTGAGCCTCTAGGAGATTATGTGATGAGGTGAATTTACATATTAATAGCTTCTAAGTGGTGGTTTGATTTCAGAGCCTGGTTCTTCATAATAAGCAGAAATACTTTACAATTAGGCCATGTTTGTAGCAGACAAAAATAAGTATTAAATTCTATAATTAATTTGCTTTTTTACTTCATGTGTGTGTGCATGTGTGTGTGTGTGTAAGTCCCTTTAGTCATGTCTGACTCTTTGCGACTCCATGGACTGTAGACTGCCAGGTTTCTCTGTTCATGGGAGTCTCCAAGCAAGAACACTGGAGTATGTTGCCATGCTCTCCTCCAGAGGATCTTCCCAACCCAGGGATCGAACCTGTGTCTCTTACATCTCCTGTATTGTCATCAGTTCAGTTGCTCAGTTGTGTCCGACTCTTTGTGACCCCATGAATTGCAGCACACCAGGCCTCCCCGTCCATCACCAGCTCCTGGAGTTTACCAAAACTCATGCCCATCGAGTCCCCTTCTCCTCCTGCCCCCAATCCCTCCCAGCATCAGGGTCTTTTCCAACAAGTCAACTCTTCGCATGAGGTGGCCAAAGTATTGGAGTTTCAACTTCAGCATCAGTCCTTCCAATGAACACCCAGGACTGATCTCCTTTAGGATGGACTGATTGGATCTCCTTGCAGTCCAAGGGACTCTCAAGAGTCTTCTCCAACACCACAGTGCAAAAGCATCAATTTTTCTGCACTCAGCTTTCTTCACCGTCCAACTCTCACATCCATACATGACCACTGGAAAGACCATAGCCTTGACCAGACGGACCTTTGTTGGCAAAGTAATGTCTCTGCTTTTTAATATGCTGTCTAGGTTGGTCATAACTTTCCTTCCAAGGAGTAAGCGTCTTTTAATTTCATGGCTGCAATCACCATCCGCAGTGATTTTGGAGCCCCCCAAAATAAAGTCTGACACTGTTTCCACTGTCTCCCCATCTATTTCCCATGAGGTAATGGGACGGATCGCGCCGAAGCGTGGCCGTGAGGAGCTACCACTCACCCAAGGTCAGGGGTAGCGACCGAGAGCGCCAGGCTGCGACAGCGCAGGAGCAGCGGTCTAGAGGAGTTTCCCCATGTCCGAGGTCAGGGGCGGCTGCCGAGAGGAACTACCTAGGGAGTTCCTCTTTCAGTGTCCTATCATTTTGCCTTTTCATACTTTTCATGGGGTTCTCAAGGCAAGAATACTGAAGTGGTTTGCCATTTCCTTCTCCAGTGGACCACATTCTGTCAAACCTCTCCACCATGACCCATCTGTCTTGGGTGGCCCCACGGACGGCATGGCTTAGTTCCATTGAGTTAGGCAAGGCTGTGGTCCGTGTGATCAGATTGGCTAGTTGTCTGTGATTATGGTTTTAGTGTGTCTGCCCTCTGATCCCCTCTCGCAACACCTACCGTCTTACTTGCATTTCTCTTAGCTTGGACGTGGGGTATCTCTTCACGGCTGCTCCAGCAAAGCGCAACCGCTGCTCCTTACCTTGGACGAGGTCGCCCCTCATGATCTTGAACGTGGAGTAGCTCCTCTCGGTCCTTCTGCACCCGCGCAGCTGCCGCTCCTTGGTCGTGAGGTTGCTCCTCTCTGCCGCCGCCCCTTACCTCGGAAGTGGGGTAGCGCCTCTCCGCAGCCGCCCATGACCTAAGACGTCGGGTAGCTCCTCTCGGCCAGAAGCGCGGCAGCTGCGATGGACCGCGCACAAGCGCGGTGGCATGCTGCTGCTGCTGCTGCTAAGTCCGACTCTGTGTGACTCCATAGACGGCAGCCCACCAGGCTCCCGTCCCTGGGATTCTCCAGGCAAGAACACTGGAGTGGGTTGCCATTTCCTTCTCCAATGCATGAAGGTGAAAAGTGAAAGTGAAGTCACTCAGCCGTGTCCGACTCTTTGCGACCCCATGAACTGCCATTGCCTTCTCCAACTGCGTGCTGCTTAGCGTCAATTAAATACCACACTCTGCAGAAGCTACATAAAATAATATACTTTGAATGGTCCTAACAGTACTCGATGTTGAGTTCTCCCAGTATTCAAGTGATCTCCTAAATTTTCTCCGCTGTGTGACTTTTCACCATGGACGATTTAGAGAGACTTGGGCTCCAGTGGATTATCATTAGCAAGGCATTGTCTCCTGAGTACTTTACTTAACTTTCACTCTTACTGTAATCAAATGTGATTTATTTTCTGTTAGGATACAGAAGTGAGAAAACAAGAATTCCACCCTACATATCACGTGTTCTGGAGCACCTGAAGCAATCCAGAGGCTTACAAGTATCTTATTTTAGTGCTTCCAGAACATTTTGGGGACTTCCTAGGTGACTCAGTGATAAAAGAATCTGCCTAACTATGCAGGAGATGAAGATGTCGATTCAATCCCTGGGTCAGGAAGATCCCCTGGAGAAGAAAATGGCAACCCACTCCAGTATTATTGCCTGGAAAATCCCATGGGTAGAGGAGTCTGGTGGGCTATTGTCCATGGGGTCACAAAGAGTCGGACACAACTGAGCAACTGAGCAAGAGCATGCAGGTTATTTTGGAAGAAAATTTCCAGTCAGGACCTCAGTGCCACTATTTCAGAGTTGCACTACAAATTTATCATAGTGTGGCAAAAGATTCATCGAAATGTGAGCTTCTTAGGCTGTTCAATTTCCTGTTTAATGGGAACAAAAACTGTCTTTGTCAACAGGGAGACTTTAAAGCTTACATAATAATGGAAACTAAAAATCCAGAGCAGACAGGTCTAAAGCAATAGAAAAATTCCACTTAAACTTGACCCCCAGCAGTTTCTATATCCAGGGTGAATGGAGGAAAAAATAGCTGTCAACACTGGGCTCCCCCACCGCCCCAGGACATGTGGTTTTGCAAAGTCTCTTGTAAGCCAAGTCAGTGCAGATTGATTCCTGATGGTCATGTGAAAGCCTATCAGTTTTCCCTCTGAGGCTAGGGTGCCAGAAGCTTATATGTTTGATCAAAACAGCCTAAATTGTATGTTATAATGAGTATATATTTTTGAGCACCTGACTTCCTTTGGAGCTACGTCTCATTCAATCTGAGGCCATATTTGTTGAAGACTTCCTAATCCTGTATTCCTAGGGGTGTGTATGTATGTATTAGTTATCTATTGCTGTATAACGAACAACCCAACTTAATAGATTAAAACAAAAAACAGTATCTCATAGCTTCTAAGCATTAGGAATTTGAGTGTAGCCTATCTTTGCCTCAAGATCTCTCACAAGACCAAGATAATTTGTTAGTCATTGTTAAAATCATCGTAAGGCTCAATTTAATTTTGATCCAGATGCATTTAAACACAATTTTATCCTTAGATTTTCCATTATATGACCCAATAAAAACCTTCTTTTATTTATTTGTTTGACTGGGCGAGATCTTAGTTGTGGCATGCAGGATCTATTAATTGAAGCACGGGGAAGGGGTGGTAGGGGGAATCTTTTAGGTGCAGCATGGCATGTGGGATGTAGTTCCCTGATCAGGGACAGAAACTGGGCCTCCTGGATTGGGAGTGCAGAATTTTAGCTGCTGGACCACTAGGGAAGTCCCAAAAATCTCTTTTTGCTTAAGCCACTTCGAATTGAGTTTCTGTCACTCGCTCCATATAGTATGAAAAGATACTCTAATTGTTTTTAAAAATTTCTGTCTGGTAAAAAAGAATCAGCAAGATCTTAGAGCTGGGCAGGGATGACAGACCAAGTCACTTTTTATATTTATGGTTAACTATTTACTCAGTACCTTAAATTTATTGGGCCTCAATCAATGAGAGAATTTTAACTCATTTGTCCTAAGTCCTTGTCAGCACAACAGCAGATTGAGTAGTTCCCTGTTGCCCTTCAGATGCTCAACTGACTCCTTGTGTCTGACTGAACTTGGGTTTGAGAGGTAGCGCTACTGCAAGTCAGTTTTTCTCAACCAGGGTGATTTGGCAAGGTTGGAGACATTTTTAGTTGTCACAACTGAAACGGCAGATTGCTACTGTCATCTAATGGGTAAGGGTCAGGAATGCTGCTAAACTTTTTACAGTGTACAGGACTGCCACCTCCCTACAACCCCAACAAAGAATTATCTTACCTAAAATCTCTGTGGTGCTGAGGTTGAGAAATCCTTCTCTGAACCATCTACGGGTAACTTAGCAAATTACACTGAAAGATTGCATTAGCTTGATCCTGGTTAAATAATACTGCAAGAAGGTTCAAGCTTGAAGATGTCAAAATGTGCTCACTCAGAGGAGAGTCTGTCTTTGTCTTGCCTCCCATGGTGGACCCTAAAGCTTGAAAAGTAATACAGCAGAGAGTGGATTCTTAATGTTTCTTTTAAAACTGTTTAAAAAGATTCCTTAGGCATATATTTACATCCTCTGTATTTTCCTAATAGAAAGATTTCCATTTCAGGGTGATCTGAAATACTGAGTGAGGAAAGAAAATTATTTTTGATCGCTGATGGGATCTGGTGCCACATCCTGCTTACAGGCTCAAATTGACACCAAGATCCTGACTTTAAAGACTAAGGGCTTTTTCTCCTAGCTGGAATATGGGGCAATTAGTATTTTAATCTATGACACTAGGATTTGAATGGAAAAACCAGGACTAAGAACATAACCCTATTCTTTGTAATAGTAAAAAATTTAGTTTTTGTATGATCAGATGATGTTTAGCTTCTCTGCTTCCTTCCCTTCCCAGGGATGTGTTTTAAGCCCCATATAGGATGGCCATCAATAGAGACATGTTCTTTCATTTGCTTCCTCATTGATTCAATAAATGTTTGCCTATTTCCCATAGTGCCTAGCACACAGTGAATAGTCAATACCCTTTACATTGTGCTTTTTTATAAGGGATTCTTCAATTGCTAATAACATGGTCTCCTGCTCCCTCTTGCAGGCTGGAGGGTTAACAGCTGTTTTCCAAGGCTCTGGACCTTCCTTGCACAGTGGTGGCCAGTTGTACCAAGCATCAGAGATCACATGAGAGAACCAATGGGTCTAGAATCCAGCTAAAGCCCTCCTCCCCAAACTGTGTGCCTGACCCAGAGCTGTGTTCACCAAAGACACTGCCCATTAGCCAAGCCATACTCCCCGTGGAGCTACATTCCTCCAAGAGGAATGGAATGCCCTTGACTTCAACAGAGTTGAGTGGCCATCATGAGGACTCCTACCTAAGTTGCCCTCAGAATTTCTGACAGAGACTTTTCCACCTGCATGCAGATGTCCCTGAGCCCCTGGAGCTCAAGCCTAATTGTAGGTTTCCATTATCTACACCTACAGTCTGGATTCACAGGCAGTGTAATTTTCAACTCAGCAGGATCTTATTAAATCCTACTACCTGACCATAAAAATACAGCAGGTGCTTATTAGGCCCTGATGTATACTGAAATACAAATTACATGGACACTTTGCTAAGAGCATGCATCTGTGTTTTTGACTTGACGTCCATGTTGCCTTTGGTTTTACTGCAGGTTAATCATTTGGAAAATAGAGTTAACACGTTGTGATTCCCCTCCTGCAGTTAATTGCTACCAAAGATCCCAAGAAGGTGAGTGAGAAGAAACTACCCTGAATCAAAAGGTGAGGTCTGGGAATTCCCTGGTGGTCCAGTGATTAAGACTCTGTGCTTCTATCACAAGGGGGTACAGGTTCGATCCCTGGTTAGGGGAACTAAGATCCCACATGCCAGGCTGAGCAGCTTAAAAAAAAAGTGATGTCATCCATATTGACTCAGATCTAAGAAAGGCACTTGAGGACATTCTTGAGCCAACTATTTATTATATTTGACTCCTTAGGAAAACTAAGAAGTGTTTTCCTTCTTAGTGAATGATACCACCAACCATCCCAGTGCTCAAGCTGGAAACCTGGATATCATCCTTGTCCCTCATTTCTCTCTCCCCTACAAACTTGAAGAGTGACCAAATTCTGTCAACTCCACCTCTTTAACAAATCTTTTACCAACTTTGCCTCTTCACCTCAAGACCTCACTGCCTTAGTCTAATGGTCACCATCTGTTGGCTGGTCTTTTACAGTGAAGTGTAGCCCTGCTTCCAATCCCTTCTCCGGGCAGCTGCCCCAAAGACTGTGAAACTATAAATCTGATCACGCTGTTCCCCAGCCCATGCTGTTCCTTTCCACTGATGTTCTTTTCTTCACACTTTTGCTTCTGATGAACATCTAGCTCTTCAGCTTTATGAATCATCTCATGTGAAGGTTTTTCTTGAGAACATCTTCTGCTTTCACTTTTCTAGGAGTGGCCACTCTTACCTGTGCCCCATGCTGTATCCTGAATACACGTCTTCAGCCCACCTGTGTCCTCCACACTGGGAACTTTTTCAAGGCCAGGATGCCTTCAGCCTATAGTGTCCTAATGGCCACTGGGCAGAGCAGTTGCTTTCTAGTTGCCTGTGGTTTACAAGAATGCTGTTTTGTACTTTGCTGTTCCCAGAGAACTTTGAAAACATTGCCTCACCTGAAACACTTATTTTTCTGAGACTTGCATCCTGGCTTTTGAGAAAGTCCCTCAATATCTTTGAACCTAATGCCCTTATGTATCAGGATATAGTCATACTTATTTGTGAATTAAAGTCCACGTTCTACTTCCTGTCTTGAAGCTGTCTCTAAAAAAGTGAGAGAAAAAACGACCCTTTACATTGTGTTGTAGGTAACTGCACAATAATAAGTGCAAGTGCCTGTGACAAAACTGAAAACCATCAACCAAATTCAATTTTCAGTTTCCACTTTTCCAGTCACTCAGATTCAGGTGTTATCTGTGTAGAATATATATCATTGTACTTTTTTGAATGAATTTATATACTAAATTATACAGTTTAATAAGGCCAAAGGACCAATGAATTTTTTGTCACTGTATTAGTCTTTCACATAGATAAAGCCACCTATAATGTGATTATTATAACCACTGTCCCCATGGTGCTGCATGTACCTTTAGTGAGTCTCCTTCTTGCTGAAGCCAGGAGATAATTTGATTAGAACACTGATGAAATGCTTATTGTATGTTTTCCACAGCAACTATAGTGATTTGTGTTATCCAAATTATATACGGTTTGATTCTCTCTGAAAGAGTTTGTGAACATCTAACCCCTATATTGTATTAGGACTAAAATACTAGTCCAAATTACTGAAAGAGAAGACTAGAAACTAGGAGGATAGAAAGGCAAGATCACTGTCAGTTGAGAGATCAATCTATCCTTGTATTATGGGGGAAAAGTAGACTTTCCTTTAAGACCAAGTAAGAAATAATACAAGTCAACTTTCTATGTTAAACACCTTAAAATACTTCATTTGATCCTTTAGAGAGCCCCCATGAGGTTAGCATTTATAATCATATTTTATAAAGGAAGAAACTTAAGCACACACACACAAAGCAGAGTCAAAAGAGAGGCAGCAAAAACATTGAATTCAGAGAACTGGTTTCTGATTCCAGTCAGTCAACCCCTCTGTAAATTAGGCAGTGTCAAATGATAGCATCATCAGATCTTACCTGGACAGATGCATGATTTACCAAATCTGGTCCAGCTCTACTGTGCTTTAAGATCCCCAATTCCTGTTCTATGAACATGGCTGGGAGAACTGATGTGATAGTCTGGATTAGCTCTCCCTCTGAAGTTAAACATTCCCAGACTGCTTACACAAGATGGATTTGAGTTTTGGAGAAATGTGTAGTATGTGTCTGGGCTGTGGGGGGAGGCAGGTACCAGGTGGGAAGGGAGACAGTTTGGGAAACCATACATCCTCACTGTTTTTCTTAGAGTTTCTTCTCATTTTGAAAGTTGACCTACCATTTCTTTGTGTCCTTAGTCACTCAGTCTTGTCCAACTCTGTGCGACCTCATGGACTGTAGACCGACAGGCTCCTTTGTGCGTGGGGTTTTCCAGGCAAGAATGCTGGAGTGGGTTTCCATTCCCTTCTCTAGGGGATCTTCCCAATTTAGGGATCGAAACTAAGTCTCCTATGTCTTCTGCATTGCAGGCAGATTCTTTACTATCTGAGCCACCAAGGAAGCCTATCATTTCTTTAGTCAGTAAAAAATAGTTCTCTGAGGATCCATGGACTCTGCTGGAAGCAAAGTGCCACCTCTGACTGACCATCCTTGAATGCAGAACTTCATGGCCTTTTGAAAGACATACCAGTTAAGATCTGGTGCAGGAAGCAGGGCTCAGACTGCATATCTTTTGCTTGATAGTCACTGGTGAGCACTTTTTCCAGGCATCCAGAAGAGTACAGTTTCCCAAGCCTCTCTTCATGGGACTTGGAGTCCACTGGAAAATTCCACCACCTACAGAGGCAAAAATGAATTTTAGAATTCTGTAGTAATTCAAAGCAAAACACAACAGCACATCTCCCTGAAGGTATGTGAATTTAGCTTCTGATGAAAATAAGGCCATTTCAGTGACATCATACAGCCATGTTTATCTTTTCCTACCATCTCTGATTGGAGCCAGCTCAGTACTTGTCCCTGGCCAAAACTAACAGCTGGACATCTTTTGCAGCATTGAGAAGCCACACTTTTATTTAGTGCTGAGAAATCTCTCTAAGGAATGTTTCACAGAACTGTGCTCAGTGGCCTCCTCTTCTCTAGGGAAACAGATCCAGGATGGTTTTAAGGGTAATCAGTTATCACAGAGTCAAAGTTCATATCATTAAATCAGGTTATTGTTTCCATGGATATTTCAATTAGTATGTGCTTAAAAGGACTCAGATAAAGCACTCTGACCAATTCCTTTTTCACATCTCTCTCTCTGCCAGAAAAATGAAAGCTAAATATTATAATCCACATGCTTGAATCTATTCTCTTCTACACAAGGCTATTATTAATGTAACTTTTATTGAGCCCCTACTATATTTAAGGCTCAATTTTGGATGTCATGCTAAATGGAAAGGTGAGAAAGACTATCCTTCTCCTCTCTAGAAGATATTGGGACGATATAACCACATATAAAATATCTGAACAAACCTTGTGATAATCATCACTAGTTGAAGAAACCACTAGGAGTCAGAAGAACAATCGGAGAGGAGAGATTTGAACTGGACTTAAAAATGTATAGGAGTTCAGAGGGACGGGATATATGTAAACTTACTGCTGATCCAGGTTTCCTGGTGGCTCAGCGGTAAAAGAATCTGCCTGCAATGCAGGAGACGCAGGTTCCATCATCCGTGGGAAGATGCCCTGGAGAAGGAAATGGGAACCCACTCTAGCATTCTTGCCTGGGAAATCCCATGGACAGAGGAGACTGGTGGGCTACAGTCCATGGGGCTGCAGAAGAATTGGACCTGACTTAGCAACTAAGCAACAACAACAATAACTGATTCACATCGTCCCATGGCAGAAACTAACACAACATTGTAAAGCAATTATACTTCAATTTTTAAAATTTTGAAAAAATGTGCAGGACCTTCCTGAGTAGCTGTGACATCAGCAGAGTCGTACATGATTGATTACACTGTGCAACACTTGGGGAAACAGTCACATTCACCGTAGCTATTCATTGTCAATGAATGTTGTGACCTGTAAGTTTTAGCTGCCACTGAACAGGGCCAGTGCAGATACACTGAACATATTAACAGAGACCAGGAAACGTCTTACCTCTACCTGCTCTCCTATTGCACAGAGTGGAGTTAACTAGAGATCCCAAGAAGGCTGGCATGTTTTTGCTCTGGTCTCTACAAAGGTTGAGGGCAGCTCAGAGTGGAGAAGGAAATGGCAACCCACTCCAGTATTCTTGCCTAGACAATCCCGTGGACAGAGGGGCCTGATGGGCTGCTGTCCATGGGATTGTACAGAGTTGGATATGACTGAAGCAGCTTAGCATGCCTTAATGCATTGGAGAAGGAACTGGCAACCCAATCCAGTATTCTTGCCTGGAGAATCCCAGGGACAGAGGAGCCTGGTGGGGTGCCGTCTATGGGGTCGCACGGAGTCAGACATGACTGACACGACTTAGCAGCAGCGGCAGCAGAGTAGTCTTGGGAAGATGCTGGTCACTGATCCAACAGGTCCCTGGTTCCTGGAGCACATTCCTCTTGTAGAGTCCTGCATTTAAACAGACAAAAACCCCCTCTCTCTTTCTACCTCCTGGTCTATGTTTCTTGTAGCTCAGCTTCCCAGAGATGTGCAGAGGCCAGAGTAGTGGATCCAGCCAAAACATGTCCTTGGCACAGATGCCAAGATAGAGTCTTGAAGAGCAAAGGAAATTTAGCAGATAATTGGCTTTCTCTGAAGGAATCCAGAGGGTTATGAATACAGCAAGCTGTTGGCACCAGTGGGGGATGGAAACTGGGTCTTGCAAACTGAATCCCAGCTTGTCTGTGTATCTTGGTGGCCTAGAGGCAGTCAAACCTGGCACCTGTGGAGGGTGAACAAGAGCAGGGCGCAGGATGCCATGGGTGCTCCCTTTCGGTGGTGTGGCCTTTCCCAGGAGCCCAGCCAAACCACAGAGAAGGGGGCTGAGTCACACAGGGAGCTGACCACCAGAGGGGCTGCTTCAGGCCAAGGAGGAATAAGGAGATTTGTCCTGGTTTCTTTAAAAAGAAAATATACAAGTTCTTTCTATTTAGCCAAGCCTCAGGCAGATAAGAAGTATCCTTTCCAAATTCAGAGCGGTGTCTTTCTGACTGAGGAATCACTTGGTTTCCTAGCTAAAGAAGCTATAAACTTCAGGCCTGGTGAACTTGAATCTGAGGAAATTTTGGAAATTAGCAAAATTTAATGCATGCACCATGTGTGTCCTTTGCCCTAGATAAGTAAAGTCTTGCCTCTAGTTACAAACTGAAGGACTGGGAAGCTTGCGTTTTGTATACCAAGCAGGGGTAGTGGCTTTCAGAAGACGTAAATGAAATTCAAGACATTCACTTACTTCCCCAAACATATTTAGATCCTGAAGCTGAGGCCCTGTGATACTTCAGATACTAAATAGTTCAGTGATTTCAGTGGTTACTGAATGTCTACCTCAGCTAGTTGCGTGATAAATTGTTGCAAGACCCTTTATATTTCTGAGCTTCCGTTTCTGCATTTTCTAAAGGGTAAAATGGACTGATTGAATGCAATTGGAACTGAGAGCTCATCCGGTTTTGTCTGGGTTGAACACAGGGCCCCACTAGAGCTCCAAGAACCAGTGACAGCATCTGCTTTTATTCTGCTGAGGTTTAATGGTTGAGAACCTAGGCTCTGATGCAAGACCTTCCTGTTTGAAACCAAATTCTGACACTCATTTGATGTATGACTTGGCAAGTTACTTCATATCTCTAGGCCTCAATTTTCCCATCTAAAAAGGAATATAATAATAAGATATTCCTCACAGGTATTATAATCACTTTAAGCACTTAGAATCTCACCTGCATGGTAGAAAGATTCAACAAATGTTGGCATAGTATGCATTTAACATTTTAAAGGTGATCCTGTGGAAGGCCTGCCTGCTTAATAGCTGACAGCTTCCCTGGGGCTTGAACATAAATTTTCTACATGTCTTGGGATAGTAAGCTACATTCTTTTAGAGTAAAAAAAATATTTACCAAGTCTTTACCTGGTACAAAGGTGCAGAGAAAAGGTAAATACTTTGCCTTCATGCAGCCATTAATGGGAGATAGGCATTTTATCATTGGTTTACTTGTCAGTAATCGTACAAAGTACTATGAACAAAGGAAGAAGTTGTTAGTCTTTGGAATCCTTTTCACTTTGCTTTCACGGCAGAATCTCATTTTGATCCTGACAACAGTACCGTGCAAAGCAGGGAATATTTAGGAGAGTGGTTTCCAATACTCAGTGGCTTGAGGCAAACTTTGGAGGCCCTTAGAAGACAAGGGAGGTGAAATGAAAGTAAGGGTCTCCCTGCACTTCCTCCAAGTACACATGTACACACTTCTTCCAATCAGTACATGTCTATTCTAACTATTTGAACTTCCTCAGGAGGTTGTCATTAAATCAGGGTTCTACTGGGTGTAGAGGGTGGTATTCTCAGGTGGCACAGTGGTAAAGAATCTGCCTGCCAATACAGCAGACACAAGAGATACAGGTTTGATCCCTGGGTTGGGAAAATCCCTTGGGGTAGGAAATCATAACCCACTCCTATATTCTTGCCTGGAAAATTCCATGGACAGAGGAACCTGGAGGGTTACAGTCCATGGGGCCTCAAAGAGTCAGACATGACTGAGCACAGCCACAGCAATGGAGGAAGAAATCTGGAATCTGTCTCCTTCCTGCAAATTAGGACGTCTGAGGATGGCCTTGGCATAGAACCAGGGCTCAGGAAGGGGAGGCAGAGCCTCGGGGCTCTTTATCAAGAAGATATTTGCTTCCCTTTGGATTTATTTACTTATTTTTTTTTTAAGATTGAAGCTTGTAAACAATTTAGTTTGCAGTTCCAGAGGATAAAGTCATTTCTGAGCACCTACTTTATTCAGAAATTTCACTCAGAATTACACATGTAAAAACTTTCTAACACTGGAATGAGAATCGGGACTCAAACTCTATACTGGAATAAAACGCACTGCAATTCTGAAAGATAGATAATATATATTAACCCATTTTACAAATACTCTCTGTTTAGGAATATTAAAAAAAATTATTGACCTGATTCATAAAATAAGCATTTTAAAAATAATTATTGCTTATCAGTGTATTCATTTCAGTGTACTGGCAATTTACTAATTACATGTAGTTTAGAAATTAAAATTTTTGCTACAAATAGCATCACAAGCTATTCAACTTTAAATTTTGGAATTTTAGAGCAGCCAGAAAATAATTTCATAGTGATGAATTTCTGAATTTTTGTGTCCAGATTATCATTTTCTTCCTTATTGACAGTCACAGTGTTTTTGAGAGTCTCAGAAAACATTTGGGTTGATTTGGACCATTTGGTGTAGAGTATTCTCCAAGTGGGAAGTAGGGCTTATCATAATCAGAAGGCTTAATTATTTTCATTAGCATAATAATGGATAAGACTTTTACATCCATCATCTCAGAAGTCTTGGCACTAGAATCTAAAATAGACACTGTAGCCCTGCAGAGGCTCCTTTATTTAAAGAAGACACAGAAGCCTTCATGGTATATGTAGATGAGATCTCCAGGCATGGGCACAGGGGGTCCCTGCTCCTTTCTGATTGTCCACCTGGCCTGAGAGATTCTAACATTTCCAGTCTATCTGTCACTTCCCCGTGGGCCTGGAAGACATGCTGTCCCCCATCCATCCAGCCCAGCAAAGACAAAACCCAGCATTTTTTTTTCCCTCTTGTTTTTTTATAGACTTCATTTTGAAAATACTGGCATCTGTTCAATGTGAAAAGGGAAAATTTCAGAAAATAAATACAAATGATAAAAAAACACAAAAGCTACAAAGTCTCTAAAGCACCTGCTTCAGTTCCCAAGTCTCCCAGTAAAATCAGTGCTCTGGTCTTCTGCCCCCGACATGGAGAAGGGGCACCACAGCCCCAGCCCTTTTCCCAGTATTCTCTTTTCTTGCTTTTGCCTTGTTTTATGTTACTGAAATGACCTTATCACACTGGGCTCAGAAGGTCATCAACTGCAACATCTATTTCAGGAATGGAAAATATCCATCATTGATTGGTGGGGGTGGCATATGCAGTGGATGCTGTGTGCTCAGCCTGGATCTCCTTTCAGGAAGAGGTGCTACCTGGACCATTAGATGCTAAAGCACTGGGTGAGTGAATCCTTATGGGAATTACTCTCTACCAATGAGAGCCACAAAAACAAGACCATGAGCTGACTGTGGCTCAGATCATGAAGTCCTTATTGCAAAAGTTAGACTTAAATTGAAGAAAGTAGGAAAAACCACTAGACCATTCAGGTATGACCTAAATCAAATCCCTTGATTATACAGTGGAAGTGACAAATAGATTCAAGGGATTCAATATGATAGGCAGAGTGTCTAAAGAACTATTGGCAGAGGTTTGTAACAGTGTACAGGAGGCAGTGATCAAAACCTTCCTCAAGAAAAAGAAATGCAAAAAGGTAAAATGGTTGTCTGAGGAGGTCTTACAAATAGCTGAGAAAAGAAGAGAGGTGAAAGGCAAAGGAGAAAAGGAAAGATATATCCATTTGAATGCAGAGTTCCAAAGAATAGCAAGGAGATATAAGAAAGCCTTCCAAAGTGAGCAATGCAAAGAAATAGAGGAAAACAATAGAATGGGAAAGACTAGAGATCTCTTCAAGAAAATTAGAGATACCAAAGGAACATCTAATGCAAAGATGGGCACAATAAAGGACAGAAATAGTATGGACCTAACAGAAGCAGAAGATATTAAGAAGAGGTGGCAAGAATATACAGAAGAACTGTACAAAAAAGATCTTCATGACCCAGATAACCATGATGGTGTAATCACTCACCTAGAGTCAGACATCCTGGAATGTGAAGTCAAGTGGGCCTTAGGAAGCATCACTGTGAACAAAGCTAGTGGAGGTGAAGGAATTCCAGCTGAACTGTTATAAATCCTAAAAGATGATGCTGTGAAAGTGCTATACTCAATATGCCAGCAAATTTGGAAAACTCAGCACTGTCCACAGGACTGGAAAAGGTCAGTTTTCATTCCAATCCCAAAAAAGGGCAATGCCAAAAAATGTTCAAACTACCACACAATTGCATGCATTTCACATGCTAGCAAAGTAATGCTCAATATTCCCCAAGCTAGGCTTCAACAGTACATGAACCGGGAACTTCCTGGTGTACAAGTTGGACTTAGAAAAGGCCGAAAACCAGAAATAAAATTGCTAACATCTGCTGGATCACAGCAAAAGCAAAGAATTCCAGAAAAACATCTATGTCTCCTTCACTGACTACTCTAAAACCTTTGACTGTGTGGATCACAACAAACTGTGGAAAATTCTCAAAGAGGTGATAATACCAGACCACCTTACCTGCTTCCCAAGAAGCCTATATACAGGTCAGGAAGCAACAGTGAGAACTGGACATGGAACAACAGACTGGTGCAAAATTGGAAAAGGAGTACGTCAAGGCTGTGTGTTGTCACCCTGCTTATTTAACTTATATGTAGAGTACATCATGTGAAATGCCAGACTGGAAGAAGCACAAGCTGGAATCAAGATTGGTGGGAGAAATACCAATAACTTCAGATATGCAGATAACACCACCCTTATGGCAGAAAGCGAAGAGGAACTAAAGAGCCTCTTGATGAAGGTGAAAGAGGAGAGTGGAGAAGCTGACTTAAGACTCAACATTCAGAAAACGAAGATCATGGCATCTGGTCCTATCACTTCATGGCAAACATATGGGGAAACAGTGGAAATAGTGAAAGACTTTTTTTTCTTAGGCTCCAAAATCACTGCAGATGGCGACTGCAACGTTGTTTGCTCCTTGGAAGAAAAGTTATGACAAACCTAGACAGCATATTAAAAAGTAGAGACATTACTTTTCCAACAAAAGTCCAAATTGTCAAAGCCATGGTTTTTCCAGTAGTCATGTATGGATGTAAGAGCTGAACCATAAAGAAGGCTGAGCACTGAGAATTGATGCTTTTGAACGGTGGTGTTGGAGAAGACTCTTGAGAGTCCCTTGGACTGCAAGGAGATCCAACCAGTCAATCCTAAAGGAAATAAACCCTGAATTTTCATTGAAAGGACTGATGCTGAAGCTGAAGCTCCAATACTTTGGCCACCTGATGTGAAAAACCTGCTGCTTCTCCCCTTGCACTGTCCTGCTTCCTCATCTGTTACAGATGGGTTTCCAGTAGTTCCCTCCACAGTTAGCTGCCCGCATGCAGACCATCTGACCCGTGGCAGACAAGGCTGACTTTGTGGGTTTAAGATCACAGCCCTATGCTCAGAAGGGCCTCACACTGGCTTAGTGCTCTCCTGTAGTCATCTTGAAACTCAACATTTTTTGAATACTGGCCCCTACATTTTCATGCACTGGGCCCTGCAAATTATGTATCCTGTCTCAGTGACAGTGTTCAAGGGAAAATCTATCTGGAGCAGTTATGTTGAGAGGGAATCTGCAGTGTCCCTGGGCTCCGTGGGAGTGAACTCTAAGATGGATGGGCTGTGTCACTGTGGGTCTCAGGAGAGGTGGGGGCTGTGTTGGCACTAACTGCTTTCTGCCCCTGATTTACTGAGCAAATCCTAGCCAAGCGAGGGGCTTAGCTGAGCGTTTTCGTCCTCTCTGACCTCTCACTTATTTCTCTTCTCTGGTCCAAGGGAAGCCTGTTTTTAAGCTTTCTAGGTCTTCTAGCTTTTGATCACGGCTCAGTCTGGGGCACGCTCTTCTCCCCAGCCTTTTTTACCAGCAGGCACACTCATGCACGGGCCTGCACTAGCATGTGTGTTTCTAAGTCTGCCCATTTCAACTTTACACTTTCACAACAGAACCCTACTTCACCTGTTGAAGAACTGGACACATGACGTTTTGATGAGATCTTCTTAGTGCAGCCATTTTGACTCTGGGACTTTTCAGCTTGGGGAACTGAAATTAATTTCAGCAATTAAACTTTCAGTGAAAAAAGCCCTGAGTAATGTGCGAGACAGAAGCATCAGGTCATCTCTCGTTTTCTTTTCTAGGAGCACTTTGACAAAACGACCAAATAAATATGTCCCTTGTTCATATCTCAAGGCCCTGCCTTTCCCCATCTCTACTCTGCTTCTCATCCCAAACCTGCCTCCCTTCCCAACCACAATCCCTACTCTTGGGGTTGCATCAAAAATAAAGACACAAAAATTAGAACAACAGCTTATTACTACTAAGTGAAGTGTCCATCGAAACAGACAACACATTTAATTTTAAACTGGCAAAATAATGTATATATATATATAATTTAAAATTATATATAATTATACAATTTAAATTCTAGGACATCCCTGGTGGTACAGTGGATAGGAATCTGCCTGCCAGTCCAGGGATCTGGGTTTGATCCCTGGTCCAGGAAGATTCCACATGCCGTGAGCAAGTAAGCCTGTGAACCATAACTACTGAGCTTGTGCTCTAGAGCCCACAAGCTGCAACTAATGAGCCCCTGTGCTGCAATTACTGGGCCCACATGCTGCAACTACTGACGTTCATGTGCCTGGAGCCTGTGCTCCGCGACGAGAGAAGCCTATGCACTGCAACAAAGAGTAGCCCCGGATCACTACAACTAGAGGAAGCCCCCGAGCAGCTACAAAGACCCAGAGCGATCAAAAACAAATTAATTAATTTAAAAATTAACTCATAATTATATAATTAAAATGATATAATCACTTGAGAGAATACCTGACATATATAATAAGCGTGTATACGTATTTGTATGCATTATATATGATACATAATATATTTACATATAATAACTCAGTTAACCCTCACAACATATTGGTATCAATAAATTGGTACAAAGAGGTTAAACAGGCACTTCCCTGATGACTCAGTGGTAAAGAATCTGTCTGCCGATGCAGGAGACACAGGTTTGATCCCTGATCCTGGGAGGTCCCACATCCCTTGGAACAACTAAGCCTGAGCGCCACAACTGCTGAGTCTGTGCTCTAGAGCCCCAGATTCACAACGAGAAGGCACCACAAGGAGAAACCCATGCGCTGAAACTGGAGAGTAGTCCCTACTCTCTGCAACTAGAGAATAGCCTGAGCAGCAATGAAGACCCAGAACAGCCAAAAATAAATAAATAAACAAAAATGCACTTGATTAAACCTACTCATTGACAGATGCAAATAGAATTCATTGTGGAGCGGCTGACGTGTGGCAATTAATAAAGTCACTTTGTCCAATCTGGAAAAGACCAAGAAATGAGCAGAACATCTGTGAAGAAGAAATACCATAGGAATGCCTACATGTTTGAGGACTGAGAAAAGAATTTTGAGACTTTTGAGCCTGAAAACAAACTACAAAGTCACAACTTTCAGAGAGGAATCTCTTCATAATTTTCTTATGAGTTGATCATAAAGAAAGCTTTCTTTTTTTTCTTTTTGGCCACATCATGTGGCAAGCAGGACCTTAGTTCCCTGACCAATGATTGAAACCATGCCCCCTGCATTGAGAGCATGGAGTCTTAACCACTGGACCACCAGGGAAATCCTTAAATAAAGTGTTGATACAAGAACTCATTTTAATCAAATGTTGCTTGGGTTCAGAAGAGTGAATTCAGATTCCTTATTGAAAGAAGTTTGCTTTTGCTGTTTGATACAGCAATGAGGAACGGAGTGGAGTGGGGTGAGATGGGCTAGGTTCAGGAATAAGGGTAGATGAAAGCTTTAGTACAAACAGTACATAATAGGCAACAAGTTTCAATGAAAATGATAAATGAAGAGATATGCAAGGGTAGAATAATGGTCAGGATAGTTGACATTACCTAATCATCTTTTTAAAAAAGTGAAACTGTGTCAAAACAGCCTTGTGGAAGCACTGTCCTTTGGCTCTGGTCCTCTAATTACAGAATTATGTGGGGGTATTGTGTAAAGTGCCTAGCATGGTCCCTGGCCCTCTGGCGGGTCTCCACATTCTACATAAACCTTTTCATTTTTTTGGCTGCTCTGGGTCTTCTATTCTGTCACTCAGGCTTAGCTGCCCTGCGGCATGCAGGATCTTAGTTCCCCTACCAGGGAAAGAACCCACATTCGAGGCATTGGAAGGCAGATTCTTAACCACTGGACCACCATAAAGTCCCTACATAACTTTTTAACATCTTCTATTCTACGGCTATCTGCAGAGCCAACCCAACTCAGAGGTGAGAGGCCTGTTCTGATTGGTCTGCTGCTTTACCTTCATCTGGCAGGCAATCCTGGACTGCTCTCCAGTTTCTGCAAGACTTCTTCCAGTTTTCAAACTGATGGATTGGAGAGACAAACTGATTTTTTTTCCTATTTCATAAACTCTGACAAAACTGGCTTTATGATTCTTACACTTGATGTGATTGTCCGTTCGTCAGCAAGACAGGCTCTCTTTACAATTTTTGACATTCAGTACCTATTGATATTCTAACTTTACATGAAGCTTTCTTGAGGAATGGCTGCTGGATAGATAGTATGTTTACTTTAATGACTTAAAAATATCCTTGCCAGGGTGTATTTTCAGATAAAGCCAATGATGCCTTCTGAAAGGCTTATGGTTTTTGCAAAAACATAGTCATTCCTCCCAGCCACCCAGCCCATTGGTATAGGAAGGTTTAAAAATAAAAAGCCTTGGCATTGGGATCAGACAATCTGAGTTTGTATTATTTTTCTGACATACCAATAAGTTTTATAAGCTTACGGAACCACTCTTGAAGCCTCAGTTTTCATGTCTAAAGATGGATATGATTTTACTCCTCATATATAACGACACATAGGATAGTTGAATAGCAGTATATGAAATCTTAAAAGTGTGGTGAAGAATTTTCCTTTTAGGAGGAAAGCTGCATCTGTAAGACTGACTCTTGGGGTAAAAATTATTGATCAGTGACTGGCACTGACAGCTAAAATTTATATGTACTTACTGATGTTCTAGATGAATCACTTCATTCATCTAAATGAGTAACAGTCTTGCAGAATAGATATTTTTATTGCCCACCTTTATAGATCAGAAAAATAGAGGTGTAGAGAGAGTCAGACTTGCCTAAGGTCACCCAGAAAGAATGGTAGGAGCTGGGATTTGAACCCTGGCCTGATCTCTTGACGATCCTTCTCTTTCTTTTCTTTCTTTTTTTTACATTTTGAATATTTAATTGCTCATGCTTTTAAAAAACTTATGTAGAATATTGGCTTTATTCTTTATGTTGTGCAATATATCCTTGTAGTTTATTTTACACAAAATAGTTTGCACCTCTTAATCCCCTAACCCTTTATTGTCCCCTTTCCACTGGTAACCGCTAATTTGTTCTTTATATCTGTGAATCTGCTCCTTTTTTTTTTCTGTTATAATCACTAGTTTGTTGCATTTTTAAGACTTCACATGATAAGTGACATGATACAATATTTACCTTTCTCTGTCTGACTTATTTTACTTAGCATAATACCTACCCTGGTGGCTCAGGTGGTAAGGAGTCTGCCTACAGTGCAGGAGACCCGGGTTCTACCCCTGGGTCGGGAAGATCCCCTGGGAAGGAAATGGCAACTTACTCCAGTATTCTTGCCTGGAGAACTCCATGGACGGAGGGCTACTGTCCATGGGGTTGCAAAGAGTTGGACATGACTGAGCAACTTTCACTTCACTTCACTCATCTCTTGAAGGTCTGAAGTGTGGCCTCCCCTCCCCACCTGGAATCAGCTATCAGAGCAAGAAATCTGCCCAGACATAAGGTCTGTTCTTCAAATATCTTTTTACCTTTTATTTATTTTTGTAAGACTCATTTTAAACAATATCTCTATAGAGGGGAATATAATATGGAGAAAAATCATGTTTACATCTTAGAAAATCTAATTGGAAAGTGAAAATTTTAAAGTCCTGCCATGAGTTTCCTAACTCGGACCTCTTGAGGGTGACAGTAAAAATTTGCTCTGGGGAGTCATGTTGGGTTGGCTACCAGAAGCTTTCCTAACTGGGGAAATAAAACTTTAAAACCAGGAAAGTGGTAGGTGAGCATTTTAAAACTCCAGTTTTTTTTGCAGGCCTTATCATTTTAAAAAAAACCAAAGATGAAACAAACAAACAAAAAAACCCCAAACTTCCAGAAAAACTAACACATTAGAATCTATATATATATTTAAGAACATTACAGCATACTAACACATATATATGGGATTTAGAAAGATGGTAATGATAACCCAATATGCAAAACAGAAAAAGAGACACAGAAGTACAGAACAGACTTTTGAACTCTGTGGGAGAAGGTGAGGGTGGGATGTTTCAAAAGAACAGCATGTATATTATCTATGGTGAAACAGATCACTAGCCCGGGTGAGATGCATGAGACGAGTGCTCGGGCCTGGTGCACTGGGAGGACCCAGAGGAGTCGGGTGGAGGGGGGGTGGGAGGGGTGATCGGGATGGGGAATACGTATAACTCTATGGCTGATTCGTGTTAATGTATGACAAAACCCACTGAAATGTTGTGAAGTAATTGGCCTCCAACTAATAAAAAAAAAAAAAAAAAAAAAAGAATCTATATATATATTTATATTTTATGTAAAATTTCTGTCCTTAATTTGTGACTTATTGCTGATGTATCATAGGTCCTCGGTAAATACACTTTAAATGAGCAGATGGATGAATGAATTTGGCAAAGCCGATGTCAATACCAGCTTTGGCCAAAATAGCAATTTCTAATATTTACTGATGACTTACTATGTGACAAGTAGCTTAAATATATAGCACACCTCATTCATTCAAACTTTCAAGCAACCCTTGGAAATAAGGGCTATTTTTATCTTAATTTTGCAGATGAGAATACAGGAACCGGAGATATTTCACAATTCACACAAAATATATTATACACCCAATATTTAAACTTGGGCCTAATGGCCTGGGGCCTATCCTGAGATCCACCAAGACAGCCCCCCATTCCCACCCCCAAAGAAACAAAGTTCATCTGGGCCTGATTTAGCTCTGCTTAGTCACTCCCACAAGAGAAGTAGTCTGCAGGATTTTTTGAGGGGCCTCTCAGAGGTTAATGATGAGGCTGACCAATGAGGTTATGTAAGGGCAAAATGACATTGAGCAATGAGTGAGAATGGGCTGCGGGCCAGGCTGAGGACTAAGGGAGTTGTCATTTCCTGTGGCTGAAGGAGGTGGTTCTCCTCTGGCAGAGCTCCATAGGGAGTCTGATTGGAAATAAGCCTTTAAAAGTGAATGAAATTGGGAATATGGTGATTATAGGCCTCAGTTTTCATAATCTAAATTCAATACGATGTCCAACATGTACCCTGGCAGAATGAACAGAGGTAAAAGAAGTCCAACCTCAAGCATCTCCTTGAATTATAAGGCCCAGCCTCGGGAGAAGAAGGGTCACTAATGTCAGTAGAAGTAAGGTCTCTTCTCTTAGGCCCTGGCCTTTTGGGAGGTTCTGGATTGCCCATAACAACCCTGACAAGGTACCTCCCAGCAGGGACCTATCCGGATGAACTTTTAAAAAGATTCATAAAGTCTCCTAGTTTCTCCTTGACTATCTTAATGGCAGAAAGGAACTTGTGTTGACAACCCAAGAGAGGGTTCTCCCAAAGCCCTCTGGGATGGTGTGGAATGGGGATGTGTAATTAAAATGTGGAAATCTGTCCATTAAAATCAGGTTTATTTTTTTTTTAAAATCAGGCAAAAATAAAAAGAGTTCCAGAGTCCAATGTGTATCCACCACTCTGCTTTTTGTCATCAGACTTTATCCAGGAGTTCAACACCACCTTTCTCCTCATCAGCGTCAGAGCAGGGCAGAGCCGGAGGGCCCTGCCACAGGTGTGGCCTGCACAGAGTCCACTTTGGCTCAGAATTACTGTTATGTCCTGGTATATTATTATAAATAATACTATTATTATATATTGGGATGTCTCCTGTAAAGAATCTGCCTGCAAAGCAGGAGACATAGTTTCAATCCCTGGGTTGGAAAGATTCCCTAGAGAAGGAAATCACTGTCTACTCCAGTATTCTTGCCTGGAGAATTCCATGCACAGAGGAGCTGGTACACTATAGTCCATGGGGTGCAAAAGAGCCAGACACAATTGAGCCACTAAACAACATTATATATTATAATATGTTATCTGTGAAATATATATATATGTCTATATATATATCTCCCTCAAATCCAGTGGGTATAAAAGAGAGCAGAAGCTTTCAGTACTATTTTTAAAAAAGCAGAACTTTTTTTCTGAGTGAAATCATGTCTGGGACCTCAACACAGAAAGTAAAGGGGAGTTCTCTTGAAGCACAAGTCAGGGGGCAGGTGAGGTGGGGAGAAGGGAGTAATAGGCAGGGCTGGAACTGGTGACATCCCAGGAGGGGCACCCCTGAAATGACAACAGAGAATGAAAATTCTCTAAGGGAAGCCCCATCCTTTGTTTTGGACTCCCACCCTATATCATCAGGTCTATCCCAAGACCTGGCTTTTTCAGTACTTGTTGAATGAAGTAGGGAAGAAGAAAGAAACAGGGGTAGCCCCACTGTTCACTGGCAATAGGGCAGGGGCTTCAGGGTGGGCATGAAGAATGAGTTAAAGAATGGGAGAAGCCAGTGGGCAGGCAACAACACCCATTTCCTACCCACTGTTTGTTATTCTTCCTTCTGTTGCTGATAGCTGTACTGATGTTCATTAACTGGTCATCTGTTCAAGTATTTGTCCCTGAGCCTCAAGTTTTTCTTTTCTTTCTTTCTTTTTCTTTTCTTCTTTGATCTTTCTCTTTCTTTCCTCTCTCTCTCTCTCCTGCCTCCTTCCTTCTCTCCTCCCTTTCTTTCTTTCTTTCTTTCTTTTGAGAACCAGCTCTCTGGATCCTTCACCATCCCAAAATGCCTCTTGGAGTTCCTGCCAGGAGTCCCACGAGGAGAACGTAGGGTAGTTGTTCCAAGTCACTGCACCCTTTGAGATGCTCGGATGTACATCCTCACAAGACCCTATGAAGGATTCTCCACCCTCTCATGAGGTACTTTTAAAGTAAATTGTCTGTAGCAAGTTTCTGAGAAATAAAGGTGAACTTTTTAAAATTACTGTCTTCAGAAACGAATATCTCATTTGATGGTATCTAGCATCACTCTGAAGGGGTGTGATGAGATTTGCATTGATTCTAGGTGTTCAGAGTTAGTTTTACTAGTTTCTGAGGGATAAATGAATAAGATGAAAGCAGTTTACAGCATGGTAATATTTATCAATGGGCTTGCAGAATCCTCTAGTTATGTGTAAGTATTTTCTTGGTCTTACTGCCAAAGCTGGAGTGGTGATTTAGCTGGGTAAAATCATATAAGGAGTGTTTGGGTGGCATTTTTTCCTCACCCACCAAATCATAGAAAGGATTTTATGCTCCAGGAATGTAGACATTTTTGTTTCTTTTATTTGCTGTTGTATTTTAGGTGTCTAGAACAACGCCTTGTAAATGATACACACTCAATAACTAGTTTATGAATGTATAAAGCATGCTACTCTGCAAAAGCCTTTGTGAAATTCAGGCCCATGGGCCAAAAGGAATCAGGTATCAACTTCTTTGACTTCCCAAACTTTAAACATTTTTTTTCTCAGCTGTAGATACATTTACCCATCTATCCCACATTCTTTGACATAAACAGGACACAAGACCAACTTTTAGATCGAACTCAATACAAAAAAACCCCCCAAATCTCAAAACTCAATAGAAATGTTAATTCTCTAAGAGTATGGAATAGAAGGTCCCAATGTCCAAGTATAAAGATGTCTGCTTAATACTCAAAGTTTTGCATATTGTCACATAATGGTTGTTGTATTTTTAATACTCAGTGATTGCTTTTTGCCATAATATATTTTCTCAATTAAAAATTAAGTCACAGTTAAAAATAAATTTGCATTTAATAATTAAGACTATACCTATAGCACTTGAAAAAGAGAAATAAGTATATATGAAAAACATTTGATTTGTAATAATGCTTGACATGTATATAGATCCATGGTGTTGACTAAAATATATAGCCACAACCTGAAAGCAGGGAGTTATTTTATTTGGTGGGAATGCTTAGGACTCAGAGCCCAGGAGATGGCATTTCAGTAGCTCTGGGAAAATTGCTGAAAAGAGGTAGAAGGGTGAATCAGGTATATACAAGTTTGCAACAAAGGGAACAGGCAGTCTGAACATCAAAGATTATAGTGAGGTAAGAAAAATCAGATATTAAGTTAAGGAATTTCAGTGCATGGGAAGATGCAAGCCTCTAGGCTCATTGAGTTCATTCCTTTCATATGTACCTCAGGTATATGAGGCCAAGTCTTATTTCCTTGTTCACCTTAAGGAGTGGTAGATATGGCAGATGGCTGATTCTTGTGTCAGGCAAGTGTATTCTCCTCGGTTCTGTCTCGTCACAATAAAGATTTGGAGTGATGGACATTAAAGCCCTTGATACATCACAGCTCTCGGGTCTTAGACCGTGTTATAGCTCTCAGGTCTCGAAGACCGTGTTATAGCTCTTAGACAGATCAGTGTTACAGCTTTGCGTTACAGCTCCATTTTATTTAGAAAATAGCAGGAAAATCCATCCTTGAGGCTTGAGGGCATGCCGACCCAAAGATGCAAAGAGAAGAGAGTGGGAGAGCATGCCAGTGAGCAGGAGAGAGATAGGGAGGGAGGGAGGGGGAGAGAGAGAGAGTCATTTGGGTCCTCTTTTTATATGTTTTTCCTCCCCATGGGCCTGCCCTAAATAAATTGGGCTAGCCAGGAGTGCTGTTTGTTCTACCTGAGGTCCTCACTCCGGTCCTCGGAACTTCCTTTGTTCTATTTTGGCGGGCTTTTCCCTTCCTTGTCTTTTAGCTACCGTCATTTTGGACTCCTATTTCCTATTCTAACTACCTAACACTTGCATTCCCCCAGCTCCTCAGCAATCATTGTGGGGGTGTCGGCATCTACTGGATCAAAGTTTTGGATGCCTTCATTCACATTTGGAGGCCAGAAATCAATGATGGCTGTGACATTTCTTGTATATCAATATGGCAGGAGATATTTTCATTTCACAATAGACTACTCTCTTCCCCTCTCCCATCCCTTCCAAATATATGGTGGAACTGATATAGATAGACCATATTACATTTACAAATGACAGCTACTTTTGGTTAGCTTACATATATTATTTTTAAGGAATTAAGTCTTAATGATACTAGTAGTAATAGATGAACATGCCACAGCTATTCACTATCCTAAGAGTGAAATTTTGGAGGAGTAAACTCCTTGAGATAGGAGGAGAAGGGAAGGAAAACAAAAGATAGCCTTTCTCTTTCTGGTTTCCCCCATCATAATTTAGGACACAGGACATGCATCTCAGAGAGCACCCCCCTGAGTCCTCTATTATTGCCTTGAGCCACCAACAGGTGCCATCTTTTTACTCATTCAAGAGGCCTCCCTTTCAGGAATATATATTGCTTCTTGGCCTCTGCCTCCTCCCTGGAAGTCCTGGGCAAGGGGCCAGGGAAAGAATATGATTGCTCAGGCAAAAATCAATGGTATGGCATTTCTTCTCCTTGGGTGACTCCACTCTATTCAAGGAATAAACTGAATTGGCACTAAGCCGGGAAAGCAGCACATCCCCTTTGGATTTACTCCTTGATGTATAAGCCATAACCTCAGGGACAAATAGCTGGAGGGCCTGCCAGCATCTGTGAGCCAGCTGCTCAGCCGATGTCACAGTGCTTCCCTGGCATCTGAGAACTTGTGTAAAAAAAGCCCAAATCAAACAAAGTATTTAATATTAATGTTATTCCAAAGATGAAGCAGCAAAAGTATGAAGAGTTGATTCCCCCCAACTTTCTTCAAGTTTTAGAGCCTAATGTGATGATGGCTTCTGTCAAGAAGGGAAGTCAGGGAATATCCAAAGCAGAACTTGCCACAAAGATGACTGACTTTTCATCTGTACCTGAACAGGGTAACAGTATGATCTCTTTAGGAATGGGGTACAGCTGTCAACTACAAACTGGCACTTGTCAGCGACTGAACAACAAGGGCACTTGCCATCTGCCTCTTTGGAGACTGAACCCTGTGCTGCTGCAGCTGCTGACCTTCAGCACCCCCTGAGGGGAATTCAGGGTGGAGAGTGAGGTACTCTGTGCTCCAGGGAAACTGTTGGAACAAGTCTTTAGATAGACATTTTCAGGAACGGATTTCATGATCCCAATCCTTGCATCTCTTCATATCTAGAAAAGCACTAAATCCCTTCATGGAGACATCAGCTCCTTGTGACTAGCAGAAAACCTTTCGTAAAGTAAGTACTTGATTGCAGTGGACTCCCCTTTCACCAAAATCTTATATATTCACCTTACCCCACTACCTCTTTGGAGCAATCTCAGAGATATCTGAGATGCTCTCTCCCGGGTGGCAGTTCTCATTTTGCCCCCAGTACAAGTTAACTTGCAAACTCTCATGTTGTGCAACTTTTTAGTCTACAAGTCCAGAGATTAAAGCCATGGATGACTAACAGAGGATCCATAATAATCTCATTTGATTCATAGAAGAGGCTGTTACAGTCCATGGGGTCACAGAGTTGGATACAACTAAGCACATACTCAGGACGCAGAGGCTGTTATTGTTTGCCTGGCCTCCCTTTCCTTTTCTTCCTTACTAAGAGAACCTCAACTGAATGTTATCAGCAGCGCACCCAGCTGAAAAACCACATTTTTAACCCTTCCTTAACACAGGTGACTATGCCATTTTGGCCAGTGAGATGTAGGTGAATATGATATTGTGATTTATATAAAGAAATATGTTAATATGTTTGGTTTTCATCACTATTTCTGGCACAGAGTTCCTAAAACCTCTGAAATTTCCTAAGTGAAAAAAGTGTCCTGATATTCAGAAGAAACTCCCTACAGTGACACCTGAGTTTATTCTAATGAGGTGACTTTTGGACCATACCTAAGTGGTTGCAGGAAAACCAACCCTGTGATTAGAGGGTTGAAACTTTCAGTCCCCCCCAACCCCGGATCTCAGGGGAGAGGAGAAATGCTGGGCCATTGAATCCATCACAGATAACCAATGATTTAATCAATCATGCCTAAATAATGAAGCTTCCACAACTCACAAGGTAGGGGTTTGGAAATCTTTTGGTGCAGTGAGCACGTGAAGTGGTAAAATCAGAGAGTGAAACCATGCAACTCAGATTAGGACTTGAACCCATGGTCATTTTTTTTTTTTTTTAGCTGTGCGGGGTCTTCGTTGCTGCACTTGGGCTTCTCTAGTTGTGGAAGGTGGGAGCTGCTCTCCAATTGTAGAGAGCGGGAGCTACTCACTAGTTGCAGTGCATGGGCTTCTTACTGCAGTGGCTTCTCTTATTGCAGACCATGAGCACACGAGCTCAGAAGTTGTGGAACGTGAGCTCAGTAGATGTGATGCACAGGCTTATTTGCCTCGTGGCATATGGGGTCTTCCTGGATCAGGGATTGAACCCATATCTCCTGCATTGCAAGGCAGCTTCTTAATCACTAGACCGCCAGGGAAGCCCAAATCCATGGCCTTTTCATTGAGGACATACCCTTGGTCTTAGGACTTAATGAAGCTTAGGTTCTTGATATCTCATCTCATGAGAATTCAGTGAGAGACAAAGTAGTAGGTAAGAAGTGGATTTATTTAGAGAGAAACACACTCCATAGAGTGTACACCAGCTCAGAAAGTAAGAGGCCTAGAAATAAGGCATGGTTAGTTTTCATGGGCTGGGTAATTTCATAGGGAAGCCTGGCGTGCTGCAGTCCATGGGGTTGCAAAGAGTCTGAGTGACCGAACAACAACAAAATTTCACAGACTAATGATCAGGAGGATTATTCCAACTATTTTGGGAAAGGGGTGGAGAGTTCCAGGAATTGGGCCACCTCCCACTTTTTGATCTTTGATGGCCAGCCTCAGAACTATCATGGTGTTGATGGATGTGTCACTTAACTTATGCTAATGTTTTACAATGAAGCTCAAGGTCCACTAGAAATCAAGTCTTTCACCATCTTGGACCTAGTTGGTTCTAACCAGTTTTTGTCATGCTCTATGGCTACACATTGGCTCAGAGGTAAAGAATCTGCCAGCGATGCAGGAGACACAGGAAGCACAGAGTCAATCCCTGGGTCAGGAAGGTCCCCTGAGGGAGGGCATGGCCATCCACTCCAGTATTCTTGCCCAGAGAATCTTGTGGACAGAGGAGCCTGGCCGGATACAGTCCATAGGGACAGAGTTGGACACAACTGAAGCAGCTGAACATGCATGCGTGCATGGTTATGTCATTCTTTTAAAGGCTGTGCCCTGCCCGCTTCCTTCCTGTTTGAAGACCAACATAAATCCAACCTGGGTCAGTTTCAAGAGGGCATGACAACTCCAAGACCCTTTCCCCACATCTTGTCCTACATACTTCTTCCATCTGGCTGTTTCTGAGTAATATCCTTTGTAATAAACTCATAATCTAGTAAGTAAATTTGTTTCCTGAATCATGTGAGCCATTCTAGAGAATTAACTGAGCCTGAGGAGGGGGGCATGGGAACCTCCAATTTATAACCAGTTAGTCAGAAGCACAGGTGACAACCTGGACTTAGGACTGGGGTCTGAAGTGTGGGAATCGGGCAGATGAGTAGTCTTGTGGGGCTGAGCCCTTACCTTCTGAAATTTGATGCTATCTCCAGGTGCGTGCTAAGTTGCTTCAGTCGTGTCCGACTCTGTGCGATCCTATGGACTGTAGCCCACTAGACTCCTCTGTCCATGGGATTTCCCAGGTAAGAATGCTGGAGTGGGTTGCTGTTTCCTTCTCCAGGGGATCGTCCCAACCCAGGGATCAAACCTGCATCTCTTGCATCTCCTGTATTGGCAGGCAGTTTCTTTACGACTAGTGCCACCTGGGAAGCCCCTATCTCCAGGTAGATAATGTCAAAACCAAGTTAAATTGTAGGACACCCAGCTGGTGGCACAGAATTGCTTGATGTGGGAGAAGAAAACCTCACATGTCTTGTGTCAGAAGTGTTATGAGTGTGGTAGTAATGTAAAAGTAAAAGGGAAACACAAGGGAGAAGTAAGTTTCTCCCACACAGTGAAGGTTATTGATTGGGGCTCTTTCTGAAAACTCTAACATAAGGACTGACCCAGCCATACACCTATTGGTCCTTGGTTCTTCCTCTTCTCTTCTAACATGATAGCCAGAGTGGCAGCTGCCATCTTGAGACAAGAGGAGACCATGAGGTTATCAAGCATCTTGTTGTTCATTAGCTAAGTTATGTCTGACTCTTTGCTACCCCATGGACTGTAGCATGCCACGCTCCTCTGTCATTCACTATCTCCCAGAGTTTGCTCAAATTCATGTGCATTGAGTCAGTGATGCTATCTATCTCATCCTCTGGTGCCCCTTTACCTTCGGTTCTCAGTCTTTCCCAGCATCAGGATCTTTTCCAATGAGTCGGTTCTTTGCATCAGGTGGCCAAAGTATTGGAGCTTCAGCTTCAGCATCAATCCTTCCAGTGAATATTCAGGGTTGATTTCCTTTAGGGTTGACTGGTTTGATCTCCTTGCTGTCCAAAGAACTCTCAAGAGTCTTCTCCAGCACCACAATTTGAAAGCATCAATTGTAAAGGCACACCTAGGGTAATAAAGCAGATAGAAGAAACTTGGGCCCCTGATAACATAGCAGAACTTCCAAAGCACCCTCAGCTGCTTATTTCTGGACTTCAGGAGAGAACGTAAATTCCATGTGGCTCAACTTAGTGTTATCTTGTGGACCAAGAGCATTGGCATCACCTGAGAACTTGCTGGAAAGGTGTCATCTCAGGCCCCTCCCTAGTCCAACTCAATCAGAACCTGCATTTAATAAGAGGATCATATGCTTTGCATGCACACTGAAGTTGGAGAAACATTCATCTAGATGTATTTGGTGTATATACCTCAGTTTCTCTGGTTACGAAATATAAAAATAATGCATCCTATGTGCCAGTACTAAAACATAATTATATAATCATAGGACAGAACTAAAGGGGCCTGAATTCTTTGTATACAAAGAAAGGAAGCTATTGTGTAAATTAACTTATGTTCCAGCCACTATACTTGGCACCAGAAATATAAAGATACTCTAGCTCTCAAGTTCGTAATATAACAAGGGAGATGTGGAAGCATTGTAATAAAATAACTGTTTACAGGCAACAAGAGAGACGTGCCCAGGTGCTTGGGGAAAACAGATGAGGAGTCTAAGCCTTCCTTCCTGGGCTATGGAGCAGGTTAGAGAAATTACCAAAGTAATTATGGATTATCTTGCTTCTTTCCCCAGTTTCAGGGAGGTAGAGGCCATCCTTTGTGTACTTAGGTCAGCCTACCAGCTCCTTGGGCTTCCCAGGTGGCTCAGTGGTAAAGAATCCGCCTGCCAATGGAGAAGATGCAGGTTTGATCCCTGGGTCAGGAAGATCCCCTGGAGAAGGAAATGGCAATCCACTCCGGTATTCTTGCCTGGAGAATCCCATGGATAGAAGAGCCTGGTGGGCTACAGTCCATGGGGTCGCAAAGGGTTGGACACGACTGAGCTACTGAACAACAACAAGCAGCCTTCCCACCTCCCCAGAGGGAGAGATGATGTTTCGCAAACACAGATTCTAACACTAATGTCTTCACATTATGCCTCCTTTAGTTTCTCAGCTGCTTCCTTGTCATCCTCAGTTCCATTTAGAGTTGAGGAAAATGCAGACACTGAATGTGAATGTATTTCTAGAAACTCAGAGTATGTGGCAGATTAAGCCCTTATCAGGGTTTAGCATTCATTGACCAGTGTTATCTTCTCAAATTGTCAACACTGGGTTTTGAATTCGATCGTTGATTAGCTATTTCTCTTCATGTGTCTTTCCTGAACAATCTGAAGTTAGAAATCCTTTAGATGTTTAGAATACATTTTTCCCCTTCTCTTTATATTTCTTTTTGATATTCTTCATTATATTATTCAAAATGAAATCACATTTTTGGATATTTGTGGTTTGGCTGGCTAGTTGGGAAACTGTTTTCTGGCATTCATTAATGCTTTTCTTTTTCTTTCCATTTAAAGAACATTTACTGGATTTGGTACTTGAAGAAAGAAAGTGCCAAATTAAGAAATGGGATGGAGAATAAATGCCCTATGCTTGCAAAAACTCAGAAAGACTTTTTTCCCTTCCAATTTTTATGGATTTGACAGTACTGGGTAAGGGAACACTGTTTCCAACAAAATCCAAATTTTTATTTCTCCCTCCAAGATATATGGCTTTAATAGTTTTCTTTTTTCCTGCTGCTTTTTTGAAATGCTTTTCTAGGATGTGATTTTCTTCTTCCTTAAAATATACAAAAATAGCCTTGGTGGTAAATACCACCATGGAAGTGAAACAGACAAAGACTCAGGTTCCCTTGTACTTGTGGTCTGTTTACTTCTCTAGACAGTGCCTGTGTTCACAGCTCTCTGTTTCCCACTGCCCCAGGTTAACTGCAACAAGGGGAAGGCAAGGAGAACCTTGGGATATTTTTATACTCTCTTCTATCCCGAAGAATTCACAAGCCAGCAAGTATTCAACCAGTGCTAACTAGAGGGTATTGCCAAGCATAACAGACTATACACAAATCAACAAAGCCTCCCTCATATTGCAATCCCAGCAGAAAATGATGCAGCAAAAGCCATCTGCACTCCTTGGTTGCCTGCCACCCAAGTTCTTGTTCCAAGCTATGTATTCAGCCAGTTCGAGGATGCCGCTACCTTTTCCTATGTCCAACAGGAGGTTTACAACCACAGTCCTCTCCACCCAGAATATGTTATTTGGCTCTAACAAACGCAAGAGGAAGTGCCCTTCCCTGTACAGAAATCCAAACATAAAGTGAAACCACAGCTTGTTTTCAACAGGCCTCCTATTACGAGCCCTCCCGGCTGCACTGGCCTTTCTGAAAGGGAGCTGGGGACTGGTGGTTCCAAGCAGTGGCCTCTGCCTCTTCCTGAGGATGCCGCTAACGAGGGTCTTGAGATCATTAGTCATGAGCTGGATATTCACCAACATGGCTTACTGAACCAGGTCACACTTCGTCAGATGTAAAATTCTGATGTGCTATCACATTACTTGTTTGCAAACTGTACCTTAAACAAATATACTCATAATATATAAAACAATATGGTTCTCTGAGTTAGTGCATTGTTTATAGCATCATTTACTTAATGATTGTTTATTATGTGCCAGGCTCTGGGCTACGTGCGGCAGTTACAAGTCAGAAATGAGATGGCATTACCCTAGGTAGGCTGAGGATTCAAACCTCTGTCTCACCTCTCTCCACTAAACTACAAGTTCAGTGAGTGTTGATTGGTATATAGGGAGTATTGTGGGAATGGAAAAGATGGAGTAGCTGGTTCCACTTGTGCAGGAGCATTGCAGTTAGCACATACAACACCTTTTTTTGTAAATTAGAGACTCATCCTCTGGGATCATGTATTTGCTACCTCAGAACATGGGATTTGGTGAGTGGAGTGTGGGTTTACCCTACACTCACCTCCATGACAAGTCCTGATCAGGATAATTTTCTTTAGGGGTGGTGCTTAAACTCAGTCTTGAAAGATATGGAGGTTCTACTGAGAGGACAAGTATAGACAGAGCATGGCCATGGAGCAAAGGTGAAGAGATATGGCAGTTATATCTGTGCCACAAAGAGATGTAGCATCACTTGGCACAGTCTGAGAACTACAAGCAGTTGAACTTGGAGGAATGGGGCATAGATAGAGATAGGCAGAGGCCTGGTTGTAATCCACTTTGTGTTCCAAACTAAGAGGCAAGATCTTTATCTTGAAGGTGGTGGGGTACCACTGAGGGCGTTCCCAGGAAATGAGTGAGATGGTCATGGTACTCATCCTCATGGCAGCATCAAAATAGGTTGCAAGGATAGAAGACAGGGGTAGGAGGCCGTGAAATAATTCAGGTGATCAACACTGAGTCTGAACTTACAACAGGCAACACACATGGAGAGGTGAGCATAGATTTGAGGGAAGAGAAGGTGGTAGAATCTTCAGAACTTGGGAACTGGTTGAATTCTAGAAGATTAAGGAGATCCTGGTGTCAAGGATGAATGGCTCCCGGGCATCTTGTTTGAGATCCTGGATAGCTGCTAGTACTTTTCACTTAAGAGGGATGCAGGAGCAGGAGATGGAGCTTAACCAGTACCCTCAAAGGAAGGACTCAGGGCACTGTCTTACTAATGGCTACCATCTATTTACGGTACTGCTTTGGCACCAGTAGAGTTGTGGCAGGCAAAGTGCAGAGGAGCTTATCATTTCCTACTTCACATCACAGATGACTAAGGAACTTTTACCCAGATCAGACTCAGGACTTGAGCTGCCTACTCTATCATCACATGGAGAAAAATATCCTTCCAAAACTATGCCTCCATTGGCTCTGACCCAGTCTGGAGAAGGCAGTGTCTGCCGTTGCTCGTAGGGGAGGGTGGGGTGGTGGGTCAGCCTAACATAATGCATCCCCCTGGAAGGGAAGTCTCTGAAGCACATGCTTGGACACAAGTCAATACCATTGACTTGCCCTACAAAATAGGAACCCCGTACTCTTTAGCACTAATAAAATATGCTACTCTTCAGCTGCAAGTTATGTATACACTTGTGGAGTTAAAAAAGAGATCAGGACTAGAGTTCATATACTTTATATTTCTTCTTCTAAGTTCTCAATTTAATGGGGGTGTATATTTTTGAACTTATTATTATGGAGGGTTTTAAACATATAAGACAATAGAAAGGATAATATTAATATAATATACCCATCCATTTATCCATCACCCAATTCCAACAGTTATTAAGTTATGGCCAGTCTTTTTTTTTTGCCATACTATGTAGTGTGTGGGATCTTAGTTCCCAACCAGGGATCAAACCCATGCCACCTACATTGGGAGTACAGATTCTTAACCACTGAGCCCCCAAGGAAGTCCCTATAACCAGTCTTGTTTCCTCTATATCCCTGTCAATATCCCCCCATCCCTAGATTATAGACTTATTTTCAAGTAAATCTATTATAGATATAAATATAATACATTTGTAGCATATAAAATATTACATATATTATATTTATAAAATACATTTTTACATGAGCCTTTTATTTTGGAAGCTTTAAATACAAAGAATTTAATTTCTTTAATTTCCCCTGTTTTTAAAATTTTACACTAGTAAGTTATATTTGCGATAATTAACAAACCAGCATTGATACATTACTAACTATAGAGTCCATACTTTATTCAGCTTTCCTCAGTTTTTCCCTAGCATCCTCTTTCTGTTTCCTGAGTCTTTCGGAGGTACATTTCACTCTGCATTTGAAAGTCTTTGAGGACTTAGGAATTTGACTCTGCATTTCATTGATTATGTGTATGTTTTTCAGGTCTAAGAAACTGCTTCACATCAAGCGTTTATTTCATCTCTTTCTCCTTCCTCTCTCCCTCTCTCTCACACCCTAGTGGGAAATGGATGTGTGGTACACAGGACCATGGTGGCTTAGAAGCACTGGCACCTTTGCTACCCTAGGAGCACTTTAGGCACACACAACTATGGAATTAATGCTGGGACAAACCACTGAACAGAGTCTAGGACAAGGGGAAGCAGAGAATTCAGAAAAAAGCAATATACCTTTAAAAATTCTATGGCTGATTCATATCAATGTATGACAAAACCCACTAAAAAAAAAAAAAATAAAAATACATTTGTGAGTTCACCACATTAACTAAGGGCTTCCCTAGTGGCTCAGATGGTAAAGAATCTGTTTGCAATGAGGGAGACCCAGGTTTGATCCCTGGGTCAGAAAGATCCCCTGGAGGAGGGCATGACTACCTTCTCCGGTATCCTTGTCTGGAGAATGGATGTGACAGAGGAGCCTGGTGGGCTACATGGAGTTGCAAAGAGTTGTACATGACTGAGCAGCTAACACATTCACATTTTTTCACACGTTAACTACATAACCTGGAACTAAAGTCACCTAGGCTGTTTGGGTCAATGTCTATGTTGGCTGTTCACGGCTGTGACTCAGAGGCCCTGTGGACAACTGGGGAGGGGCCTCAGACTGTTCACCCCTCCTTGCTACAAAGCCACCTGGGCACTAGCCATTTGTTTTCTGCTGGCGTCACAGGAAGTCAGCTCTCTTTGGAGGTGTTTGGCTTGAATCAGTGGTGTATGTGTGGTACCACGTTTCTGATGCAATCAATGCCTGTCTCCAGTCAGCCTGCTGAGCAAATCTAAGTGCTTTGGGCGGCTGGCTCAGGGCCAGAATGGCGTCACTGCCCATTAATAGAAGTTGATGGAGCTCAGAAAAGTGCTTTAGGTCTGGCAACAACCCAACTCCTCCTACTCTGTGTCTGCCTCCAGGCAAATATATAGCAAAATCAATTTAGGAAGGCTTATTTTCACCAGTTTGTGCTAATTTAAGCATTGATTTGCCTAGTTACTGTTAGATTTAAAAAAAAAATGGTTTGTGACACATCTTGTTTTTACCCAATTTATATATTCTTTTATAGGTTCTGCTTCTTTCCAAAAAGAGTTTTGAGAATTTGAGATGATTTATCACAAAGGACATTTATTATTAGCATATACACTTCCTCTGTGTTTCCTTGATGATGTTCTACTTATATAAATATAGTTGATGATGTAAAAGCTTATTTATTTATCTATCAAACATATGGAATACCATTATGGATACATTCAGAGTATATAGAGATTTACATCATATAAAAAGATAACACAAATTATAAATAGATGATAAAGAGAAAATGAAACAGAACAGAACAGAAAGCATAGCTGGGAAGTAGAAATAAACAGAAATTGACACCATGAAATCCTCCAAATGGGTCACTTATCAGTCAACAAGCCTCAGAAAAGCCATGAATAAGAGAAAACATGACCATTTGGTAAACCACAGTGGCAATATCTGAAAATAAACTGCACAACTCTTCCTGATACCCAGGTCAGAAAGGAAACACTATGTAATGAGTATCCTCAAAAATAGTCTTATTAGAGATTATTGTGGGCTGAGCTGTGTGATCCTCAAATTTATATGTTGAAGTCCTAATGTCCAAGTGTCTCAAAATGTGACTGTATTTGGAGATGGCAAAATAAAAAGATTCTTTTAAAAAGTAACTGAAATGAGATCATTAGGGTGTGCCTGATGGCTCACACAGTAAAGAATCTGCCTGCAATACAGGAGACCCAGGTTCGACCCCTGGGTTGGGAAGATCCCCTGGAAAAGAGAATGACTGCCCACTCCAGTATTTTTGACTGGAAAATTCCATGAACCGGAGCCTGGAGGGCTACAGTCCATGGGATGCAAAGAGTCTGACACGACTGAGTGACTAACACACTAATTCAGTATAACTGGTGTCATACAAAGAGGAGATTAGGACATACATAGGCTCAGAGGGAAAAACATGTGAAGGCAAGAAGTAGCCAAGGAGAGAGGCCTCTGAAGAAACAAACCATGCTGGCACTTTGATGTTAGACTTCTGCCCCCCAGAACCATGAGGAAATAAATTTCTCTTGTTTGAACTACCCAGTCCACAGTACTTTTGTTATGGCAGCCTTAGCAAAATAGTACAGAGACACGGTAGTGTGTTTCCTAAGGGATGTCTCTAATGGCGTCCCTCCTTGCAGGGTGATTGCATCACCCCATGGTACAGAGACTCCTCCTTTCCTACCTCCCACTCGAATTCATGTAACTATGGCGGCAACTTTGATGTTCTTACATGATCTTGCCATGCTGGCCACAGCTAATCAGTCTGGAGGCAGGCGTCTGATCCAAGACAGCGCTATCAGGGCCCTTTCCTGGAATTTTTCTACCAGGAACTGAGAGAACTTAACGTTAGTCAGTCCTCTCTGATGGCAGAAGCTGTAAGATGGAAGACTTGTTAGCTGTCAGTGGCCATGTTTTCTCCCAGGTAGGAGATGCCAGACAGAGAGAGGCTTAACATTATTCTACTTTCTAGTTCATTTTTTCATTCAATAATTATTTATGTCACTATGTTCTAGGTGCTTGTTCAGTTATTCCTGAAGTTCATAAGCATCTGTGCTTTCCTGACAACTTAGTTGTTGCTACACTTTGATTGATTTAATCACCAGTAAAACCCCCCTCCATTATGCCTAAGCCAGAGCAAGTGTATTTCAGTCACTTAAAGCCAAAGTAATATATTGCAATTCCACACATTCTCCTTTCCCCCAGTCACAGTGAAATGCTGGTAGCTCCTTGAACAAGTCCTGTTGTCTCAGGATTAACAAGCATCAGGCAAGAGATAGTCATGCTTCTCAACATAAAGAAAGGCAAATTTTAAATACTAACTGTGCAGATTTCCTTGTTTGGCCTGTAAAAATTCATCTTTTTCTCCCAAATATCTGAGCTGAACTGGATATTCCTCTCCTCTTTCAGATTTGAGGGGTGGTTACAGATGCTTTTACTCATAATCAGGTGGCTATGTCAAACGGTAAGAAGTACCTAAACTCTTTTATAACCTCTCCCAAAGCAGAAAAGATTGGTAGTAACAACATTCAGGGCTTCCCAGGTGGCTCAGCAGTAAAGAACCCACCTGCTAAGCAGGAGATGTGGGTTTGATCCCTGAGTTGGGAAGATCCCCTGGAGAAAGAAGTGGCAACCCACTCCAGTAATCTTGCTTGGGAAATCCCATGGACAGAGGAGCCTAGTGGGTTACAGTCCATGGGGTCGTAAAAGAGTTGGACATGACTAAACAATAACATTCAGTCATGAACTCAACATTTTATGTATTAATGGATTTTTCTCCATCTAGTAAATCATTCTCTTTTCTTTAGTCTTACTGTTAAACAGAAAGTGGGTGCATTATCTTCCATTTCGTGTGGAATTTATCTTTTAGGAAAGATGCACAAATTTTTGTGTAACTCATTTATTTTCTCATTTTGTAGATTTTTATATTTTTCCCAAGACAAAGCTGAAAAATCATTAACTCTATGATGAGACTTTCAGCCATAAATAGGAAATGGGTACTCAATCAAGTATTTCTTAAAATGTCTTCAAATAGTTTAATAAATGTTTTCTCTTCTGACAAATAACACCAAAGCCAAAGATCTAATACTTAGAAAAGAATGCTCTTTTGTTTTCATTCAGAAATGTCCATATTATCTCTATTTCTGTAGTGGAAACACAAAATCTTTAGCAACCCAAGTTTGGATACCACCATTACTTGGTAGAAAGGAACACTCTGCCAAGTAAGTCATTAGACTCAGGGGCCTCAGTTTTTCTCTTCTATAGAATGAGAATTATATATAAAATTTCTACTTTGTAGTATAATTGTGATGTCAATGATAGTAAATTACTATCACAAATGTGTGGCACATTATAGACATTCAAGAAATTGCATTATCAGAACTTCCCTGGTGGTCCAGTGGTTAAGACCCCACACTTCCAATGCAAGGATGCAGGGCAAAGATTTTATCCTTGTTCAAGGAACTAAGATCCCACATGCTGCAGTGGGGTAGCCAAAAAAAGGGAAAAGAAATTATATTATCATCCAGTTCAGTATATAATTGCTTATCTCTCATTTTCAATTGCCTTGTACCCTTAGTCTGTATTCTTTCTTTTATTATTTCCTTTTTATCATTTGATAGATATAATTTCTGGGCTTTCGGTGACATAAAACTATTGCCATAGCATTTTTTGACTTTCATAAGGAAGATCAGTGGTAAAGAATCCACCTGCAATGCAGGAGACACAGGAGACTCAGGTTCAATCCCAGGGTCGGGAAGATCCCTTGGAGAAGGAAACGGCAACCCATCCCAGTATTCTTGCTGGGACAGAGGGATGTGGCGGCCTCCATTCCCATGGACAAGAGAACGTGGTGGCCTATAGTCTAAGGAGTTGCAAAGAGCTGGACATGACTGAACACACAGCAATGGAATAGAAGGGCGTACAGGGGGAAAAGGCAGAAAAGAAATACCAATTTTACATCAAATCATTCTTTTATTCATAGAAAGTATTTATTCATAGCAAGTCAGCAGTATCAAGAGTTCATACCACTAGAACAGCATGAGGTTTTCCAACCAAATTATGCAAGTCAATGCCTTTCAGCTAAAGATCAGCAGGAACACATCTGCTGGGTTTCTTACGTTTTGCTGGGGAGCAGCCCGTGCTGCTCCAAAGGAGTTGGAGGATTTGGACATATGTTAGGTGACATGCAGAAGGCAAAGGAAACAGGGCCTGTGTGTAGATTGGAAGCTGTCAAAAAGAGGGGGAAAACTACAGTTGGGTGTCTTAATAAATCCTATCTAGTAAGAGGGAAGACTAAGGTTATAATTACTAAAGAGCAGTAGTCACTCAGATAAGCAAGAATAGGGGGATATCTGATCATTTTTTGTGATTTGAACAATGTTCATATTTATCAGTGTCCAGACATGACACAGAATGGTCTTTATGTGGCTCCATCACAGTCAACAGAAGGGCCTTGTCTGAAGCTGAGGTTCTGAGAAGTTGTTTGCATTCAACAGTAAAATACATGGCCTATCTGCCAGTACCAGGTTGCTTCCTAACAACCATGAAATGTCGCTGTGTGTGTCAGGCCAGCTTCCATATGTCAGGCTGCTTTTCTCATTCTTGGGTGTTAATATGCTGTATAATAGAATTTAGGTGTGGATAACAGGCACTGCTCCATTTTAAAAGAATAGAATTTAATACAGGGAATTAATTGGGTGCTTACAAAATTGTTGGATGAACTGAAATAATAGTTCTGGGCTTAGGATCCAGGAGCAATTTCAAGAATCACCCCCACTGAATTGGTCCTTCAGGGGAGCTGCTAACCACTTAATTCCCCAACTTCCTGGTTGTCCCTGATAGCTCAGTTGGTAAAGAATCTGCCTGCGATGCAGGAGACCCTGGTTCGATTCCTGGGTCAGGAAGATCTGCTGGAGAAGGGATAGGCTACACACTCCAGTATTCTGGCCTGGAGAATTCCATGGACTGTATAGTCCATGGGGTCGCAAAGAGTCAGACACGACAGAGCGATTTTCACTTCATTTCACTTCGCTTTCGGGTTGTAGCAATTGCCACTGAACTTGTTCAGTCTAAGAATTATGTGCTCTTCAGAGATCAGGACACATTGCTGCAACTCTCAGCTTTGAAAAAACATCATATCTGCTAGGTGAATTCTAACTCATCTGAACCCTGCCTCTTGTCTCTAACCTTGCTGGAGACCAGAGCATGGGTACTTCTGCTACCTTAACCATGGGACAATGCAACTCTTCTGCAGCAACCTTTACTGACAGAAGCAACACAAATTGCAAACAGTCCATTCTCATTATCACGTCCAATTTCCAGATTTCAAGTCAGCAATCTGATTGCTTGAATCAAATCATATCCAGAACTCTAGCTGCAAGGGAATTTGGGTTATTGTTTGAGTTTTCTAGTCTCGTAAGAGGAAGGCATATTGGAAGGAGGCTGGAATGGAGGTTGGTTTCCAGGTCAGATTATTCATCATAAACCCTCACAATAAAGAGGCCTGGATCTAACCCTAATTCAGTCACTTATTTGCTATGTGAAATTAGAAAAGCATCATTGCCTTTCTGGGTCTCAGTCTTCATGATCAAGTTAATGTGGTTGATGACCAAGTTAATGTGGTTGATATCCAAGGGTCTTTCTGATTTTAGAATTCTGTGACTCTATTATAAATTATTATATATCATCAATATTAAAATATTTTCTTAAATATATCATTTGAAAAGCATTTTCTATGCTTTTTTCCCATAGATTTTTCCCTCACTATTATTTGTAGCAAAATAGGAAGTTCACCAAGATGATTCGTGGGCCCAAATGATTTTTACCTTCCAGTATTCTTACCCTCCCATATTGATTAGAACTGGCCCATGGAACAGGATATTGTGGAAATAACACTGTGGGACCTAGGGTTAGGTCATAAAAAAACTGCAGCTTCAACCTTTACTCCCTCTTGGATGACTTACTCTGGGTGAAGCTAGCTATCATGTCATGAGGACACTTAGCCAGAACTGTGAGGAGATCAGGTGATGAGGACTGAGGCCTCCTGACTACAGCCAGCATTGATTTGCCAGCCATCCCTAGGAGTAGCCACTGCTAGAAAGTGAATGTCCCAGCATCGGTCAAGCCTTCAGATCACTGTCACCCTGGCCAACATCTTGACAGAAACCTCATGCAAAACTTTTGTTTTTAATTAAGTAATTTTATTTTTGGCTGTGTTTGGTCTTCATTGCTGCCTGCAAGCCTTCTCTAGTTGTGGTGAGTGGAGACTACTCCCTAGTTGTGATGTGCAGGCTTCTCGCTGTGGTGGTTTCTCTTGTTGTGGAGTACAATCTCCACATACCAGCTTCAGTAGTTGTGGTGCATGGACTTAGCTGCCCCACAGCATGGGGAATCTTCCCAGACCGGGGATTGAACCTGAATCCCTGCATTGGCAGGTGGATTCTTAACCACTGGCCCACCAGGGAAGTCCTCATATAAAACTTTGAGCCAAAACCATCTGTCTAAACCACTCTCAAATGCCTAACCCACAGAAACTGTGTGAGATATTAAATATTTAATGCCCTTAAGCCACTAAGTTCTGGAGTAAAGTGTTAAATAGCAACAGAAAACTAATATATTCCCTAATTAGTATGCAAAATAGCATAAGAATTACTGAATTTGTTTCTTAATCTCCAACATCAAATTTCATTTGCTTATCCATTTTTTTATATAAAGCTGCTAGTCTTTGAGGTTATATCTCTAGGACTTTGAAGCCATTAAGTGTGTAAATCATAATTAAAACTAAATAATCTTTTTCTGAAATTTTATAAAATGCAGTAATGGGTAGACAGGAAAAGAGCTTATTGTTTATACACTAAATAGCAAATATTTTCTTGGGCAAAGTGCCAGGTACTAGAAACTTATCACAGGGTTAGTACATTTTTTGAAAATAAAGCTAGTAGAACACAATAAATAGTTAAATGACTCTTTCACAGCCATCCCAATCAACTCTTCAAAATGACTTTTAATTAGTGAAAGAAGTATGCTGTGTCTATTGGTTAACAAGTATTTCAGTATGATAATAAAAGTCGCCTGTAGCTGAATTATCTTTTGTTTCAATCTAAAAGGTAAATAAGTTAATTTCTTGTTTTTTATGATGGCTTGAAGTTTCATTGAACAAAGAATGTTCCAACAAAACTTACTCTATAATTTTTCTCTAAGTTTATTTTTAATTAATGCTCTCTTTTCTGAATTGTGCACCCATGTCTGATAAAATCATAGTTTCTTAGAACAGTAATCTTCCACTTACTGTTACAAATACGAGTGCATGAGTTTTGGAGACTATATTAACTAGAAGTTTGAGTTACAAGTGCCACAAACCTTGTATAAATTAGCTTGAGCAAAAAGAGGAGTTTATCCGACAGTCACGGCATTCTCCTGGAATTCAAGTCACAGCCAGGGCTGATGGAACTGGAGTCTAGGGTACTGACCGAGCCAGGACTGGAAAGCTGCCAGCTCTCCCGGCGTCGCCTCTGCCTCTCTGGGTGCCAGCTTTGTCTTGTGGCAGACTGGCCTTCTCTTTGTGGTGGAAAACACAGCTGTTGGCAGTTGCCAAGTTTTATATTTTTCCGCTTCAGTCACTGGAGACTTGCTCCCTGGGTTCAAATGCAAGTTTGCAGTGAATTCCAGTTAGCTTTGGAGTCGTATTGTTCAACATGGCAGCTCTTGCAGTAGGTGGGGAGGGAGAAAGTTTTCCCAGAACAACGGCAGGCTGGAAAGACAACACAACGCAATATGCCCCTGTGTATTAGATTCCTCGAGCTGCTGTAACAAAGCACCACAAACTAGGAGGCTTAAATATCAGAAATGTATTGTCTTGCAGTTCTGGAGGTTGAAAGTCTGAGGGATTTTTTTTGTTGTTGTTGTTGTTTTTTCTGTTTTTGTTCTTTAATTGAGGCTTGTGGAGTCTCCCTGGCCAGGGATTGAACCGAGGACTGAACCTGGGCCCTGGCAGTGAAAGCACCGAGTCCTAACCACTGGACTGCCAGGAATTCCCCAGAGGTGGTTTTTTTCTAAGGGCTCTGAGAGAATCTGTTCTGGGCCTCTCTCCAACTTCTGGTAGTCTGCTGACAGTCGTTGGTACTCCTTGGCCTGTAGAAAGAATGAAAGATAGCGCTAAGCCGTGTCCAACTCTTGCGATCCCATGAACTGTAGCCTGCCAGGCTCCTCTGTCCATGGGATTCTCCAGGCAAGAATACTGGAGTGAGTTGCCGTTTCCTTCTCCAGGGAACATTCCCAACCCAGGAACTGAGCGCAGGTCTCCTGCACTGCAGGCGGGTGCTTTACCTACTGAGCTACACGGGAGGTAGCACCCTCATCTTGTCTTTATCTCCCTGTGTATGTGTCCAAATTTCCCCTTTTAATAAGGACCCCGGTCATACTGGATTAGAGGCCACCCTAATGGGATGACCTCATCTAAACCAATTTCATCTGCAATGACCCTTCTCTCAATGTCACATTCTGAGATACGGGGGGCTAGGACTTGCACATGTAAATTTGGGGAGGAGAGACCATTATTCAACCTATAACATTCCACTTGGGGCAGCATATCGTGTACACAGTGTCTGAGAACAAAGAAAAGCAAGGACACAAAGAAGTAGACCTCGAATTATGAAACCCCTCAGATTTCATCTTCCAAGAATGAAAGTAGGTAACAAACCTGCACCCCGAGAAGGAAGTGGAGGATGTTTTTATGGTGATGAAGTAAGGTTAGACTGGGAGAGATACAGGTTAATATGAATGTCTCATGCCTATAGATACTCACTGGACATATGGACCTGCACAGATGGCCCCATTTTCTTTCTCAGGCTCATCATCCCTTCAGACCTCCAGTTGCCCAGGTTCAGGGGTGGGAAGAGGGGAGCAGAATGGGGCATCAATGGAAACAAACAGAACAAAGGGCCCAGTTTCTACTGTCCAGTAAACCCGAACAAGATTGGAAAGTAGGGAGAGGTGGAGAGAGGGAGAAAGTCAAATGCAGCACCCCACTTTCCCCTCCTACCTCCATGGGGTGCAGTGAGGGGTTTTGCAGTTTGGAGTCGGAAGAGTGTTGCAGGGAAAAGCCACTTGTGACTCCATGCTGGATCTGTTTCTTTAACTTTAACCTTTGTTTTTCATTGCTTTTGTTATATAATCATACATAATGGCTGCCTCAAAGAACCCTGCCCATCTGCCTGAAGAGATTAACACATTCCCTCCCTGAAGTAGGCCATTCCGGAAGATATTTGCAAGGTAATGGTCTTCACTTCCTCAACTCCTCCCATTCTCTGTTCTGTGAAAGAACCTGGCATCCAGACCCCAACAAGAATGGCTACCCACTCCAGTATTCTTACCTGGAAAATTCCATGGACAGAAGAGACTGGTAGGCTGCCATGTAATAGCCTGAGTGCATTAATTTGCTCAAAAAAATCAGTGGGTCTTACAAATATTATTTCCATATTACAGATAAAAAGGCTAAGGCTTAGTGAAGTTGAGAAACTTAAACTAAAACCTAAGTGTGGGTGAATTGTATGCTGTGTGAATTATTATCTCAATAAAGCCATTATAAAATGAAATAACATGAAACAAATCCGCTTGATAATAAAACCTACCTACCATATATCATAGGCAAAATCTGGCTTAGCTGGGGCAGTTGCTGGTAGCAAGAAAAGCGGGTTGCTCTCATTTACATTTTTTTTGTTTAGGAGAGTATAATATATCCCAAGACAGAGGTTTGTTAATTTAGTTATACAAAGTTTCAAGGCCAGGGCCTCCTCTATTCTGAGTGATGTCTTCCATGGAGGGTTACCTTGTCTCCTCAGAGCACAAAGGCCAGATCAAAGCTTGCTTTGCTAATGAGGGAAAAAGGAAAATTCACTATCTATTTAGACATTATTTATACCCATCACTGTTCAAAACCATGTTTTATGTGATTTTGATGAAATCTTAATTTAATCCTTTGGTTGGATTCACTGGTACATCTTTGAGGAGGAAATCACTGAATATACTAGGAGAATTCGTTCTGTTTTCATATGCCACTAAAGGCAAATAATTTATCACCTTATAAGATTTCTGAAAAAATATTCATACCGATGTTTTCTAAGTTTTTTGTCAATAAATTCACAAGCATGATGACCCCTTTGTTTCATAATGTATGGTAATGGATTCAAGTTTTTATCTCATTTTGTAATATATTCTATTAGAGAAATTACTTGACCTGGGCAGTCAAAGTGAATATTTGTTGAGATGACAAATTTGAAAGCCTTGTGAGAGTTTTGTTCACAAGCCATGAGATGAATGAAAGCAATATTTCAAAGTCCTTTAATTATCTCAGATGATGTGATAAGGCAAATAATATACTAACTGCCAAAGCAAAGTCATACATTGGGATGAAGTCAGTTGCGTATACAATGGATTCCTTTCTCTTGAAAACCATGGTCTAGACACATTTCAGTAACTCTCTTCTTTAGACACAAGCAATGAATCACAGAGAAACCATGAGGTCTGCTATTCTGCAGGGGGCACTTTCAAAACGCTGACTTTCTGCTATGGAAGGTCACCCAGGGTATTGAGCAAAGTGGAAAATGTAAATTGTCTAACAATGTGTACAGTGTAGACCATTCACAAGGGGAGAAAAGATATGATATGGTACATTACAATTTAAAACAATACTATACTTCATTATAAACATAGAAAGGCAATTCTGAGAACCCAAAGAAGCATTTAACAGTTGTTGCCTATGGAAAGAATAAATTGGGGATGACAGTGCCTTTTACATATTATGGTTGAAAAGATTTTGTGGCAAAGATATTAGGAATATTAAAATTAACAAATAAAATAAAAATAAGACAAAAATAGTGAGTTTCTACTTTATAAAGAACAGCAGGCTGGGAAGAGCTGCTAGGTTTGTCCCTTGAAATTGGACCTCAGCAGCCTACCAATCACTCACTGACCACCAGCAATTAGCTGGCTGCTCTCTGTCTGAACGTCATTATGTGCAGGTTGATCCCTGTTGACCCTTTATAGCATACCCTGAGCCACTAGGAGATGACAGCACTCTATACCCTCTCCATATCCGTCTACCTTTCTGACACGGCAATAATTTCACATTTAAAAGACTAATAGGATGATGCTGGTAGCTACTGTTAGAATGTGTATCATAGCATTTCAGCAGATATTTAAGCTCACTAAAGCTGAAGGAAGAAATCACAGATGAAAAAGAAATTGAGTCAAAAGAAAAATCATTGCAGTCTTCAATGTTGTGATAACCAACAAACAAAAAGCAAATTTTGGAAAAGTTAAGTTTTGACCTTCTCCTGAACTTGCTATCCAGTAATCTGGAATACTGAAAACATGTATTCTTGGAGACTTGTAGAATGCTTTTTGATTTATTTTACTTCACTGTTTAAATGGTATTATGTAATTTTTTTTTAAATTGCATTTTCATGTGGGAAAAGAAACATGTGTTCTAAATACTCTAAATTTTCTCAAAAATACCACTTCATCCTTAATATTTTACCTTCCTCCAGCTATAGATTTTATCTACTGGTTGAGAAACAACAAATGGTATATTTTTAAAAATCAATGTTGATGGATTCCAACATGAAATCAAAAGATGGGTATTTCCAGTGAATGGTTTCAAAGGTATTAAAAACAACACTTGATTTTATGTTTTAAAAAATAGAGTATAAAGTTTTGAAAAATTTGGCAAAACATAGGCTGCAAAGTAGATATATCTACAAGCAAATATCTGCCAACTGTATTTCCTAGCTGGGATGGCTTGCTGTACCCTGTCTGCTTTCTCAGATGTGACAGGTCCATAGGAGAAGTCGCCTTTCCAAACTACAGCAGAGAAAACTGGACTCTGGAGATGTGACCTCCTTTCTGTATTTCCATCCCTTAAGAATGCTATGTTTATTCTGACTTCAGGGCCTTTACACTTACTCTTCCATCTGTTTGAAATGCTCTTTCCTAAGATTTGCAGCTTGCCTTTGCAAGCTGCACAGACCATGCACAGACCATGTAGGTCTGTGATTGGTAGAATCACACCTAGTGTGGGAATGGTACCTAGTGTGATGCCCACATCCTAATCCTTAGAACCTTATACAAGGGCCTTGGCAGATGTGATTAATAATCTTGTAATGAGAAGATTGTCCTGGATTATTTCAGTGGGTCCATGGTAATCATAAGGGTCCCTTATAAGTGAATGAAGGAGACAGTAGAGTAAGTATCAAAATCAGAGATTTGAAGGTACAACTCTGCCTTCTGCTGGCTTTGAAGTTGCAGGATGAAGCAACAGTGAAGGAATGAGTACACCTCCTAAAGGCTGGGAAAGGCGAGGAACTCGAGCCTTCAGAAGGAGGGCTGCCTTCCTGATAACTTGGTTTTAGCCCAGTTACACCTTTGTTGGACCTCTGACCTCCAGAACTGTGAGACAATAAGTTTGTGTTATTGTTTTAAGTTACTAAGTTTCTGGCAATAAGTTACAGCCGCAGTAGGAGACTAATACAAGGTCTTAACCCAGATGTCCACTCTTAGAGGGAATTTCTTCATGCCTTAACGAAATAGTCACTCTTTACCATATTATTCTCTTTTAGCCTCTTCATAGTATACTTATCAATACCTGAAATATTTTAGATGGTAAGCCTATTGAAAGCATTTTTTCCCTTCTATTAGTATATGAACTCCTTAGGGACAGCACTTGCTCATCCAGAACCTCGAATAATATCTGATGCATTATAGATGCTTATGAAAATGTGTAATGCTCCTTCCTTTGCAGTCTTCCTCCTCCTTTTTAAGAAATCACCTGCGTTGGGTTTTTGTTGCAGTGTTCAGACTTCCTGTAGTTGTGGCTCACAGGCTTAGTTGCCCTGTGGCATGTGGGATCTTAGTTCCCCAAGCAGGGATCAAACTTGTGTCCCCCAGTAATGGAAGGTGGATTCTTATCCACTGGACCCACCAGAGAAGTCCCATTCCTCTGCTCTTCTTTTCTAGAATATGCCTGTGGGGAGAGAAAAAAAATTTTTTTCATTTTAAATGTTTGTGCTTATTGCAAAACAAACAGTCTGAAGCCATTTCTAAACACTGGATGCTGGGTGGGAGTGAGAGTCTCCCAGATACCCTCCCCTCTCCTGCTTGTCTTTCTTCCCAAGGTTGGGAATGAATCAGGCCAAGCAAGTTATTCCAGAATTTCATCAGATTGTTTAAGCCAAGAGGGAGGCTGAAATTTCAAGATTCAGATCTCTAGTAAATTTCCTGAAGGATATAACTTGGGCCTGAGCTTGATGTACTTCCAGATTTGATATTACTGTTCATTTGTGACTAATTGGAAGCTCTCCATGGGCATGTACCATGGAAGAGGTTGGTGGGTGGGGTGAAAAGGTATTTGTCAAGTATCTGCTCTTGGCCCACAGGATCCTGCCGTTCTTGGCCACTGTGGACTTGACTAGCCTTGCTTTTACCCACTTTCATCTATATAGGTTATGTTTTTAGGCTCCCTGGAATCCTTACTGCTTCCTGAAATACTGTCGTTTCACACCCTGTGTCTTCCTCATGTTGTGTCTGAGCCTGGAAGGTCTGTCTCCTGGTTCACGTGCAAAGTCATGGACTTCATTCAGAGACAGACCTCCTCTTCTGTTCTCTGCTGTACCTCCCCCGGGTAACCTGTATTGACTAACAGCTATACCAGACATACATAGCCATTGTTGATGTCTTATATAGCAACACTGTCTTGTGCACTCTGGAATCCCTAATGCCTGGCATAGGGACTGACATGGTCATTTGATGGAGGAAGGAATCTCTGTCTTGAATTAGACGGGACCAGGGCCATTCTTATTCATCTCTCTATCTCAGAAAAGTGAGTGTCCCAGTATGCATCAAATATATGTTTAATGACTAGACTTGAGCTAAATGGTATGGGTGGTAGAAACTATTATTCTTAACTTGTAAGATTTTAGTTTGGCACTTAGCTATCTAAAGGGCTTCTCTGGTAGCTCAAATAGTAAAGAATCTGTCTGCATTGTGGGAAACCTGGGTCCAATCCCTGGATGGGAAAGATACCCTGGAGAAGAAATGGTAACCTACTCTAGTATTTTTACCTGGAGAATTCCATGAACAGAGGAGCCTGGCAGACTACAGTCCATGGGGTCACAAAGAGTTGAATATGACTGAGGGACTCACATAACCACTAGCTATCTAAAACATTTCTCAGCTTTACAGCTAGCTTTGGCCAAATGACCAAGTTCTGGCTTATGAAATATGAGCAGAAGTGTCATATGGAAACTTCTAGGAAACTTCATCAAGAGAAGAATGACATATGCCCTTTATCTCTTCCTTGGGTCCTGCCCCCATTCTCCTGTCTGGAACACAGATTCCTCTAGTCATGCAGTGTCAGAAGCCCAGTGTGGTATCCTGGGGCTAGTAATGATAGAATACTGTTGACACCCTCAGCCTGGGACAAGAGAAAGGAGTGATCATTGGTATCTGAAAGAAGATGGCTGTGTAGAGAGGGACATTCCTCAGGTACTGTATTAGGGAGATCATCAATCAGCCTATAGGAAGATAGCTAAGGGAATAAATACCTGACCTCACTTTTCTTCATCCTCAAGTCCTTGTTCCCCATAAACTTAACCAAATGAAAATTTTAAGGCAAGGGAGCCCATTAATGTAGAAATCTCCATAGGCATAGCAAGTGGAGAAGGATGGAGAGAGGATTTGGCTGGGTAAACAGAAGATATTCAGCACACTTGGATAGATTTCTTTTCCCATTTTAGAAATAAGGGAATAGGAGGAACAAAATAGCTACTATTCTTTCTGGTGGTTCTATTTGGAGTGGATTTTCTGCATTAATTGGTTTCACTTTCACAGACCTTTATCTAAGGCTATAGGGCAACTGCAGTCAGACACTCTATAGAGTACCAGATAGTATGACCAATGTTTCAACTTAAAACCATATTAGTTGATGACTAATATGTTAAATGGAAAAGTCCAGAAACAGATCCTGGTACATATGAACCATTCATTTTATGACAAAAGTAACACTGTAGAGCAGTGGCAAAAAAATAGTCTTTGTAATAAATCAATTGTATATCTTTATGGGAAAAATAAATCTTACCTTGTACCCTATGCACAATTCCATACTATTGATCTAAATGTAAAACAAAACAAAAAATAAAATTTCTAAGGAAAATATAGGAAAGAATCTTTATGGCATTGCTGTAGAGCAAAAGAATGGATAAAAGATTAGAACAGCACTCCCCAAATAGTCCATAAACCTAAAAGAAGTGTTCCGCTTTATCAGTTATTACAAGAATGACTAACATGACATAGTCATGCAATGATGATTTCATAGTGGCCATTACATGATGACAATAACAAGAGCTGGTAAGGATGTGGAACAACTAGAACTCGTATGTACTGCTAGCGAGTGTGGAAATTGGTACAGTCACGTGGAAAACTGTTTTCTAGTATCTACTAAAGTTGATCATATATAATAGCTATGACCCAGAACAACTAGGTATATCCACAAAGATATGCACGCCTATGCTCACTTAAAAAGCAAAGACGTTACTTTGATGACAAGGGTCCATCTAGTCAAAGCTATGGTTTTTCCAGTAGTCATGTCTGGATGTGAGAGTTGGACCATAAAGAAGGCTTAGCCTTGGAGAATTGATGCTTTTGAACTGTGGTGTTGGAGAAGACTCTTGAGAGTCCTTTGGACTGCAAGGAGATCAAACCAGTCAATCCTAAAGGAGATCAGCCCTGAATACTCATTGGAAGGACTGATGCTAAAGCTGAAACTCCAATACTTTGGCCACCTGATGTGAAGAGCTGACTCACTAGAAAAGACTCTGATGCTTGGAAAGAGTGAAGGCAGGAGAAGGGGATGACAAATGATGAGAAGTTTGGATAGCATCACCGACTCAATGGACATGAGTTAGAGCAAACGCTGGGAGATGGTGAAGGACAGGGAAGCTGGCGTGCTGCAGTCCATGGTGTGGCAAAGGGTCAAACATGACTGAGTGACTGAGCAACAACAGTGTTCACTTAAAGATATGTATATTCACGGCAGCATTCTCTTTAAGAGCCAGCAATTTAAAACAGCGATTAAAACAGCCCAAGTGGATATCAACAGTAGAATGGATACATGACTTGTGGTGAAAGTTAAAAGTGTTAGTCGTTCAATCATGTCCAACTTTTTGCGACCCTATGGACTATAGTCCGCCAGTGGTATATTCATATACTGAAGTATTAGTATAGAGTCATAAAAATGATTAATCACTACCTGCAACACAAAGGCTGAATTTCATGAAAATTAGACAGAAAAGAATATACTAAATGATTACATTTTCAGACTTTAAAAACAAGCAAAGCAGTAATCAATGGTGTCAGAAAGCAGAGTTATGTTTCCTTTTGGAGGGATCTAGGAACTGGGTGGGGTATGAGGGTAAGTAACAGAAGCTAGTAGATTTTCTTTTCTTGATCTTGATCATGGTTCTACAGGTATGTTCACCTATGGAAGCTCTTTGAATTGGACACTAACTTATGTTTGTTTCTGTAAACAGAGACTTACTGACACCAATAAGTAAGTGTTATCATTTAATACAGCTTTTTTTCTTTTTTAAAAAAATAAAAGCAGGGTAGGAACCCAAACACCAGCCCTTTGCTGTTCAACACTAACATAAAAATCGGAACAAGAGCATGTCTGTATTGCCACTGAGGAATGAACGGCAGTGAATGATTTCAAACAGGTTTTCTTTGAACAAGTGTCCAAAACCAGAAAGGTTTCCCAGGTCATTCCTAAAGCCAAATTTCACCGTAGTCTGGAGCCCTTGGTATCGTGTCAGGAATCATACACAATGAGATTATTTTCTTTTGCCCACATTTCTGTCTGATAAAGAAAATAAATCTATTTTACAGAACAAAGAATTGCCTCAGATGAAAATACGTTGGAGAAAGGGCAGCATTATTCTCAACTCTATGTGCCTCAGAGAAAAACAATATGAGGTTTAAATAATGAGTTCTCGGTTCTGACACTTTATCTACCTACACTTTACCTACTCTTTCAGGAATTAGTCCATTTATTAAGTAAATTCCAGCTACTTCCAACAAGTCACTTAAAAAGCGACTTACTAGAAAGACACATCAGCATAAACTAATGATAAAAATAGCAATGATAACAAAAACAACCAAAACAAGAGCCATGTTGAAGATGAAGAGTAGGAGGTGGTTTTACCATCAAGTCTCTCCACACCAAGCTTACTCCAATTGTGTACCACATTTCACTGTTATTGTCCTAGTGGTCAAGGTGAAAGAGAAATTTAATAAATTATTAAGCTGTTTTTTTAAGAAAAAAGAAAGAAAGAAAATGAAGGAAGGAAGGAAGTATACTAGTCCAACATGAGGAACAAACACTCCCAGCATATTAAGAGAAATTAATTAGGAGGATTGTTTATATAATAGGGTTTTTAAACATTATAATAAAAACTGTCGTGATAGGCAGTTTTATATCTACATGAAAACATTCTTAATTATCTCTGGCAAAAGGCAAAGTCATAACATTAAATCACGATCTCTTGAAGGCACAGTGTAATACATGTGCTTCTAATGATTTAACTTGGCGTTGAAGTGATTCTGCAGTGTCCAAGGGGAAGTGATGAATTTGTGTTCAAAGAGTTGCCTTGGCTATACCACTCTGGGGCCAAAGTAAAGTAAGCCACAAGTTTTGTCTAGTTGCTCCCTAGCCAACTCTGTAGCATCCCCCCAGCTGTTCATGGGCATCCCTGGGGATGGCCATGTATGCCCTCCCACATGGCCCTCTCAGCTACCATGGGACTCCTGCACCCAACTTTCCTCCTCTGTGGCTCCCGGTGGATCACCACTGGGATCACCACCGTGTGTTTAGGTATGCATCTCCACTGGAGACATCAGTGGCACTGAGCTGGGATAGCCATGCTTCAAAGCCTTTATTACTCATTACTGATCTCTCTCATATGCTTCCTGACTGTGGTGCCTCCACATCTGTCTTCCTAGGTGGGGCTGAGGTGGTCTAAGCCCAGTTCCATCCACTCTGGGCTCCAACCCATTTCCCAGTCCCAGTCAGAAGGCACCGTAACTCCTTGTGCTCTCCTCTGATAAAGCTGCCACTGTGCAGTCCAGTATGGTCACCTTCTTACTTTTTTTACTGTTTCCTCTCCTTTGGGATATAGTCCCTGGGGGCAAGGCCAGAAACATTCTGATCTGGACCAAAGTGTGGGGGTTATCATATTTCAATCTGAATCAAGTTGTATACCAGACTTGATTTCCATATGGAAAACCCTTTCCCAGGGTGGAGGGTGGGGGAACCTTTGCCAGGAATCCCCAGGTACATGTGAATCTAGGGGAAAACCAATCTGAACTGGAGCAGAGGCTCCAGCAGTAACAGCATGTCCCTCATACCATTCCTCCCAAATGTTTATGTCTGCTGCTTAGATCTTGTCTAAAGCCAGGCTCTTCTGGAAAGTTCACATTCCTTTTCTGACCTTGCATCATCCCAGAGCAGCAGCTCTATTTAAATAACTATAGTCACAATTGCTTAATGTCTGATTCACGCTGTGCACATTGGGACCCTATTTCCGCTTTTCACAATCACTCTGCAAGGGAAGTGCTGTTATCCAAATTTTAATGATGAAGAGATTATTGCTGACTCACATTGAAACAGGAGAGAAGGGGACAGTGCACAAACTTAAAAAGAATGACACAGCGCAAGGGCATGATATAAAATGATTAGAACCAAAAAGGACCAAAGTGGGGGACAAGTCAACTTCCACTAGACCTTAAGCCTCAGTATATGCTCATTGTGGGCTTCCCTGGGGGCTCACACGGTGAAGAATCTGCCTGCAATGCCAGAGACCTGGGTTCAATCCCTGGTTGGGAAGATTCCCCTGGAGGAGGGCATGGCAACCCACTTCAGTATTCTTGCCTGGAGAATCCCCATGGACACAGGAGCCTGGTGGGCTACAGTCCATGGGGTTGCAAAGAGTCAGACCTGAGTGAGCGACTAACAGCACGTACGCTCATGGTAACACGTCAGCAAGCTAAGTGACACATTCATCAGTGCCATGACAGTTCCAAGGTCAAGCGTCAAAGGTCAAAAATTGGGCAGTGGCCCAATTCCTGGAAACTCCCACCCCTTCTGCAAAATTGTTAGAATAATCCTCCCACTCATTAGCCTATGAAGTTACTCAGTCCATAAAAACTAGGCACGCCATTTTGCGGGGCCTTTTTCTTTCTGAGATGGCCCATAATCTGCCTGTGGAGTGTGTTTCTCTCTAAATAAATCCACTTCTTACCTATTACTTTGTATCTCACTGAATTCTTTCTGTACTGAGACACAAAGAATCTGAGCTTCAGGAAGCCCAGACACTGGATTAGCGATTCTAATGAAAAGACTTGGGTTTAAGTCCCAATCTGGATTTTGACTAGGTTCAAGTCTCAATTTGAGGTGCATGGTAATAATATGATAGCTTAATTTTTAAATTTTTGAGGAATTTCCTTACCGTTTTCCTCAGTGACTATACCAAATTACATTCCCACCAACTGTGCACAAGAATTCCCTTTTCTCCTCATCTTGGATAACACTTGTTATTTGTTGTCTTTTATTAATAGCCATTCTAATGGATGTGAGGTGATATCTTGTGGTTTTGATTTGCATTTCAAATCACTGATTTGCACATGGTAACTAGACTTGCCATGGTGATCATTTTCAAATGGATAGAAATACTAAATCACTATGTTGTGTAACAAGAAGTACCATAATGCTATATATCAATTACACTTTAAAATCAGCCAAGCAACCAAACAAACAAACTCAAAGAAGAAGAGATCAGATTTTCAGTTACAAAAAGTGGAGATTTGGGGGAGGAGGAGTTGAATGAAGGTATTTAAAGGTACAAACTTCCAGTTATAAGATAATGAGTACTAGGGACTTAATGCACAACATGATAAAACTAAAATAATACTTCTGCTTGTTATGTGAAAGTTGTTAAGAAAGTAAATCCTGAATTCTCATCATAAGAAAATTTTTTCTATTTCCTTAATTTTGTATCTGTATCAGATGATGGATGTTCACTAAACTTACTGTGGGAGTCATTTTATTATGTATATAGGTCAAATCATTATGCTGTATACCTTAAACATACACAGTGCCGTATGTTACTGATATCTCATTAAACTGGAAGAAAAATAAATAAGTAAAATATTTTGCACATCAAAATAAATTAATAAAGATGAAGTGGTTAATCAGTGAGGTTCAGTGACTTGCCCACGGCCATGGTGAGTGAGTTGTGGAGCTATAATTCAATCCCAGATTTGTGGGAAACAAGCCTAGCCTTGTCTTGATGAAAGTAGTTCAGTATCATACAGTCCTTGGAACTAGAACTTTCTTATGAACAGCTCTTTTAAGACACATTCAGATAATTTAATCTTCTTCTCTGAGAATTTAGGAGACAGATTTGTACTCCCAAACAGCTTCCTGAGTCTTGGCATAAAGTCTGTTCCTGGCCCTCTTACCTTTGCAAAATCAATTTCATGCCTTGATCATTTTCTAATTGAGGGCAGCTTCCATGTCTATTATGCTAAGTATATATTCTAGGGTTGATCAATTCAAATTCCTTCCTTTTGCATGGTTCATCCTTATAGAAAACCCTGGGCCTGTTCAGGCTGAGAAGGATTCTTCCCCTACGTATAATATTAGCACCCCTGCCAAAGTCCTTTCCCTGAAATCCACACTTCTTTGTATCTCTCTCTTCCCTTTCCCCACTCCCAGGTCCATTTAGGAATTTCTCACACCTGCCCTTCGGGTAGAGTATGTGACTGTTTTCATATCACGTGACTGATTAACTCAGCTTAGGTCAGGGATGCCTTACTAGATTGAGTCCCAGGACTCTTTTTTTTTTTTTCCCTGCTCCTTTGGGACATTTTTATTTTTATTTATTTATTTTTTCCATTTATTTTTATTAGTTGGAGGCTAATTACTTTACAATATTGTAGTGGTTTTTGCCATACATTGACATGAATCAGCCATGGATTTACATGTATTCCCCATCCCAATCCCCCCTCCCATCTCCCTCTCCACCCGATCCCTCTGAGTCTTCCCAGTGCACCAGCCCCGAGCACTTGACTCGTGCATCCAACCTGGGCTGGTGATCTGTTTCACCCTAGATAATATACATGTTTTGATGCTGTTCTCTCTAAACATCCCACACGCGCCTTCTCCCACAGAGTCCAAAAGTCTGTTCTATACATCTGTGTCTCTTTTTCTGTTTTGCATATAGGGTTATCATTACCATCTTTCTAGATTCCATACATATGCATTAGTATACTGTATTGGTCTTTATCTTTCTGGCTTACATCACTCTGTATAATGGGCTCCAGTTTCATCCATCTCATTAGAACTGATTCAAACGATTTCTTTTTAATGGCTGAGTAATATTCCATGGTGTATGTGTACCACAGCTTTCTTATCCATTCATCTGCTGATGGGCATCTAGGTTGCTTCCATGTCCTGGCTATTATAAACAGTGCTGTGATGAACATTGGGGTGCACATGTCTCTTTCAGATCTTATTTCCTCGGTGTGTATGCCCAGCAGTGGGATTGCTGGGTCATATGGCAGTTCTATTTCCAGTTTTTTAAGAAATCTCCACACTGTTCTCCATAACGGCTGTACTAGTTTGCATTCCCACCAACAGTGTAAGAGGGTTCCCTTTTTTCCACACCCTCTCCAGCATTTATTGCTTGTAGACTTTTGGATAGCGGCCATCCTGACTGGCGTGTAATGGTACCTCATTGTGGTTTTGTTTTGCATTTCTCTGATAATGAGTGATGTTGAGCATCTTTTCATGTGTTTGTTAGCCATCTGTATATCTTCTTTGGAGAAATGTCTGTTTAGTTCTTTGGCCCATTTTTTGATTGGGTCATTTATTTTTCTGGAATTGAGCTTCAGGAGTTGCTTGTATATTTTTGAGATTAATCCTTTGTCTGTTGCTTCGTTTGCTATTATTTTCTCCCAATCTGAGGGCTGTCTTTTCACCTTGCTTATATTTTCCTTTGTTGTGCAAAAGCTTTTAAGTTTCATTAGGTCCCATTTGTTTATTTTTGCTTTTATCTCCAATATTCTGGGAGGTGGGTCATAGAGGATCCTGCTGTGATTTATGTCAGAGAATGCTTTGCCTATGTTCTCCTCTAGCAGTTTTATAGTTTCTGGTCTTACATTTAGATCTTTAATCTATTTTGAGTTTATTTTGTGTATGGTGTTAGAAAGTGTTCTAGTTTCATTCTTTTACAAGTGGTTGACCAGTTTTCCCAGCACCACTTGTTAAAGAGGTTGTCTTTTTTTCATTGTATATTCTCGCCTCCTTTGTCAAAGATAAGGTGTCCCAGGACTGTTTATAAGAGTGCTGAGGCAAAGAGGCTATCTCTTCTTTTTTTGGCTGGATCTCAACAAGGAAGCATGTAGCACTGGGAGTTGCTTATGGTCGGTCATCTTGTGACTGAGAGGACTCAGTCTTAGAGTACAGCCAATACCACAGAAGATGGTAGAGAAATAGAAAAGAAACACAGTGACTGAGGGACTTCCCTGGTGGTCCAGTGGTTAAGAATCCACCTTGCAAACTGCAGGGGACCTATGTTCAATACCTAATTGGAAAACTATGATCCCACTTGACGCAGGGCAACTAAGCCTGCACACTGCAGTTACTGAGTCTACAGGCTCTAGAACCTGTGCTCTGCAACGAGAAAATTCTGGGTGTCACAACTAGAGAAAGCCAGTGTGCCGCAACAAAGAGCCAGTGCAGCCAAAAGGAAAAAAAAAACAAACACAAACACAAAAACAAAGAGACAGACAGAGAGAGAAAGGAACAGAGTGACTGAGCTGCTGAGAAGCAGCTTGTCTGAAGCAAATCCTCCCATGGAGTTTTCAATCATGTGAGTCAATAAATTTCCTTCCTCGTTTGGGCCTGACTGAGCCAGATAGTCTTCTGTTTGTAATTCAGGCATCTTAAATGTACGTTGTGCAACAATGAGTCAGGTTTTTCAAACATTTCTCTTACTACATAGTGGGTTTCTTGATCCCTGAGAGTAAATATGTTGGCTGAATGAGTGGGCCAAAGAAATAAGGAAAGAGAGATCATTTGTTCATGCGTGTTGAAGACATTTACCAATTTTCAGGCTTCCCAGGTGCCTCAGTGGTGAAGAATCTGCGTGCCAGTACAAGAGCCTCAGGAGATGCTGGTTCAATCTCTGGGTCAGGAAGATCCCCTGGAGGAGGGCATGGGAACCCATTCCAGTATTCTTGCCTAGAGAATCCTGTGGATAGCAGTGCTGGTGGGCTGCTGTCCACGGGGTCACAAAGAATCGGACACAACTGAGTGGCTGAGCTCACACACTTAGCAACAGAGCACTTGGGAGATGGATACCCGTGGGAGCCCTCTGCAGGGGTTTTGCCAACTCACCACAGACTCAGAGGAGCCTCAACAGCCTTCTGCTCCACAAAAAAATCATGCGGATGAAAATGGTGATGGTTTATGTAGACATGGATCTTCCATTCTCTACTTTGTGGCTCTAATGAATTGCTGATGCTTTTAGGTGCATTATGAGCACCTCCTAGGGATGTCTCAGGTGGCATGAGTGGTAAAGAACCTGCCTGCCAAGGCAGAAGATGTAAGAGACGTGGGTTCGATCCCTGGGTGGGGAAGATCCCCTGGAGGATAAAATGGTAACCCACTCCAGTGTTCCATGGACAGAGGAACTTGGTGAGCTACGGTCCGAAAAACTGCAGAGTCGGACACGACTGAAGTGACCGAGCACACATGCACACACCTGAGCATCCCACCCCCACACCCATCCAAGGCAGCATTTTCAGTCAAGAGTGTCAAAATCAAAAAGTGAAGTTGTCACTGAAGTCCCAGGAGAAAAGTAACTTGTGCAGGGAGAGATTTCTTGCTGTTTCTCTTGGTTTTGCTTACCCGGGCTTTTGCCCTTCCCACCTTCACACCTCAAAAAACCCTCCGCCTTTACACCTCCCTTCCCCTTTCACACTCCTCTCCCCCAGCAAGCACAGAGGAACGGCTTTGCTCTGTGGGAAATGCTGGTCAGGAGGAAATGCCCTGGTTTTGCCCTTTGCTTTCACAGCATCAAAGGTCAGGAGCAGTAAGCACTGTGGAGGAAGCATTGCATGCATAACCTTGAGTTAGCAAATCAGAACTTAGGGTTTTCAGATAGCAGCGAGGAGGAAATAATGGGGGGACAGAAAGTGTTGCTTAAGAATCAGATTCTAGGCCGGGCTTTGCCACCATTTTTGAAACACTTGGCAAGTCCTTACACTTCTCTGAACCTTGACTGCTTCAATAACAACACAGGGAGGTTCTGGATAATGAAATGAGGCAAAATGGCCATTGACACCTCCATATATCCCACTGGCAAAAAACAAAAGGACATAAGCCATTTTTCTAGTTCCTCCAGGGTTTGTCCCACCAATCCCAGTAGCTGTCAGGGAGTTAGCCTCCTGAATCCCTTGTCCCACCCCCATAGATGTCCAACAGCCTCCCCCTCCTCACTCAGAGTCTCATTTCCAAGAGGCTCTTGCCTCCTGCCATGCTGTCTCATCCAGGAACAGATAAGAGGAATCTTCATTTGGTATGTGCCATGATCTGTTGTTTGTATTCCCCTAGAATTCATATGTTGACATCCTAACCTCCAAAGATGATGGTACTAGGAGGTAGAGGCCTTTGGGACATGCTTAAGTCCTGAGGATGGAGCTGTTATGACTGGCATTAGAACCTTTTAAGAGAGGCTCCAGAAGAAGATGAGAAGATACATGAAGTCTGTGACCTAGAATTGAGTCCTCACCTGACCATACTGGTTCCCCAATCCCAGACTGCCAGTCCCAGGGCCTGTAAGAAATGCATTTCCATTGTTTATAAACTACCCAGTCAGTGGTATTTTATTCTAGCCCCCAAACAGGCTAAAGCAGATGCCCAAATTGCAAGAATCACAAGTAAAGGACCATGTGAAGTGGTGTCACAAAGAATTATACACTGGCAGAAGAGTACTATCCATCCTCCATTCTATCAACAACCATTCACTTGTTAAACAAATATTTAGGTTGAACTCATTCACTCACTCATCATGTATTATACTGCCAAGATCTTGGGATTCAAGAGTAAATAAGGTGTGCGTGTGTGTGGCTTAGTCACTCAGTCATGTCCAACTCATTGTGACCCCATGTACTGCAGCCTGCCATGTTCCTCTGTCTGTGGGGCTCCTCCAGGCAAGAATACTGGAGTGGGTTGCCATTTCCTCCTCTAGGGGATCTTCTCCCAGCGATCAAACCCTGGTCTCCTGTGTCTTCTGCATGGCAGGTGAATTCTTTACCCACTGAGCCATTGTGGAAGCCCTAAATAAGGTGTGGACATTCCTTTCTTGTCATTTAGTTTAGTGGGAGATACAGCCATAAAAAACATTATAATTAAATCAATTTTGACAGAGAAGCCATGAAGTGCTATGGCAGTGCACATACTGCTGCTGTGGCTAAGTCGCTTCAGTCGTGTCCGACTCTGTGCGACCCATAGACGGCAGCCCACCAGGCTCCTCTGTCCCTGGGATTGTCCAGGCAGGAACACTGGAGTGGGTTGCCATTTCCTTCTCCAGTGCATTCATGCTAAGTTGCTTCAGGAGTGTCCGACTCTGTGTGACCCCATGGACTGCAGCCCTCCAGGCCCCTCTGTCCATAGGATTCTCCAGGCAAGAATACTGGAGTGGGTTGCCATTTCCTTCTCCAATGCATGCATCCATGCATGCTAAGTCGCTTCAGGCATGTCCGACTCTGGCGACCCTATGGACTGTAGCCCTCCAGGCCCCTCTGTCCACGGGATTCTCCGGGAAAGAGTACTAGAGTGGGTTGCCATTTCCTTCTCCAGCAGTGCACATGAGGGGCAACTATGTCCCTAGACTTTCCAAAGGAAATGACGTGTGGTAATGAGCAGCAGGAGTTAGCTGAGGAAGAAGGCGAGGGTGAGGGTCTAAAGAGAGTAATACAGGCAGGAACAGCCTATATGAAAGCCCCAAAGGTGAGAGAGGACCTGGTGGATTACAACAGCAGGTGTATGAGGATGGGGTGTGGATTGGGGGGAAGCTTGAATCCTGTGGTAGAAATAAGGCACTTCTGTAGATTCTTGAGGGCTTCCCAGGTGGCTCAGTGGTAAGGAATTTGCCTAGCAGTGCAGAAGCCTCAGGAGATGTGGGTTTGATCCCTGGGTCAGGAGGATGTCTTGGAGGAGGAAATGGCAAGCCTTTCCGGTATTCTTGCCTGGGAAATCCCATGGACAGAGGAGTCACTGTCCATGGGGTTGGAAAGAGTTGGATACAACTGAGCAACTGAGCACACATGTACTTAGATTTTTGAGCAAGAGAGAAGCATGATAAAAATGCTTTAGGGAAGCAGTTAGTCTGTTTCGTATATTTAGCATGCATCAGAGATGACAGAAACCAGAGGTAAGGAAAGGAATTAGGGAGTATTGGCAATAAAGAAGACAAGGACCAGAGTGCCATCCATTAAAATAGAGAATAAAGAGCTGAAAGCCAGACTGTCTCTCAGATGAGCCTATGCTGCACCAGGAGAGCTGAAAGAGAACTCTGCTAAGTAATAAATGAGTTCAGGAATTGCCATCTATTGGGTGGAATCTGCTCTACATTCACCTGGACTTATTTATCATCCAGACTTTCAAACTATGTCCAAAGATCCCTTGCATTTCCCAGAGGTTCTTTAGAGTCCCCACTAAACCAGGATGGTTCTATGTTGATCTCTTCGGGACAAATGGAGGTTTGAAAATCACTAGTATGCTTTTTCATAATGCACATGTTCTGTCCAAAGCCATTGTTCTTGATATTTGTTATTCATAATTTTTGATAAATGTGTGTGTCCAGACCACCATTCTCTCTTGGAAGTTTCTTAGCAATATCCCATCCAAGCCCCTACTAATGACATGATCACTCTTTTTCTGATATTCTGTTTTCTGTTGTTCTTCCTCTCTACCTAATTCCATAACCAAATAAAACCCTTTCTTAGCATCCCTCCCCGTTTTCACTCTCTTGAAACTCTTCTCTAGGGTGGAAAAAATTTACTATTGTTATCAAAAACAATCATAATAAAGCATGAAAACTGACTGATTAGGTTTTAGTTTGGGCAAACCTCTTGAGAAACAGAAAACAAAAACAGTCTTTTCCCTTGACTAAAATGACCATTTGTCATAGGAAATAGCAAATCCTGTGCTCTGTGGGAGGAAGGGGACAGAGATGAGGGAGACTGAGGATGTTCAGGCACAGGCTTTGGTCAAAGAATTAATGCAATGGATGTCAAGTTCATAGATTCTTCCACTCATTCTACAAACACAAACTCTGATCTCTAGGAGGAGTATTTAATTTGCCTCCTGAATTGTCACTTGGCAATACCGACAGAGTCACCATACAAATGATGTCTGGTGTCTATCAGCTGGCTTGATTTCCTGAGTTACTCGAGTACTGCTAGTGAGAGAGAATCAAAAGGCTCTTGGACTTAGAAAGGACCTTTAAAAATGACTTGAAGTCAATGGCCCAGGAAGATCCCTCCCAGATGCTGTGAGTATGTTTGGACATATCTAGCCTCTCTGTCTTTGGCCAACTCTACTAGAAAGCTCTTTCTGATATTGAGCTGATATTAACCACCCCATAGTTTCTCTCTATTGTGTCAAGAAATCCAGCATGGGTTGGGGACGAGGAGGATGCACAGAATTATTCTAACTCCTCTTCTTGTTGGCAATTGTTTCAATATTGGAAGACAGAGTCCAAGTTCTCTGGGTCTACTCTTCTCCAGCCCCCCCCCAAACTTTTCCATGGCATAGGGTTTTTAGATTCAAAATTTCTTTGACCTTCCCCCATTAAGAATCTTCACTTTCCTGCTCTTAAAAATATGCTGCCTAGAACAGAAATTCTTCTGTATTGCCCAACCATCTGTAGCTTTATCTAAAAAACTAACAAAGATGTTTATATAGTTATGATAGAGAGCCAGTCATGCTATCAATAGGGAATTTCCTTTATATTGATTCCAATCTATTATTAATCAGCATCCTTTGTGAATCCATCCAACCTATAAGTAATCCACTTATTTTCATTTTTATCTTGTTAAAAATTTTCCCTCTTGAACAAAATAATATCATGAAAACTCTCTGAAATGACTTGAAGAACTCCAGAAACAATAAGGCTGCGGTGTTTTCTTTCTATGTCTATCCAGGAAACTATCACAGAAGAAAATGTGTTCTCTGTGAACTCCTGCAGTTTCCTAGTGATCCTCTTTCATCTATGTGTTTATAAATCAACTTAACGATGTTTGGGACCCTCCCACTGAAGAATAGAAATTTTTATTTTCTAAAAGAATCTTGCTCATTAACTAAGGTAATGCTAGTAATTGAAGCAGATAAATCCCCCTCAGTGGCTTAACCCAGTGGCATATATTTCTCACGTGAAGTCCATAAGGGACATTCCTGATTAGTGAGCGACCTTATTTTCAAACAGTAATGCAAGGCCCTTGGTACCTTTTCTCTTATAGTTCCATGATTTGCCTAATGCAAAGGATAATGCATAATTAGATAAAAAAGATTTCAGTAGAAATAATGAGAATCACAGATTGACGGGGAAGAAAAATAAAACACCACAAAAAAAGCAAGGATGGAAAGATGTGTAGAGGATTTGTCACACTCAAAGTAGGGTATACAGGGAAGGCTTCTAGACAGGAACCATGTCTTCACTTGAGGGTTGAAAGTATGTAATGACACAAGGAGGGAGCCAAAAGAATATAATTCTGACCCCTGACCTCACTTTCTTCCCACAGTGATCCCCATTGTCCAACCAGAACCATTAGCCAAAGGGCAGGGGAGCTCACTGATGCTTTCCCAACAGGTTGGCCTTTGGGACACAAGAGAGCAGAAAGGTAGAGAGGGAGTATGCGGAGTTAAACAAAAGACGGCAGCACAAATTCGCACAATCCAACTTATGTCTTGCAGAGATTAATTTGGTAGTGGTGGAAACAAAGATTGGAAAGGGGAGATACTGGAAGCAAGAAGATTCTTAGGGAGGCGAGGGCCAGGACAGGGTGAGGTAGGATGAGAGGCAAGGGCGAAATATTAGAATCAGTGAGTGGTTGGATATGAGAAGCAAGAAAAGAGTTGGAGGAAACTCTAATAAGGCCATGGATTTAAAAGGAAAATGGTGAGTTCACTTGGGGACACGTTGAGTATAAATTGCAGTGGGACCTCTATATGGAGATGTCCCGAGTCAGCACAGCCCCATGGGAACTGATTTTGTCATCTGGGTCTGCTGCATTCTGGAAAGCTCTCACAAATGTTGAGATAGTAAGGCCTGGCCCAAAGTGAAATCATAGGTGCTTATTTAAATCATCTTTTTCTTAACAAAAAATTTCTGAGGAGCAAAAGATATTTTATATGAACTCCATGTTTTTAAGAATTATTTATTTTGTGCTATATTGAATTGGTTTCCAGAAGACATATGCTATAGATCACTTCAAGGCAACATTTGCTACCTGAAATGTAAATGGAACTTAAAAGTGCATGTTGGAGTATCTCTCAGAAGGATGGAACTGAATCAGAGCTTGTAGAAGTTAGCTTTAGTCTCAAATGCATGTTTTAAAACACAGATAGTCTCAGAATTTATTGCTTAAAAACATAAAAATCAATGTTCACCAGGCTCAGAATCTTGCTTGCCAAATATTTGTCTAAAATAAAAATCACTTTGATATCATAACAGATCTAATATTCAAACTTACTCTTGACTGAATGTTGAAAACAACTTTTAAGAAATATGAAATTAAATTCTAAATTGAACCTAAGTAAACAAATCTGGAATTTAATGTGGGTGGCCTTAATCTGTGGGTAGTCCCATAATTCCATTCATCTATTTAATACTTTTACATTCCACCATCTATAATAATTATCTTTCTAAAGCCATTTGGTTGATTTTAGGTTGAACCATTTTAAATAGAATATACAACCATTTTTCTATCTTCATATTTATACATTGAAGTAAAGTAGTTAGTCTTATGTGTAAGGCAGCAGTAATACTAATTACAACAGATCCGAAAAGCACTTCAAAAATAAAATGACTTAAAATTGCAGATAAGCCTCAGGATAAAGTAAGCAGCATGTGATACTTAATCATGCATATGATATCTCACAACTCTAACTGGTGTTATGAACATTTACTCTGACATCATTTTCAGTAACAGAGTCACATTTCAAGGATGGTTGACTTTTCAGGGTCCTCAGTAAATTGGAAATTGTTCATTTCTTCTAAAAAGACGATTCTTTGAAAATTAAGAAGTATGAGATATTTAGGGGCCTCAGTTATTGCTGGCTTAATTATCAGCTATTCTAAACAGCATAGGCTGGGCTATGCTGTAATAACAACTCTAAACACTCAGTAGTTTAAAGCAATGTTCATTTCTCATTCAGGCATTACATTCATCACCCTTCAGTAGGGGACTCTGCTCCATATGTGTACTCAGAGAGCTAGGCTGGTAGGCACTTCACTAACTGGACATTGCTGATGACGATGACATTGGAAATAATCACTGGTAAACTTCTTAAAGATTTCCACTGGAAAGACATACATATCACTTCTATTTACATGTCATTGGGCAAAGCAAACCATATAGTTATGTCTAACATCAGGAGAGTACGTAAGAGTAATACTACTTGTACCCAGAGAAGGAGAATTGGAAATATTAGTGAAAAGCATCGAGGTCTACCATGTCACCCTTTGTTTGAATTTTGCTTTTAGTTTCAAAAGTGAGTTGCCAGATCAAATGCAATTGGAGGGAACTGAACTTGCATGCATGTGGGGATTCCTGGATTTCAAAGACAAAAACAGTTCCAGAATTAACATGAATTTGGTCATCTTGACATAGATTAGCCTGTCCTGAAATCTACCTGACAAGGAAAGCTGCAGAGAAAGTAGAAGCACAACCCTCATGAGCAATGGGTTTGTGGCCATCAGATAAGTCAGAATGAGAAAACATTCCTTTTGGAGGAGTAATCTGCCTTCTAATCCCTCTTCTCCCCCAAAACTGTTCATTCTTGAACATCTCTAGCATTTTTACTTTGGGAACGCCTCATATTGCTTAGGGAACTACTTTCTGCCAAATGGTTTTAATTTTCTTTTTAACTCCTCATTTTTTGGTATGCTATGTATTTAGTTGAGTATAGTTTGGGAGGACATTAATCTGAGCCATTCTAGTTTCTTATTGTTCAGTTCATTACTTTTTATTTTGGATCAACTGACTTTTTCCTCCTCTGTTTTTACATTTTTTCCCTTTAAGTGGCTCACAATGTTGATTCTTAGGATTTTTGAAGAATGTAATAATTTGGCATTGATCACACTGTCCCCAGTTGGACCCAACCACACATTGATTTTCCTATCACTCTGATTTTTTATTTAAATCTTTTCAGAATCTGAGTAGGGTACAATTGAAGGGTTTTGTTGTTGTTTGCTGGCTTTTTTTTTTTTTTAAACAGGCCATCTCCTTTATGGAATATCTTCTTCCAAATTTTAAACAGTCAAGGAATTCTTTTAAACTGCTCTATAATCAGGAAACATCAGAACTTGAAATAAACCTAAGCACTTAGTTTGCTTTGAGGACAGATGGGGTGAAAGCTTAACTAGGCACAGAGAAAAAGTTGGCCTCAGGACAGAGTCTGAGCCAAATCTTTTTCGATGGTTACATCCACCAATGGGCTATGGAATTGCCAGCTTGCTGGCTCTTAGTGATTTCTGGAGAAGAAGAGGGAAAAGATGAAACTCTATTCTCATAGACCTCCTTCTTCCCTCTTCCTAAGGATAAATTATTTAAAAAGTTAGCATTCCTTCCATTCAGTCAGAGTATAAATAAAAGCCTACATGCTAATCATCCATAGTTTGAGACTTATAAAACAAATTAAAATCTCATTAAAAAATGAATACATTGCATTTTTTAGAGCAGTTTTAGGTGCACAGCAAAACTGAACATGAAGTACAGAGTTCCCATGTATCCCCACCCCAACCCATGTACGACCTCCCCCACTGTCCACATCCCACACGACAGTGGTGCATTCAATTACTCCTTCACTGAAGGAATATGTTCTTCCTTTCTTTATGCAGATCTGAGTTTCTGACCTGTTATCCTTTTTCTCACCTTAAAGAACTTCATCTAACATCTTGAAGTCAACTTTACTGGCAAAACAGTCCCTCAATTTTTATTTGAGAAAGTCTTAATTTCTCCTTCACTTTTGAAGGATAATTTTGTAGGGAACAGAATTCAGTGTTGATGGTGTTTTTCTTGGAACATTTTAAATATTTCACTTCACTCTCTTGCACATATGGCTTCTGATAAGTCAGATATAGTTCTTAGTTTTGCTTTCCTATAGCTAAGCTGTTATATTGCTCTGGCTTCTTTCAGTAATTTTTTCTTTGATTTTTTTGATATTTGAGTATGATGTGCCTGGGCGTAGTTTTTTTGTATTTATTTTTTGATATTTAGCATATTTTAGTATTTAGTATTTATCCTGAGTTGCATTTTATGAGGGATGGTGGGATGGTACCTAACGTTAATTTGGGAGTAATATCTCAGTTACTGCTTCAAATGTTTCTTTTTTCCTTCCTTGTCCCTCTGGTATTTGTATTATGCATATGTTACATCTTTTGAGGTTGTTCCATGATTCCTGGATATTCTGTTTGTTTGTTTTTTCTTTTCTCTCTTTGCTTTTCAGAGCCCATATTCTAGAATTCTGTGTCTCAACTGCCCACTGATTTCCCTTCATCCCCACTCCTCTAGTGCAGCACACACACAAGGATAACTCAGCCACTGCCTGGTGAGGTGTCTGCATCCACATATCTGGCTTTCCCTTTGGGTGCTAAACCTCCTCTCTGTTGTCTTTCCATTTGGAACGTGACCCGGGAAGCCAGAGTTGTTCAGAAAATGGGTTCCATGTATGTGTGAATCTAGGCTCCTTTAGTCAATACTTCCATGAGTTTAGATGCTAAAGAATCTGCAGTGCAGGAGACTCAGTTTCAATCCCTAGGTCAGGAAGATTCCCTGAAGAAGAAATGGCAACCCATTCCAATATTCTTGTCTGGGAAATCCCATGGACAGAGGAGCTTGGTGGGCTACAGCCCTTGGGGTTGCAGAATCAGACACAACTGAGCAACTAAGGCTGTCTCCTTCCAAGGAATCCAGGGCTTCATTTGGACCCATTATAGCTCCTCACACTGTCTTCCTGGCAGGGGCTCTGTAACACCACTTCCTTATGAGATGAAGCCAGCTCAGATTCAAAGTTCTGAGTGTTTTTCACCATGTTCCAGGTGAGTCACCCAGGTCAGCACAAGGCTATTCCAGCCCAGGATGTTGAAGATGGTATTTCAAGTGCAGCTGGAGATTTCACAAATCCAAGAAATGCCAGAGAAAAGGACTAAGACAGCAGCCTAGAGTGGGTCATGTGAATAACAGCCCTTCTTGATTGTTGTTCATGCTTCCCAACCAGCCAGGGACAAACACAGAAGAAGCTCAATGACCTTCTTAGGGATGCTCAGCTCAAAAGAAAATGGTTGGGCCTCCTGATGCACATCTTTAAATTTATTTGTTTCTTTAATGACCTATTGACTACCTCCTGTTATTTGAACTGTTACAATTTTCCAGCATTGATCAAATTACAATTGCATAAGAAGAACCATAAGATTATTTTTACAATCTCAAAGTGGAAAAGAATTTCTTCAATAAGACATTAAAGAAGCAACTGTAAAAGTAAATATTATTAATATTTATGGCAGGATTTTTTTTGATAGAAATTAAAATTTTTTAATGTAGTCAAGTTTAACAAAGAAAAAACACCAGTCACTGACTGGGAGAGATTAATTGTTCCTCATAAGGAAATATATCCAGCACATAAGAAGAATTCCTATGTCAATAGGAAAAAAAAATTCAAAATATTCTATAGAAAAATAGACTAAGGATATAAACTAGCAGTATACATAAGAGGAACCCAGAATAAGAAATAAACATGAGCAATGCTCCATCTTACTAGAAATCAAGAAAATGCAAATTAAAACAATTGTGAGATTGCTCTTCTCCAGAGTATCTCCAGTACTTAACATCCAAGGATGTTAAATGTATCCTTTTTCTGTCAGTCTGATGAGTGTGAAATGGTAACTTTTAAGCAATGCTGGAAGGGTGTGAATTGGAACAACTAATTCGGAGAATAATTTGATAATGTAAAGATGTGTCTGCCATTGGACCCATCAATTTTATTCTTTGTGTCTACTTCTCAGAGACTCTAGCATGTATACAAGGAAAGTTCATTTGTGGTACGTTCATCATTGTGAAAAACTGAAAGTAACATAAAGATCCATCAACAGAAGAATAGGTCAGTAAATTGTGGTATATTCACACAATAGAAGCTTCTATAGCAGCTCAAATGAATGAAATTAAGTTATATGTATCTATAGGTGGGTTCCTCTAGTGGTTCAGCAGTAAAGAATCCACCTGCAATGAAGGAGATTCCAGAAACTTCGGTTCAATCCCTGGGTCAGGAAGATCCCCTAGATGGCAACCCCCTCCAGTATTCTTACCTGGAGAATCCCATTCAGAGGAGGCCTGTCTTTGCAGTCCATCGTGTTGCAAAGATTTAGACAAGACTGAAGCGAGTGTGCATGCACGTATCTATAGGGACAAATCTCAAAGATGTTATTAATGAGGAAATCAAGTTTCAGATGGGTTGCATACAGTTGATATCACTTCTATAAAGGTTTTAAGCATGAAAAACAACAGTAAATATTTCTAACAGATGCATATAAATGTGGTAAAAACATTCTTGGGAAAAACAAACACAAAATTGAAGATAGTGTAGGCGTCTATGAGGGGCAAAGGAGGAAAATGGGATTGGAAGAGATACACAGGAGGCTTCAACTATATCTGAAATGCTTTTTTTCCCCTTAACATTTTATTGTAATTTGTTAATTTTTTTTATAAGTTCTGAAGCAATCTGTATGGCATTGAGATGAGTAATTGTTGTCAAGGGCCCAGATTATGGCAGAGGAATGGGGATGGAGGGGAAGACAGTTCAAAGGTGGAATCAACAGAGCTTGGGTAGTCATCAATTGTGGGCAGTTAGAGAAAAGAAAGAATCAAAGATGACCTGAGAGACTCAAAACTTGAAAGGTGAGTTGGCTGATACTGTTGAAAATACAGGAGGAAGGCAAGAAGGGGTTGGCAGAATTGGCAGGTTGGGTTTGAGGGGTCCATGCATCATTCGGGCACAGTTTTCTGGCAGAAATGTAGGCCTAACCTTGGAAAGGGTGTCAATTAAGCTTCAGCCCCATATCTTATATGTGCCCAGGCAGTTATGTATCTACCCATACACATGAGTCAGGAATTTCTTCATGCTGCCCCCTCTTCCTTCTCGATGGCTTCATGGTCATATCATCTCCCTTCTCTTTGGCCATTACTGGTTTGAATCTCTATTCCAGCACCATATACTCTGACTGCTCTTTCTTTCTCCATCACCTGATTTCTTGCTGGTATCTCCTGTAGACAAACCCACCAGAAGTCAGAGGGCAAGAGAGGTTGGTTGATGCAGGCTGTAGGAATCAGCCTCCTAGGGCTCAGAGCCAGATAGAGATGTGTGGAGAACTGATCCTTGGTCAGATGTGAGGGGATACCAATGAAGAATAGCCAGGATAGCCAGGTTTGGCCCAAGATTGAGAAGATAACTCAATCCCTGTCAGGAGGAGGGTGCTATGCTGTGACTAGCTCATCCTAGACTATGTGTCACAGGCCAGGGGAAGAAGGCTTGTTACCAGAGGTAGGAAATTAGGAAACTTGCTAAGCCTTGAAAATCTGCTACAAGATCCAACTGAATAATTCATTAAATCATGTATGCAGATGAAGTAGGAAAACCACAGAAGTGCTTACTTTAGAAAAGGATGTAGTGAGGAGAGGAGACGGACCAAATCAAGGATGGACCCAGCTAAAGTACTGACATTTAGGGAAGAACTCCCAGAAGAAGATATATCCACAGAGTGACTAGAACAAGGAGCCAGAATGACAAGATGAACATGAATGTGGTGTCACTAAAGCTGAGGGAGCAGAGTTTCAAGGAGAAGACAGTCGAGAGTATAAAATGGGAAACCAATAATACCAGTGGAAGCATATATGTGGGAAAGGGGAAAACAAGGAGGAAACACCACAGTCAGAGCTTTGGAGGTGACCAAATTCCCTGAAAGGATAGGAAGAAGAGAGTCATAGGACAATGGTGAAATGATAACATGGATAGCTGGGAAAGAATAGAAAATGTCAACTCAGTACATGCAACCCTAAAACAGCTCTGCAGGGAATAAGATTTGGATCATGTCTGATCATTACAGTTGTTTTAAAACAGAAATGAATCCTTATACTACCCTTTTTCAATTATGTGTACCCATTAGATTCTGGAGCCTCCCAGAACTTTCTCCGTTTTCAAAGTATAGGCCATCAAACTGTCTTTCTAGGGATCCCTGATGGTTCAACTGGTAAAGAATCTGCCTGTAATGCGGGAGACTGGGTTCGATCCCTGGGTCAGGAAGATCCCCTGGAGTAGAAAGTGGCAACCCACTCCAGTATTCTTGGCTGGAGAATTCCATGGACAGAGGAGCCTGAAGGGCTACAGTCCTTGGAGTCTCGAAGGACTAAGACTAAGAAACGCACACACACACACAGTCTTTCTAGGGGGAGCAAGGAGGTAAGGAGAACAGCCACTCAGTGGCAGAGTGAGGCATGGAAGACAAGGGTGCTGACAGAGCACAGCTTGGGCCACACGAAGCCCAGACCTCAGTTCTGGTTCTGCCATGCCCGCATTGCTAATCCCGGGGCCACCCGGCCATGTCCATAGGCCACCTTTAGGACTGGATTGGGTGCTCGCTAGTGCTACTTTCAGCTTGGACTGTCTGTGCCTCTGATTCTGGGGATCAGAGGGGAAAGCCTCTGAGGGTTCTGTGAGAGCAGCATCGCTCAGTCAGCGAGGGTGCTCCAGGGGATGGGTCTAGCAGAGACTCCTAAAGTATCTCATCCTCGGTGCTCACAGGAGGCTGTCTGATGGGGAGTCTATGGGAGGCGCTCTCCTCAAAACTCAGAGCAGATTCTAGGGCCCTTCACCAGCCTCTCTTTCCACAGGTCAACCTAGGGCCAAGGTGCCTGCTCTGTTGGGCAGGAAGGAACCCTTAGAAGCCAAGGAGCTGGCTCAATGCCTAGAGCATGTGCTGAGAAAATGGGCAGGGTGTGGACCTGTGCTGGGTGGAAAGTCTGAGGCTGGGTGGTTGTACTGAGAGCCAGAGCACTTTGGGAGAAGCTGCCAAAATTATTCAGACAAGCACTTGGGGGAATTTCAGTTGTCCCCAAAGTACCTTATAATTTGAAAACAGTCAGGAGGCAGGTCAGAGGGTTTTTCATCACTTGGCAGTGAGTAGTGGTGCCTGGTCTTAGAGAGCCTGTGCTATGTTGTTACAGGCTCCAATTAGGTGTGAGAAGAGGTGGCTGCTGCTGCCAACTGGGGCAGAGCCAGGCAACTCGTCATCTCTTGTCTCATAAATACAAGGGACTCCAGCACCAAGCCCAGAAAGACCAATGACACCATCCATCATGCAAAACTTTCCAGACACTGGCGGAAGCTCACAGGTTCTGCAGCACCCAAGGGTCTGAGATGACGCCACTCGGAGATTTCTGCAAGTAGAGATGCCTGTGACATAGACAGTATAAGAAGACAGCCTTAAAAAAGAAGAAGAAGAAGAAGAAGAAGATAGCCCTTTTCTGAGTTCCACCAAAAGGAGGTATGAAAAGAGAAGTCTTTATCAGTGACTTTGGAGCAGAGACAGAGTCTCAGGACACAGCAAGGCCGGGAACTTCATATGAAGAGCAGCCCCCAGCACCTCTTCAATAGCCTGTGAGGCCCCACGATAAGGCTGTTGGACCTGGTCTTCACCTCTCACCAATTCGGCTCTGTGCATTCTCCTTCCTCCTTGCCTTATTTTCCCCCTTCACTCTAAAGCAAAAAGCAAATTTCTCTCTGTGTTCAATGACAGCTAGTTTTACTTTATTCTTTGAAGTGTTATGGCCAAAACACACCCAGACTTTCAGGGTTCCCAAAACATTTCCAAACAACAGCTATCAAGATTGTAAAAATTTCTTCCATCTCTTAATATAAGGTTCTCAAGCAACTTACAAGTATTTTCTAATAGCAAGTCTTCTCAACCCTGGCTTACATCAAGAGAAAGTGAGTGTTTTGATTCTTGGAGGCAAAGTCAAAATGGAAATGCATTTTCAGGTTCTCTAACACACAGTGTGAGTATTGGGGGAAGCCCTGAGCAGCTTACAAACATCCAGATCAGAATGTCCCCTCAGACACATGCTTCCAGGGCAGGAGAAATTCCCTCTCACCTGCCATTGCTCCTTCTCTCATTTCCTTCCCTCTCAGGAAGGGCAAACCCAACCTCAGGTGACCAAGGCCACGGAGCCAGGGGGCCCTCTCTCCAGTCCTGCGGCTCTTCTCACCCCAAAGCCACCCTCTGCCTCCAGCCCCTACTGGTAACAAAGCAGATCCGCTGATGTGAGCCCAAAGGGTGGCCTCTCAGCGCTGCAGGTCCTCAGCGCAGTGAGGACAGGACCCCTGAGAGCGGGCAGCATAGGGACAGGACAGCCAAGACCCCAGGACTCACCCACCACCACCTCTTAGCCTGAATTTAAGGAAATGTCACTGTTTTGAAGTCTGTCAAGAGAGTGCCTTAAGCACTTTGATAATTTAAAATCCTAATTGGCTTTTTCCTTCACATCAATTGTAGGGAGGTGATACACTTATCCAGGATGGGGTTACTTCTCTCTTTAATCAGCAGTCTGGGGCAAGTCTCTCCTCATAACTCTGGGTTTCAAGTCACCAATTTGCAGCGGATCTTGCAGAATCCTATGGAATGTTAATGTGGGAATGCCTGCATTTCCCGGTTGCTTGTCTTCACCACAAGCCTTTAATTTCCTGGTTCCCCATTCTGCTTTAACCCCATCCCTCCCCAGACCAGTGCAAGCATCTGAAGGTAAATAGACCCATCAAGGGAGCTCATAACCCTAAACATCTCCATGTTATTGAAGCCAGTAAAACAGGCTAGTTAAACTTTCCCAAAGCTCTTCCCCCAAACCAAAAGATATCCCAGCTCTATTTGTTTTTAATGTGTCTATTTCACTTGTTAAAAATAGATGTTCCTGGATCTAAGATGTATTACAAAAATATAACTCATTTGTAAAACCGACAAAGGACTTAATGCTGAGAAACTGCATTTCCATCGGTCTGAACAGGACAAGTGCAAGCAGATTCAGTATTAAACTGGTTGCCACAGCTTGATGGTGATAACCTCAAAATGCTATGGTTGTGACAAATGGGTCCAGACTTTCAGCTATAAGGTGAGTAAGGCCTGAAGATGTAATGTGTGATGTAATATGCTGTATTGTATAATTGAAATTTGCTAAGACAGTAGAGTTTAAGAAAACTCCAGAAGATAGTGAAGAACAGGGAAGCCTGGTGTGCTGCAGTCCACGGGGTCACAAAGAGTTGGACACGACTTAGCGACTGAGCAACAACAACAGAGAGTAGAACTTAAATATTTTTACCAAAAACCAAAGCTAAATGTGTGAAGTGATGGATTTGTCAATTAGCTCAAAGGGAGGGAATTCTTCCACAAAGCAAATGTGCATCAAATCATCATGTTGTTCACTTAAATATCACATTTGTCAATTATACCTCAATAAAGTTGGGGGGAAAAGGTTATGAATGTGTGCTTGTTTTCACATAGAGAATAGTAATCAGATTCTCTTCTAAACAATTTTGGGAGTAGAATGGGTGAAGGAGGGAATGAAACTTCTGTTACTGACCTTGTCCAGTTGGTCGCCAATAAGCCCAGTGTCCTTAGAGCTAACAGGATGAGACTGGGTTTGATTCAGAAGCAAAGTTTTACTCTTTGGTCAAGGAGTGGAGAGGTGTTAGCTCATGCTCTGGAGTATAACACTCTCCACAGGCTGCTGTTGGCGGGCTGCTTTATAAGGTTCTCCTCAGCAGAAAGGATGGAGGTCCGCTCTGCTGATGTGGTGTTCACGGCACTTCAGACTGAAGTGCCACAGCGTGTCTGCACACCACCCCCAACGCCATCTTGAGCTGGGGTGCCACGGGCAGCACCTCTCCATGCAGCTGAGGAGCTGAGGCGTCAGGATGTCAGGTTCTACGAGGGAAACTCCAATCCAACTTGTTAGGTGCAAGGCCGCTGCACAGGACCCCATAAAGGCAAGTGAAACTAGACTTAACACAAAACAAGTGGTTAGATCTTATCACCTGTATTCCCTCTCATTTTCTCTACAGTCCCCAGTGGGCTTTGCCAGTGACATTTTGCCTCTATCAACCCCCTTCTGTTTCCTCAGATCCTCTCTATGAAGTTTATTGTCAAACATGTTGGTCATTTCAGAATGTGTCATTCAAACCAGACTGATAAAAATAGAAATATGTATCTTTTATTACAAATGAGATTGTTAATTTTGAAAAGTAAAAAAAAAAAAGAGTCACTTAGTGATTTTAATTAAAGCAAACTGATCAGATGATGGTTTTCTCTGGGGGTTACCAGAGCCAAACCTCTCACAAGATGACCTATAGCTGACCTCCTGTGTCCTTATTTTAGAACTATTCCTACAATTCCCACCCAGTTATAGACCCTACTGGCATTAGAGTGGCCCGCTCTTATAAACAGAAAAAAAATCTAGATTTTTAAGAAAACTAAAAATGCAAATATTTTGGATCCATTGAGTGTTAAGCTATGATTAGTGATGGGCACTAGTTTCTACCTCTAAGAATCATGACTTTGCTGTTCCCTGAAGTCCTTGTCAGATATGAGAAGAACTGGGGGATGAATTTGGTAGGACATGTACTAACTATTGATGCTCCTACCAGAGTGATTTCCAAGAAATTTCCAATTAGAATGCCTCTGAAGAAGAAATGTTTGCACCCCAGTAAGGCCCAGAGGTTCAAATCAGTGAAGACTCAAGTGACATAGGCTGGGTCCCTCAGTAGCAAACTCAAATGCAGAGACCAGTGTATAGGATGCTTCTGAGGGCCTGCTCTTGGGATTGACAGCTGCAGAAGAAAAGAGAAGAAATCAGGATTGGGCACCAGGAGAAGTTAAGCTTCGATGCTGGATATCTCAGTGGAAGACAGTCAACCTCACACAGAGTTCTGAAGATGGAATCATATTCAGAGGGCCGCTCATTGGGAAGAAGAGGGAAAATATGTTATACCTCCTGTTGGATATGGTATTTGGGTACCAGGTTATTGGTTATGGGCTCCCCAGGAAAGAGGTAAGGCTGTGTGTGTGTGTGTGTGTGTGTGTGTGTGTGTGTGTGTGTGTGTGTGTAGGTCTCTCTTGAGCTGAGGCCTTCCCTCTGGGGACAGACAGTCAAAGGCAGTTTGTCTGTAGCACTCCCTGTATAAGTCTTTCATTCCTGAGATCTCAATGGAGCATCACAGCACATTTGATGTTGTGGAAATGAAGGACTTCCACATTGAATGATGTGGAAGCGAAGGTCTTAAGGTGAAAGGAATGGGCTCTGAAAGCTGGTAGAACTGTTTGTTTCTTGCCTTTCAGGGAAATACAAAAGGAAGAATGCGCTCAGAGTCAGGGAGTCTTTCACACTACACAAGATATTTTTTCACAAGGAACACTATTGCTTATTTAGCACTGCTAGTGGATATTCTTGGTTTACCTGAACTGTGATCAAAAAACTAGAAATATTTTTATCCTAATCCAGATTCTTTAAAAAAAGTGGGGGGCCAGGGGGCAGTGAGTGTGGGTGATAAATAGTCTGTTCCTAGAGGACAGCCTTAGAACCTAAAGTGAGGCCAGGAGGCATTCATCTTTCACAGGTAGTGTCTAGTCACTTTACTTGGGCTAATTCAGACTTGTCAGTGGCGCAATTTGGCAATTCATGCGAATTTTTCAATATGTTATGGTACAGCTCTGTTGTATGTAACCGAAGATGTTTGGAGGTGTTTGAATGCATTTTGTTCATTTGCTTTTACAAAAATTTGGTAGTTCTCTTGGCCTTTTTGTAGTTTTTTAATAGGTTGGAGATCTGTTTATTTTTTTCCTAAACATAAGAAACCATAGATATTTTAGAGTGTGTATTTTCTCATTTAATTTTGAAGTCTCTGTGATCTGGTTCATTTCTGCCTATTCTCACTCAAGGTTTTTAGTTTATGCAACTGATCATATTTGACCATGTACTGATCATTATATTTAAAAGTAATTTAGGAATGATCCTTCAAGGCTGTGGTTCCTTATACCATCCAGGTTATCGCAAGCTCACACAAGGGCTGGTGTACTTCTGGCTTTTCATTTGCCTGATGGTACAGGCCTTTGGATCCTAGTTCATTATATTTGGCGAAGAAATGAGACTCTCCAGTTTTGGTGGGACCCTGACCTTGACTTCTTCCTTTTGCTTTTTGAGGCCCCCAGAACAGCACCTCAGCTTTGCATATGTCTTCAGGTTTGACAATTGCAATTGAGGTCAAAGTAGCTTCCAATACCCAGTTTGCCCCTCTGGATTTGCCTTCTAGATTTTTGCAGATTAAATCCTCATGATCTTGTTAGCTTTAGAGTCTATAAGTTAAAAAAAGTAAAAAAAAATCAATGATACCCAGTTTTTTTGTTTATTTGTTTTGCTTGGCTTTTTTTTTTCTTCTCCTTCTTTTAGTTGTTCTTCTTGGAAGGGAGGAAACCTCTGATATGTCTTATCTGTGGCAAACCCTGTGGCATTCTTTATGAGAATTCAAAGGATATCAGACGCATCTTATACGGTATCTCAAATTTGCAAGCATATTTTGTTGTTGAAATTGAGTCAGATAGAGTCAAATATTAGCACTGCATGTTCTAAGAACTTAAATAAATGTCAAAATTTTTCATTAAGCATGGACCTGATTTTCCACATAGAATGTAATCACATAAATATAAATGCTATATTAAATTATCATAATTTCTCTAAAACTAACAGGGTATGATACACAAACTTTAAAAAATAAACCTATAGAAATATATGCATCATCAATGACATTTTCATTTTTAAGTTATTTAGAATTTACTGGAGGTGGGATGAATTTTTGATAGGTTATTTGAGGATGAGAAAATTAAAAAGAGGAAGTCAAGTATTTTTTTTTCAATGCAGGAGAGGCAGTTATTTTCAGTAATAGAAAAAAATTCAGGTCTTCCTTATAATTATCGAGCTAGCACACAGTAATTACACGAGAAAAGCCTCTCACAGATAACAATGTAATCTAAACTGTCCAGTTTAGGGTAATTTTCCTTATTTAAAAAGTGCCAAGCACAATAAATGTTGAATAACTTTCAAAAGAATAATGAACTTTCATCTCTCCCATTCAAGATGACTCTAACCTAGAGACATGAGTTTCTTATTTCAGGAACTAGTTACCCACAAATGAACCCTTATGACATAAATGAAACCTGAAACTCTTTAAATGCTGGATTTATTTCCATGAGGTCAATTTAAATAAAAAAGATTCATTCTCTCAAAAGAATGATTCTGTCTCCCTTGCAATGCTGCGGTTTATAATAGAGTTATTATTAGCTATGACCACAATTATGTCACTGTGACAACCTCCCCACCTGCTTGGACCAAAAGTGATCTCCATATCTCTGGAATGCTGGTTGCACTTACTCTTCATACCACTTAACTGGCACTTAGCATTGCTAAATGTTACTTAGCCTTTTATATGCACGGCTATCTTCTCAAGGAGACTGAACCCTGGAAGGACAAGAATCCTGCCACATCAGACCCTGTTATATAGTTGGTCCCTGAAGTGCCTAGTCCCAGTGCTCCTATACAATATGCTCAATACATGTTTGTTAATGATAATTATACATCATATTTGATTTGGGTGAGAAATGTATTAATATCTTATTCATATGTTTCCTCAGATCCTAGCACAATGCCTGAGCCAGAATAGAAACTCAAGAGAAGTTTACTGAATGAATGAACAAATGAATGAAGGGATGAGTCATTAAGTGAAAATATGGTTAGAAACATACACATGAAGTGAAGTGAAAGTCAGTCAGTCATGTCCAACTCTTTGTGACTCCGTGGACTATACAGTCCATGGAATTCTCCAGGCCAGAATACTGGAGTGGGTAGCCATTCCCTTCTTCAGGGGATCTTCCCAACCCTGGGGCTGAACCCAGGTCTCCCACATTGCAAATGGATTCTGTACCAGCTGAGCCACCAGGGAAGCCCAAGAATACTGGAGTGAGTAGCCTGTCCTTTCTTCAGTGGATTTTCCTTACCTAGGAATTGATCCGGGATCTCCTGCACTGCAGGCAGATTCTTAACCAGCTGAGTTTCAAGAGAAGCCCAAACATACACACAGAGAATGAAACACATCATGATCAATCAGATCATTTTCAGACTTTTTTGGTCTCTTTTTTTTTAAGTTTACCATGAAAGGATAGACAGACTATGACATGATCACTTTAAGCAAGTACCATTAAATCCCATACCCCTTTTACTTGCCTTGAGGATATAAGGTATAAATGTCAAGTTTCCTGACTCTCTCCCTAATACCAAATGCTTTATATTATGAACTAACTGAGAAGTCCAGTGTCTGTGACATCCTGTCCCCGATCTTCTACTCAACTTTAGATGGAGATTATGACCCATTCCCTGGGATTTGGAGAAAACAAGACATTGGGAAACTCTATTTGACCATAATAAGAGATAAGAGTCAAAGTGGTATAAAGAAACAGCTTTAATTATCATACTTCCCATCTAAAATATATCAGCACTGGGTTAGCATTGAATGGCTCCTTTGCTAGAGAGAGTATTATTTTCTTAATTAGATGTATTATTCTCTAAGATTCCTTCTAGCTCAGTGTGTTTTGTAGGGAATATATTATAGATTTTGGAGTTTGATGGTTTGAGTGTCAAATTCTAGCTTCACTTTTCACACAGTTGACTTCAAGCAAACCATGCAATCTGCTGACACTCTGACCCCTTCCCAATTAGTCCTGTGTAGACTGAAATGTATAATTCCTCCCCTGTTTCTCAAAGCATAACCTTGAAACTCATTGGGAAAATGCATATTAAAGTACATTAATTATTAAACTATTCAGATATAAGACATTAATTGATAGTTAAAGAAGATAAATATCTTCCCAAGAGACTATAGGGTTCAGCAGGCTGAGCATTTCCTGAAGGGTGTTTCAGAGAACACCACTGTTTTCACAAATGGTAATAGCCATGACAAGACAAAATCATTTCAAACAAGCTTGGGAAGTTCTATGCTAAGCAAAAGTAAGCATATTCTTTCATTGAAGGACAAATTAGAACTGATAACATGGTCATGTGCTTTGTGATTCTCTGACTATTTCCCAATCTTAATAGACAAGTTATCTTACAGGATTAGGATCCCTGAAGTACAACTTGAGAAAGGCTGAGCTAGTTTAAAGGCCAGATCAAATGTACAGTACTCTCTCAGTGCTGCTCCAAGTATCCAAATACCAATCTGAGAAATGTTTGTTCCCTATCTCTGGTGAGAAAAACAGCTTATGAGAGGATATAAATCAACACATGCTTCTTTCATGAGGAAAGTCTTGCTACTAGGAAAAAAAAAGTCAGTTATCTGAGCTTTGCTGATTTATTTTGGTGCAGGCTCCTTATCGGCTTGCACAGAAGCAGTGGTCCTGCACTACTCCTTGAGCAGCATTGCTGCAATTAACTGGATGGGGATAAGACTTTAGTGAAAAGGTAAATCAAAAGAAGAAAAGCCCTTTTCATACCTTGCACTTGGTAGCAGATGTGAAGTCTGGTAGCTGTGTAATGCATTAAGACCCAGGCTCTCAGACTAGGAGAGTAAGAGAGCAAGTCACCCTTTGATCCTCAAGTAAACTGGCATACTGGGCAAATCTACTCCACTTTCTTATCTAAAGCTAATGTCACACTCACTGGTTCTAACCCTTTGTGATCCCATTAGAGAAATGACCATCTCTGCTAGGATCCTTTCCAGACAGAAGCTGAGCTAACTGAGATGTTTGAAGAGCAGGTGAATTAACTTCTCAGTGACACTGTTCAAACACTGAGACAACTTTCTCTGAACAACCTTCCAGGGGGAGTCTCCTTGGGGAACAAGGGACATAGTCCAATGGGGAAAATAGAGGAAAACTTATTGAAGGGATGGTTTACAAAAATGTACTGGGTTAAAAGTGAGAAACAGAATATTTCCTGCTGTGTCAGTAAACAAAGGATGTCACAGTCATCAGCAATTGCAGCCACCAAGGATGGTGAGCTGGTGAGCCCTGAAGAAACTCAGGAAGGCAAGAATACCTGCCATTTAGTAGCATGAGAATGTATCCACTCCCTGTGGTGAGCCCTGAGGAAACTCAGGATGTAAAAACACAGGCTACTGGCCCCAGACAGGTGAGATGCACATCAAAGGAATGGTTACAGTGAGCCCAGACACTTGTATCTTCTCATACATAGAAAAGTGTTAAATTCCCTAAGTTGGGATATTTGATTTTCTTTAACTTACAGTAATCTTTTGATGTTCTGACTCCCTGTTCTTTGTTGCAAAACTGTCATATAACCTAACTTTCCCCCTTGCCTCCTTAGGGTAACTTGGGTTGCTGCCTCTCTGACTCAAAGTGCTAAAAATTCTTACCAAATAAAACATAACTCTCAACTTTCAGATTGTGACCATTTTTTAAGTTCATAAAAGAAGAAAGCAAGGGTAATGTTGTTAGGAAGGAAGGCTGTCTGCCCGACAGGAGCATGGCCCAAGTGGAAGAGCTCAGTCTCTGGTACTTTAGCTAAACGGCGTCACCTGTTTGATTTCTGTCATTTTTTTTTTTTTTTTCTTTTTTGGAGATAAGGTTGATTTCATACTGTTTTCATATACTCAGACTCCCCATTAAACACAGGTCCCTGGTAGAAACTACTGATCTTGACTTGCCAGCTCACTAAAAGCCCTTCGGGATTATCACAGCATGATTCTGTTGAGGACACATGGATATTAAGTGTTCCAATTAAATGTCTGTGGATTTAGGAGTGAGCCTGTGGATTAGGGCCATTTGAGCAGTGAAGCACCTGGGTGTGTGGAGAGCAAGGCTAAGTAATTGCCCTTTGTGTATAACCCACAGAGCACTCACTGCAGTTGGCATGATTCTTGGTTGCCATGTCTGACTGGGAGTTACTTGAAAATAGATACTCTGTATTATCTATCTCTGTTTTACTTCTATTGTCTTCTGTGGTCACTGTGTGAACATATGCTGACTTACTGACAAACTGGCCAAGAATTCTGTATCTCAATGAGTGTTTTTCTTTTAAACAGAATTACCTTTGGAGGCAATGTAATAGTTCCGACAATGTTGTCATTGCTAAAAGATCTTTGTCTATTTCAACCTTTATTGGGCAGTCTTGGCAATGGTAAGAAATATTTCTCACTTGAGGATAGACTTTTAGGCTTATTATTTTCCCTGATGGCTTCCCAGATGTCATGCAGCTGAGACGAGTTTGAATCAAAAAAGAGCTGCATTTATAACATAATTCTATTGGTTTTGCTATATGACTGGGATATCATTTCCAATTCAGCTGTCGAGGACAGGGTCCACTCTAGTTAATTCAAGCAAGAAATAACTCAGTACAGGGTGTAAAATGGAATCTGGAGATTAAATTAAAAGTAATAACCCTACTCTGACAACTAACTCCTTCCACACACAAATACAAATATACAAACACAAATTCAGACTATATTTATACATATATATATATATATATATATATATATATATATGGTATACCAATTTTGTTCAGTTTACCTATACCACTAAATACTAAAAACATAATTTAGACAGACTCATAGAATTTTTTTAACCTAAAAAATAATGTTTTTCATTTAAGTGAGGTTGTACTTTTAAACATTTAGAATAACTTGAATTTTCAACTATTAAACAGTGCTAGGGTTAAAATCCTTAATCATGAATCTTGGTGTGAACTTTGATCTATTTTATAATAAATTGCTGGATGTAGAGTCATTGGTCCTGAGTTAAGAAACTTTTTAAGACCGTTGACAGACACAGTGCCTAAAATCGCTCAGAAAACGTGTGTCTATTCGTGTCATCAGCAGGTATAAGCTGCCTCTTCGCCAATAGCAGGATCATTGGAATCCTGCAACTATGACAATATAGGGGTGGTTCTCCACAACAGGCTCTGGGAGTCATTTCATTACCTTCATAATCATGTGACCTTTGCATTCTATACAGTTAGTTTTGGGGGGGGGTGCACACTTATGGCATTACAATTGGGTTTTACTTTTAATATGGGCCAATCTGATAGGGGGAGAATGGGTAGCTTGTGCTTGTTTCATTCTGCATATCTTGAATACTAGTGAGGCTGAGTTTTTTTCAGATATTTTTGCCTTAATCTATTCTTCTTTCCTAAATTGTTTACACTATCCTTTACTCATTTCTTCTATTAGAGTGCTCATATTTTTCTTGTGATTTTAAGTAATTCTTTTAATAATAAGGTTAATGTTACGCACTGATCATAGCAAACACCCTCTTCCAACAACACAAGAGAAGACTACACATGGACATCACCAGATGGTTAACACCGAAATCAGATTGATTATATTCTTTGCAGCCATAAGTAGAGAAGCTCTATACACTCAGCAAAAACAAGACCAGGAGGTGACTGTGGCTCAGATCATGAACTCCTTATTGCCAAATTCAGACTTAAATTGAAGAAAGTAGGGAAAACCACTAGATCATTCAGTTATGACCTATATCAAATCCCTTATGATTATACAGTAGAAGTGAGAAATAGATTTAAGATACTAGATCTGATAGACAGAATGCCTGATGAACTATGGACGGAGGTTCAAGATATTGTACAAGAGACAGGGATCAAGATCATCCCCGAGAAAAAGAAATGAAAAAAAGCAAAATGGCTGTCTGAGGAGGGCTTACAAATAGCTGAGAAAAGAAGAGAAGCGAAAAGCAAAGGAGAAAAGGAAAGCTATTCCCATTTGAATGCAGAATTCCAAAGAATAGCCAGGAGAGATAAGAAAGCCTTCCTCAGTGATCAGTGCAAAGAAATAGAGGAAAACAATAGAATGGGAGAAACTAGAGATCTCTTCAATAAAATTAGAGATACCAAGGGAACATCTCATGCAAAGATGGTCTCAATAAAGGACAGAAATGCTATGGACCTAATAGAAACAGAAGATATTAAGAAGAGGTGGCAAGAATACACAGAAGAACTGTACAAAAAAGATCTTCACAACCCAGATAATCATGATGGTGTGATCACTCACCTAGAGCCAGGCATACTGGAATGTGAAGTGAAGTGTGCCTGAGGAAGCATCACTACGAACAAAGCTAGTGGAGGTGATAGAATTCCAGTAGAGCTATTTCAAATCCTAAAAGATGATGCTGTGAAAGTGCTATACTCAATATGCCAGCACATTTGGAAAACTCAGCAGTGGCCACAGGACTGGGAGAGGTCAGTTTTCATTCCAATCCCAAAGAAAGGCAATGCCAAAGAATGCTCGAACTACCACAGAATTATACTCATCTCACACGCTAGTAAAGTAAAGCTCAAAATTCTCCAAGCTAGGCTTCAACAGTATGTGAACCATGAACTTCCAGATGTCCAAGCTGGTTTTAGAAAAGGCAGAGTAACCAGAAACCAAACTGCCAGCATCTGTTGGACCATCAAAAAAGAAAGAGAGTTCCAGAAAAACATCTATTTCTGCTTTATGGACTATGCCAAAGCCTTTGGCTGTGTGGATCACAATAAACTCTGGAAAATTCTTCAAGAGATGAGAATACCAGACCACCTGACCAGCCTCTTGAGAAATCTGTATGCAGGTCAGGAAGCAGCAATTAGAACTGGACATGGAACAACAAACTGGTTCCAAGTAGGAAAAGGAGTATGTCAAGCCTGTATATTGTCACCCTGCTTATTTAATTTATATGCAGAGTACATCATGAGAAACGTTGGGCTGGATGAAGCACAAGCTGGAATCAAGATTGCCAGGAGAAGTATCAATAACCTCAGATATGCAGATGACACCACCCTTATGGCAGAAAGTGAAGAAGAACTATTGAGCCTCTTGATGAAAGTGAAAGAGGAGAGTGCAAAAGTTGGCTTAAAGCTCAACATTCAGAAACCTAAGATCATGGCATCTGGTCCCATCACTTCATGGCAAATAGATGGGGAAACAGTGGCAGACTTTATTTTGGGGGCTCCAAAATCACTGCAGATGGTGAATGCCGCCATGAAATTAAAGGATGCTTATTCCTTGGAAGAAAACCTATGACCAACCTAGACAGCATATTAAGAAGCAGAGACATTACTTTTTTAAGCTTTCCATCTAGTCAAGGTTATGGTTTTTCCAGTAGTCATGTATGGATGTGAGAGTTGGACTATAAGGAAAGCTGAGTGCCAAAGAATTGATGCTTTTGAATTGTGATGTTGGAGAAGACTCTTGAGAGTCCCTTGGACTGCAAGGAGACCCAACCAGTCCATTCTAAAGGAAATCAGTCCTGAATATTCATTGGAAGGACAGATGTTGAAGCTGAAACTCCAATACTTTGGCCACCTGATGTGAAGAACTGACTCATTTGAAAAGACCCTGATGCTGGGAAAGATTGAGGGCGGGAGGAGAAGGGGACGACAGAGGATGAGACAGTTGGATGGCATCACCAACTTGATGGACATGAGTTTGGGTAAACTCCGGGAGGTGGTGATGGACAGGGAGGCCTAGTGTGCTGCAGTCCATGGGATTGCAAAGAGCTGGACACAACTAAGCAACTGAACTGAACTAATGTTACGTAAGCTTTATGTGCTAATACACTTTTTTAAGGAGCTTTATGATGTTTTTGCTTTTAATCCTCATACCAAACCTATGAGGTAAATAATATATTATCTATTTTGCAAATGTGCAAATGAAGACTTGGGGAGGTTAAGCAACTTGTCTATGATTACACTGCTGCTGCTGCTGCTGCTAAGTTGCTTCAGTTGTGTCCAACTCTGTGAGACCCCATAAACGGCAGCCCACCAGGCTCCGCCGTCCCTGGGATTCTCCAGGCAAGAACACTGGAGTGGGTTGTCATTTCCTTCTCCACAGCTAGAAAGTGGCATATCTGGAATCTGATCTCAGGTCATCCAATTCCCAAGTATCGTTAGTTCACCAGATGAATCATGTTGCAAACATTACATCCCTCCCACCCACCCCCGAACCCAGTTTATTGCCTTTTAATTTGTTCGGGTTGGTTTGGGGTGAAAAAAATATTGATTAGTGTAATAGAGACATTTCTGGATCCATCTTGTGCTATTCTGGGAAGGAAAGTACACTTCTAACAAGTGCTTTCTATTGGGAAGTCCATCAGTCTCTAATGCTTGAAAAATTAGAGCCTGCACTCAGACCAGATGGTGAGGGTTACCTGGCTGATAGTAGCACTCTCTTCCCTTTGGAGCTAACTTGAGCCACTAAAGGCGTGGACATCCCCAGTCATGGTACTCAGAAAGTGTACCCCTCTCTAGCTCCTAGAATATCCTGTGTTGGATAATCTCTGACCCCTACATGTATGTCCACAGGCAGAACAGCTTTCTTTGAGGGAGATTTTGGAGAGAGTTTAACTTAAGAGACAAGGAGTCACTTTCTAATTATAGGTCCACAATCCTTTATATGATATCCTTGGAAGTCAAATGTATTTTATTCAGAGTAGCAATTTTTTTTCTAGAAGAAAATGAATAAATGTTTACCTAAATTAGGATAAAAAAAGATTATGAATGAACTTACAGTAAGGTCAGGTTTTAATGCCAAATGAGTTTGTCACAAATTTGTCAGAGTAAATCAGTTTTTAGAGTTTTGGGATTTCTGAATTGTAGAAAAGGGATTTGGGAACTGTTGTTTATCAGGGGCCCTGAGTTTATCATCTGTCGTTGTTGTTCAGTCACTAAGTAGTATCCAAATCTTTGTGACCTGATGGACTGTAGCATGCATTCCTTGTCCTTCACTGTCTCCCTGCATTTGCTCAAGCTCATGTCCATTGAGTCAGTGATGCCATCCAACCTTTTCATCCTCTATCACCCCTTTCTCCTCATGCCCTCAATCTTTCCCAGCATCAGGGTCTTTTCCAATGAGTTGGCTCTTTGCATCAGGTGGCCAAAGTATTGGAGCTTCAGCTTCAGCACCAGTCCTTCCAATGACTATTCAGGGTTTATTTCTTTTAGGATTGACTGGTTTGATATCCTTGCAGTCCAAGGGACTCTTAACAGTCTTCTCCAGCACCACATTTCAAAAACATCAATTCTTTGGTGCTCCTCTTTCTTTATGGTCCAACTCTTCACGTCCATACATGACTGCTGGAAAAATCATAGCTTTGACTAGATGGACCTTTGTCAGCAAAGTAATGTCTCTGTTTTTTAATACACTGTCTAGGTTTGTCATAGCTTTTCTTCCAGGGAACAAGAATCTTTTAATTTCGTGGCTGCAGTCTATGTTTGCATTGATTTTAGAGCCCATAAATAGAAAATGCAACCTGACACTGTTTCCACTTCCCCCCATCTATTTGCCATGAAGTAATAGGACCAGATGCCAGGATCTTCGTTTTTTGAATGTTGAGTTTTAGGAGATGATATAATAGAGTCCGTACTCCCATATAGATTCTGTCCCCCTTGGAGTCCATTCTTTATTCTATACCCAGTATTTACAAGAGTGTCATCTTCTGTGTTCTCTTATTGCAGTTTTGCAACTCAGGGGAAAGGTGTGATTGTGAGATGCAGCAGAGAAAACCCTTATGTGATCTGGGGCCTGCTCTTTGTTGCTTCCTCCATGGTCTTGGCAGTTACAAGAGGGTGGCTCTCACCAGAGGGCCCCTGCCAATTTCAGTCTCTTGATGAATGCTCCTCTTCACACCCTCAGATAGGAGTAAGAAATACTCCTGGGAAGCTAATGATCTTCAGCAGCTGTTCTTAATGAATGATGAGATAACTTAAAAATGTTCTTCAGCAGTGTAAATCTTTTACTTTTTGCTCCATGCTTACTAGAAATGAAGCATCTCTTGACTCAGAGATTGATAAACATTTTCTGAACAGAAGAGTACCAGATTCATCTTCGTTAAATTCTGCTTCCTAAATTCTGTCATTTTCCTGCTCTAAAACTTTCCAAAGCTCTCCTCTGCATACTGAATAAAGTCTTTCAAGACATTTATGCTCTTCCTTTTGGCCTCTTCGCTAGTCTCCTGGAATGTACAGTCATAGCCAGCTTCTGTTTCTCCTCTGTCTTCCCTTTCTCCCTCTCTTCCTTTCTTCCACGGACTTTATTGAGCATCTCTTTTGTGCTAGGTAGTGGAGAAACAGGGGAAAACAGAAGAGACATCATCCCTGCCTCTGTGGAGCTTTCTTGTAATTTGTGTTTCTGTAGTAGCCACCCTTGGGCCCCTCCCCATGTTCCCTCACCCTGACCACTTCAGCACACATCTGTCCAATTTCCAGCATCTGCATTTCTTTGCCTGGGAGTTTAATGTGGCTTCCAGAGCTTATTTTGTCATCTATATGGCAGGTTGGAGATGCTGAGGAATTAATGCACCCCCCTCATCCCCCAGCATCCTTCAGTCAATGGATGGAAAACCTAATTACCAAGTGCCTTTACCCCTTGTGGGGAGACAGCTCTGAGGTACAGGCTATACACTGAATCCCAGGATTCCCTAGCAGAATTCAGTTCTGCTTACCTTCAGGGGAAACTTGTTTAATAATAGACCATCTATGGGTTTCCTTCCTGCCCTGTCTTATTTCCACAGTTCCTTACCAAAGTTTCCTAGGATTAACTTCAAAATACCTGCATTTGAGTTTTATCTAGTCTGGCTTCGAGGTAACCCACGGTCATTTGCTGAATATCCTTGCATCTTCTGACGTCTGTGTAACAGGTAGCACAGAGAAAGCACAGATTTTTGACCTCATACAGACCTGGCCTTGAATCTTGGCACTGACATAGACTGACCTGTGACCTGGGTACATATATAGAAGGGAGAAACCGGACCATGATGAAGATGATATTGACAATGGCACATAGTTGGCACTCGAACTGAATTTTGTCTTTCCAGATTCCATTGACTTTATTCAAGCTGTTCTCTCTGTCTGGAATGTTCTTTTCTCACCACTTTTGCCTATGGAAACTTTGCAGTTGCCTCTCAGTCAGCATCAGCCATGAGATCGTTTCTGAATATGTGGGAGAGAATGAGATCTTCTGCACTTCAGTTCCTGCAGTGCCTGTTGTTTGTTGTTTAGTGGCCAAGTCCTGTCTGACTCTTTGTGACCCCATGGACTATAGACTACCAGGCTCCTCGGTCCATGGGCTTTCCCAGGCAAGAATATTAGAATAGGTTGCCATTTCCTTCTCCAGGGGATCCTCCCAACCCAGGGATCAAACCTACATCTCCCGCATTAGTAGGCAGATTCTTTACCACTGAGCTAGCTGGGAGGCCCAGTGCATGTTACTAGGAGCATTTAGCTAATCTGCTTTATAATGTTTTGTTCCTATCCCATCTGCTGTTCACCACAGACTGACAGAGTCCAGGAGTCACATCTGTATCTAGGACAAGGCATTCCGTTTGCTGAGCATCTGGTAGAACTTCCCTATCTTCTACTTGGTGTACTCCTGGTGACCAGCTCACATTCCAGGAAAGATTAGATCCCATGACACAAATCACAATATCAGAATAACTTTGTTTTCATTCCTGATTATAAACAACCTGTGTCTTAGTCCATTCAGACTGCTGTGACAAAAAAAACCCCATAAACTAGGTGACTTAAAAACAAACATCTATTACTCACAATTCTGAAAGCTAAGAAATCCAAGATCAATGTGCCGGCAGATGTGGTGTCTAGTTAGAGCTGGCTTCCCTAGACAGCTTTTTTTGTGTGTGTGTGTTGTTTTTGTTTTGTTTTGTTGCTGTAACTTCATAGGGCAGAAGAGGCAATGGGGCTCTTGTAGCTTCTTTCATAAGGGCGCTAATCCCATTTATAAGGGTTCTCTCCTCAGGACCTGAACACTTCCCAATGGCTCTGCCTCCTAATAGCACCTCCTTGGGGGTTAAGTTTCAATATGTGAATTTAAGGGGACACAGATATTCACACTGTAGTACTCACTCTGGCTTTTAATAGTTAAGGGAAAAAAAGAACAGATTGATCTTTTATTTCCCAGGATCTTGGGGTCTAGGGTAACAGAGAGTCAATCTCAAGGCCAATTTCTGTCGGTGACCTGTTCCTTCTACTCAGACAAAGTCCTTCTTTGTGTTCGTCCTCTGCCTCCCTCCTCGTGGGTACCCCCTGGAAGGTGAATGTCCTGAATGCTTTATTCATGGCCACGATGCCTCTTTGAGAAGGCTTCTAAGAAGAACAAGAATCACGGTGGGCTGCTGCTGTCCTGAGGTTGCTGGGGAAGCTTCTGTAGGACTCCCCCAGGCCCCCTGTAGGTGATCATTCCTTTGATGTCACCTGCCTACCAGGCATGACAGCAAAGAGGGGCCAAAACACAGTGCAAGATCACATTGCATCTTCTTATCTTCTTTTTGTTTTTGTTGGTGTTTAGTATTTATTTTATGAAAGTTGTACATGCACATAATACTAGTTAAATAGTCCACAAGACCAATTAGTAAACCAAGAGTCATTCTTCATGCCCAGCCCATCCTAACTCCCCTGTAGTGACCACATTCAACAATTTTAACCCTTTCTTTTGATATTTGCCTTCACATCTATGAACATGCTTATATTGTTACTTCTCCACTCTCCATAATGAATAAACTAAAAAAAAAAAAAATCAAGATTTAACTTTTTTTTCACAGCATCACCACACCACCCCTTTCACAGGCCCACTTCCTATCTCCTTTTTCTCTTAAAATAGTTATGTCTAGTGTTGATACTTTGGCCACCTCATGCAAAGAGTTGACTCATTGGAAAAGACCCTGATGCTAGGAGGGATTGGGGGCAGGAGGAGAAGGGGACGACAGAGGATGAGATGGTTGGATGGCATCACCGACTCGATGGACATGGGTTTGAGTAAACTCCGGGAGTTGGTGATGGACAGGGAGGCCTGGCGTGCTGCGATTCATGGGGTCGCAAAGAGTTGGACACAACTGCACGACTGAACTGACCTGAACTGAATGTTGAATATATCAATAGTCAGTGTTTATACAGTTACAGCTATGTAAACACTTGTTCATCACTGAGCCAGGTTGTAGACTCTTAGAGCTTTGCCTGTCTTGCACGTTTATTTTTTATTTTCCTAGAACTTAGTGATTGTCTTTGTTTTGTCATTTGCTTGCTTTTCTGTGTAGTTGTCATTAATTCAGCTCCAAATATTCTATCAGTAGTTTAAAAGTTCTCAATATTTTCAAATATGTCAGATTTCAGTTTCAACTTCTTGAAGATGTATTTCCCAGATAGAACATTCTAACATGCTCTGTGTTGGCCTGGTTGCTATCTCTAGTACAGAATTGTCATCTTGAGAATGTCTCATTACAATAATCCTACAAATTTCTTTTGCTTCTCTCTTTTGAGGCTTTACATGTTTGAAAATATTTTTATTCTACCCTCACACTAAATTGATAGTTTGGCTGAGTTAGAGATCTCTCACAGTTTTAAAGGGAATTCTCTACTATCTGTTAACTTCTACTAAGAATCTTTAGCAAGTAAAAGCAATTTTAACAGTTGATGCCTTTCATGAGAATTATTTTGTTTCTCTGGAAACTGGTGAGTCTTTTCCCCCCCCGTGTTCTGAAATTTAATAATGATGTACCCTGGCATGTGGATCTACTTTTATCCACTGAACTTTGTATTCAATGACCTTTCAATTTATAAACTCATGTCCAAATTTACTTATTCTCTTTATTTCTTTCCCTCAGTTTTTTTTTTCCCATTCTTTCATAACCCTTATTGAGATGTTAGAACTCCTGGATGGATTCTCTAATTTTCTTATCTTTCTTTCTTATTTTTCTTGACTTGATTTTCAAGTCTTCTAATGAATCTTGCATTTCTACTAACACAGTTTTAACTTCCAAAAACTCTTATTCTATGATTATCCCATTTCTATGGCATCTTATTCTTGTTTTATGAAGTTATAGCTTTTTTAATCTCTCAGAGAATATTAATTTCTAAAAAAAATTCATATCTTTTCATAGTTTCCATTTTTTCCAAGTTGCTTTTTGTCTTTTCCTATTTTTTTTTTTGTCAAGAACTGTAAAAAGTCTAAGATTTTACCCCACTTGTAGGCTAACAGGTCAGCCTAGCACAGTTGTAGGGACGCTGGCAGAATTCATGAGACTTCTGGATCAGAGACAAGGGACTTTGTTACTCCTAGAAATACTGCAGCCATAGTTCAGCATTTACATAAGGTTCTTGAGCATAATTTCCCACAGGGCAGTGCTAAGAAGCCTGGGTGATGCCTGAACACAGTAAGATGTGTTTTAGGAGAGGAATCTCAAGCTTTGGAAACCCTAATCTTTTACAATGTGCAGTAAATCTTCCTGACTTTTGCTCCAGCAAAAGATAATTTACTGGGCAGCATACAAATCTGCCCTTTGCCTCATGAGGAGATACCATCTTTATCTTTCAAGGCTATTTGCTATATAAACGTTTCTAAGATAACCTAGAGCAAAAGCACAGTGCCTCTGCCTGAAAGATGCAAAAAGGTGAGCGACTCACTAGAGAATTATCTCTCAACATTGTTCTCTATCTTTCATAGTAAACATTTGCCTCAAATATCTGATGACCCTTGGATTATGTTTAAGAACTTCCTTAGTGGTATAAGCGTGGCTGCCTGAGTTTTGAAAGCTTCTTTCCACTGTGGAAAGAAGTAGAAACAAGGCTGTGGGTGATAGTGCAGTAAGAAAGAAAGTTTCAACATTTAGAATTTAAACTTCTATGTAACCCCCTTTTCTTGGTATAGTTTCTTTGCTTTCAACTATGTTTAGTGTCCCTCAGCCCAGAGGCCCCTTATTTTATGCTCTGTAAGCTGCAATTGAGCCCATGAAATGTGGTCTGTTCAAACTGAGATGACTTGTAAGTGTAAAACACTCTTAAATTTCAAAGACTTAGTACAAAAAAAATAATAAAATATCTCATTAACAATTTTTATCCTGATCATGTGCTAAAATAATATTTTGAATACATTGTATTAAATAAAATATATTATTAAAATTATGTTTATATATATTTTTTACTTTAAAAGAAAGTGGCTACTAGAAAAGTCTTAGAATCATGATGTTCTTCTTCAGTACTTTTTGGTGATATATAGCACTTTTGGTGACATATAACTCATCTAATCAGGGGAGGCCAATTTTCAGGGATATTTAGGGCCTGCGTTCACAATTACCCAACAAGTCCTTCTTCTGTAGTAGCATCTTTCTCTTGACCACTCCTAGGAAATTGTGTTTGATTTTAGGGACTCAGGTATTTTGATAGGCCCTGCACAAGATAATCTAGGATAATTGTTCATCAATAGGTCTATAACCTCAATCACACAAAGTCCATTTTCTAGGTAAGGTAGCATATTCACAGGTTCTAGGAATTAAGGTGTGTATGACTTTGGGTGCCATTATTTTATCTGCCACAAAATTGTCTCCATTTTACCAATGATGAAAACGGAGGCACAGAGCTGTTAAACTCCCTGCTAAGTTTGCACAACTCATATGTCTTAGAGCTGAGTTTTCAACTCAGGCTGTTTAGAACCAGTGCCTATGCTACATCAAGACCTGGATGAGCGGCTTATTGTTGTTTAGTTGCTAAGTTGTGTCTGATTCTTTTGAGACCCCATGGACTGTAGCCCACCAGGCTCCTCCATCTATGAAGTTTCCCAGGCAACAATACTGGAGCAGGTTGCCATTTCCTTCTCTGAGGGATCTTTCCAACTCAGGGATCAAACCACCGTCCCCAGCACTGGTCGGCGGATTCTTTACCACTGAGCCACCAGGGAAGCCTGGATGACTAGGAGTTAAAAACAAATCAGGGAGATGGGGTGGGGGTGTGGGGGTGTGTGGGGAGGTGAAAGAGACCAAAAAGCAGCAGAGGCAAAAGTCACCTTTTGGCAGAGGACTTAAGCGTATAAACTGTATTCTTGTTGAAGGCTTATCTCTAATATTTTTAAACACCTAGATAATGAGAACAGAAGAAACATCCTTTTGTTGCTATTAAGTTGCTTAAATCCAATAGAGCCCTTTCATGATGACAAGCATATGGGCTCCAGGAAAACTGATCAACTGTGGGTCTGTTTGAAATTGATAATAATTCCTGACTCCATTGAATTGGGGACAGAGGGCTATGTCCCTTGTAGCTTTCCTAATTCATCAGTTTGATGAAGCCTTTGTTTCAGAGCTGGGAAAAAACTAAGGAAGGATATTCTGGATGTGATTGGTAGAAAACTGGATGGGGAGTCCAGTCTTCTAGGTTTTCAATCTGCCACTGACTAGCTGGACTAGGAGCAAGCAGCTCCCTTTCACCTCCCTGAAGCCCAGGTTTCTATTTGAAATGAATATATGTTTAGATATTTTTAAAAAAATTTTTATTATGGACATTTTTAAAGAGGGAACAGTAGAAAGGACAGTATAAGCATCCATACACTCACCAACTATATTTAATAGCTGTTAACATTTTTCTGTATTTAACTATATATATGTATATATGTGTGTGTGTGTTAACATTTTTTCTGTATTTGTTTAATTATATATATGTATATATATGTGTGTGTATATAAGTGTTAACATTTTTTTCTATATTTGTCTAGCTATATATATATATATATATATATATATACACAAACACACTCACACATGTGTGTGTCTATAGAGACATTTAATTTTAAAAATAGTTTTCACTGAACTACTTAAAAGTGAGTTACAAACAGCATATTTCACCACTAAATAGTTTAGCATTCCCCTGTAAGATGGAGATAAATAACCCAACCTGTTCAATCCCTCAGTCAGGAAGATCCCCTGGAGAAGGAAATGGCAACCCACTACAGTATTCTTGCCTAGAGAATTCCATGGATGGAGGAGCCTGGTGGGCTACAGTTCACGGGGTCACCAAGAGTCGGACACAACTGAGCGACTTAACTTAACCACAGTATCATCATCATACTTGTGGAAATTAATAATTCCCTTAAAATCTTATATCCAATCCATATTCAGTTTTCCCCCTTGTTCCTGAAATGTCCTTATAGCTATTTTTTTAAGAAAAAAAAAAAAACAAAACAGAATTCAAAGTTCATGTTAGTAGGTCTCCTTTAATCTACACCATGATTTATAAGTATTGCTATTTTCCTGACTTACACATTCTCATCCCGGATAGTGCTTCGCTCTAATGATTCTAAATGAGGAAGGACAGGATCACCCTTAGATTATGCAGGGGTCTCTCTTTATGAGTTGGGGAGAACTGAATCAAGGCTGCCTGGGACCCAGGCTGGGCTTGGGACAACTTGCCAGAAGCACTGTTGGCCTAGACCAGTCCCAGGCCCCAGAAGGGGACTTAACAGATCTGAGGAGGAAGACACTCCAGGACAAGATGCCCCCTGGAGTGTGAGCTGGGACAGGGCCCTTACTTGTCCAGCACTGGAGGCCTGGATGGGATATGGAGAGAAACATCACTATATAGTGAAGAAGGATAAGTACTGTGAATATAGCTAACATATCCAGGGGTTGTTTTTTCAAGCACCACCATAACAAGTGTACCTGATCCCCATGCCCCTTCATTTATTCACCAAGTATTTATTAAGCACTAAGTTTGTGCTAAGCACTGTTCTATGCACCATTCTAGCCCAAAACACCTGCCCTCATAAAACTCATTCTAATGAGGGACAACAATCAGTCAGTTGAGTTCAGTTCAGTTCAGTCACTCAGTCGTGTCTGACTCTTTGCGACCCCATGAATCGCAGCACGCCAGGCCTCCCTGTCCATCACAAACTCCTGGAGTTTACTGAAACTCATGTCCATTGAGTCGGTGATGCCATCCAGCCATCTCATCCTCTGTCGTCCCCTTCTCCTCCTGCCCCCAATCCCTCCCAGCATCAGGGTCTTTTCCAATGAGTCAACTCTTTGCATGAGGTTATATAAATGTAAGTAAATACAAACAAACGTATAACACACATATGCACATTTTTAAAAAATATTTTTATTTATTTGGCTGTGCCAGGTCTTAGTTGTGGTGTCTGGGATCTATTTTGGTTGCAGTGTGTGGGATCTTTAGTTGCAGCTGTGAATTCTTAGTTGAAACATGTGGGATTTGTTCCCTGACCAGGGATCAAACCCTGGCCTGCTGCATCAGGAGTACAGAGTCTTAGCCACTGGACCATCAGGGAAATCTCACATACACACAGTTTATAGTGAATAGTGGTAAGGAGTGAAAAATGTGTGGTAGACATGAAATGTGGTAGTGACATGTTACAGTTTCTGATAATGTGTTGTTATCTGTTGCTGAATAACAAATTACTCCAAACTTTCATGGCTTGAAACAACAAACATCTATTATCTCAGTTTCCAAGGCTCAGGAATCCAGGCATGGCTTAGCTGTGTCCTCAGGTTCAGGCTCTTAAGGCTGTCATGGAGGTGTTGCCGAGGGATGCAGTCATTCGGGGCTTGGGTCAGGGAGGAGCCAGTTCCAATGTCACTCATGAGGTTGTAGGCAAAGTTATGGTTTCTTGTAAGCTGTTGGACTAAATGCCTTAGCTCCTTATCACCTCATGGCTAGAGATCTCCCTCAGATCCTTGCTACATCAACCTCTCCACAGGGCAACTCACACAATGGGAAATGACTTCCAGCAGAGTGAAGAGTGAGAGAACAAGAGAGGCCAAGGAAGGAATCCCAGACAGTGTGTGACCCAATCTCAGAAGTGGCACTACCCACCCTGAATTCTGTTCCTTAGGGGTGAGTCACTAGGCCAAATCCACATTCAAAGGCAGGGGATTATACAGAAGAATGAAGACCAGAGGGTAAGCATCACTGGGGGCCATCTGAGAAGCTGCTTACCACAGATAGGGTGGCCAATGGAAGCCTCACTGAGGCGACATTTAAATAAAGACAGGAAGTAAGTGAGAGGGGGAGAGGAGGAAAGGCAAACCTGGAGGAAGAGTATTCCAGGCAGAGAGAAGAGAACATGCAAAGTTCTCCAGGCAAGCGCAAGGTTGGTATATTTCTTTCTGTAGAAATTATCATCTGGATGGTCTCCAAGGTTCTTCCTGAATTTAATATATTTTGATCCCAAATGCACTAATCAGTTCAGTTCAGTTCAGTCGCTCAGTCGTGTCCGACTCTTTGCGACCCCATGAATCACAGCACGCCAGGCGTCCCTGTCCATCACAAACTCCTGGAGTTTACTCATACTCATGTCCATCGAGACAGTGATGCCATCCAGCCATCTCATCCTCTGTCGCCCCCTTCTCCTCCTGCCCCCAATCCCTCCCAGCATCAGGGTCTTTTCCAATGAGTCAACTCTTCGTATCAAGTGGCCAAAGTACTGGGGTTTCAGCTTCAGCATCAGTCCTTCCAATGAACACCCAGGACTGATCTCCTTTAGGATGGACTGGTTGAATCTCCTTGCAGTCCAAGGGACTCTCAAGAGTCTTCTCCAACACCATAGTTCAAAAACATCAATTCTTTGGCACTCAGCTTTCTTCACAGTCCAACTCTCACATCCATACATGACCACTGGAAAAACCATAGCCTTGACCAGACGGACCTTTGTTGGCAAAGTAATGTCTCTGCTTTTTAATATGCTATCTAGGTTGGTCCTAACTTTACTTCCAAGGAGTAATTTCATGGCTGCAGTCACCATCCACAGTGATTTTGGACACCAGCCATCAGCCACATGAGTGAGCTTGGAGGTAGATCTTCCAGTCTTCAGATGACATAGCCCTGGCCAACAGCTTGACTGCAGCCTTGTGGGAGACTCTGAGTAGGAGCATCCAGAATCTCATCCTGAATTCCTGACCCTCAGAAATGGAGTGCAATGTTATTTGTTATCTGCTGAGTTGTATTATGCAGCAATAGGTAACCAATACAGTAGGCAGCATACAGTCATATTAGCAGTACCTAGGACTTTGTCTTCAATAGAGATCATAGTTACTTTTATATCATAGGTTTCCCAGGTGGCTTAGTGGGTAAAGAACCCACCTGCCAATGCAGGAAACATAAGTGATGAGGATTCAATCCCTAGGTTGGGAAGGTCCCCTGGAGAAGGGCATGACAACCCACTCTAGTGTTGTTGCTTGGAGAGTCCCCATGGACAGAGGAGCCTGGCGGGCTACAGTCCATGGAATCACAAAGTTGGACACAACTGAAGCGACTTAGCACAAGCCTGCATAGTCATTGAAGAGAGAGTCAATATATCATCATGACTCCAAAATTATAGCAGAATATCTTGTATATATTAATAAAGAAGCATGTATCTTACTTTATCACAACTCAATATTTCTATAATTGAATTTCAGTATAATTAGTGTCCTTTAAAAGCCTATGTGTGCATTTAACTTTTTGCATTTAAAAATATTCTTCTGAGAAAGGGTAAATAGGTTTCACCAGACAGCCAAAGGGTACAAAAATGTTTAAAGACTTGGGATTTGGGAGTTTGGTTTCTCCCTACTGATGTGCAGGGAAACTTACCACACTCCGTACAGGCACAAGTAAGTTCTGCATGGCCAAGAAGGCAGGATCTTCCAGGTGCCCGGCCGGCTGTCTACCAGAATGGGATGTACACGGTCAGTGAAACTGGTCTGCTGAAGCCATAATCGGCCAAGGTAGGAGAGGATTCTGCAGCAAGCCTGGGCTCCTCCAGCACCGGGAGCTCCTCCTGCCCAGGGTTTGCATCAGACACTGCTCTACCCTCTTAATCCAGTTTCAGAACTGAGTTTTCAGTGGCTGCCAAGCCTGAAGCATGCACAGCACAGCAGAATGCCGTCACTGTGCTGACAGCCGTGTGAGAGTCAGCACAAAGCCCTGTGTGTGAGGGGCGGGAGGCCAGGCTCAGCAGAGGCAGCCAGAGGTGCGGTCAGGCCATTTCCTCTCCCCTTGACCCTCGGGAGTCCTGTCGGGAGGAGAACGGCCTCAGGGGCAGCCTCCAAGCTCTTCCTCCAGAGATAGGGACTCCAGAACTTCCATTTCCATGATAAGAATCTCTTCCTGCTCTTAGAGCTCCTGGGTGGCAGAGCTAGAAGAAAGCTGGAGAATGGTGGCCACTCTCTGCTTTCAGTCCCATTTTAGAGATGGGGACACTAGAAAAGAGAAATGTCTTCTCAGGACCACGAGATTCATTTGCTAAGAGACAGGTCAGAATTTTAGTGTCTTAACAGACTGTCTTGTTGACAGTTGTATTTCTTAGGCCTGGCAGGGGGCTGGACACATAAAAATGTGCTGAAGGAATGAGTGAGCACAACCCAATCTGGTTGTTCTTTCTAGCCATCAAATGTTTATACACTTTCATTCAAGAAAATGGAAAAAAACTGTGGACCTGGGTGAATGTCTTCATTTTAATTTTCTCTTTGTGCAAATAAATGGGAAATCATTCTCCCGTCTCTCTCCCTCCTTTCTTCATTCCAAAATCTAAAAAACACCCACGTTTTGGCAAGCTCCTAGGTCACAAGAGTGCATTTTGTTGTACATTTGATAATCCTAGGGTCATCATTACTTCAGTTTGAAAATGAAGCTATACTCTAGGCTGATATAACACACCTGGCCTGGGGTGAGTGGGAGGGAAGGGGGAAGAAGACCTACTCAATGTGTGAAAGTTTTAATCGCTCAGTTGTGTCCGACTCTTTGCGACCCCATGGACTGTAGCTCACCAGACTCCTGTGTCCATGAAATTCTCCAGGCAAGAATACTGGAGTGGGTAGCCATTCCCTTCTCCAGGGCATCTTCCCAACCCAGGGATCTAAGCCAAGTCGCTTGCATTGCAGGCAGATTCTTTACTTTCTGAGCCACCAGGGAAGCTTAGCCCTGTCTGAGAAGACCTATACCGTCACTACTGTGCCCTACACGCAGCACAAATAGTAAGTGCTCAATAGAGATCTGCTGGCTTGCAGACTGACTGACTACTGAGTGAAAATACCTACAAGGTGAGCCCTGGTGGCCTCCACAGCCTCCTCCATCTTCTCCTTGAAGATGAGATGAACTGCCAAGAGCTAAGGGCCTAACTGATCCAAGATAGGGCTTATATCTCAAGTGTGCCTTTCTGGGCTCCAGTAATGAAGAGATAGGAATGCAGGAAAGGTTCTGGATTGCAGATATGTATACACCCCACCAATATGTACCTCTGTAGTCAACTAACAGCAACTGGTGGACTCTATCAAGGCTTGACAGCCAGACTCAAAGCTGTGACATCATGCTTTCAAAACTGAAAGAGTTTATCTTTTCCATCTGGCATTGCAGATAGCAAAGACTAGGTCTCGGTGTTAGCGAGTCACACTGTCACTTTCAAATGCTGTCCCTGCCAAAAGTATACCTCATTAACAACAAACAAAACTTTTAAAATAAATTTTAAATATATTCATTTATACACATTTTTTAAAATCTAGAAATATTTCATGAAAATCGAATAAGAAAAAAATCAAACAAGAAAGGAAGTACATCCTATTTTGTCTTGTTTCCTTTTTTTCAGTCTTCTCCAAATACTTGGATGCATGCTCAGTCGATGAATTCATGGATTGGATACTATACATGCTTTGAATTTTTATAAAATCCTTAGGAAATTATACCAGATAAATTTTTTTCCTTCTTGTGATATATTTGAGGAGAAGGGAAGACATGAGGCAAATGCCTCTAAATAGTTAAAGATACTGTGATTTTAGCAATTCAGATCAATAAATATTTGACACTTCACTATATACATAGCATTAAGCAGTGTTTAAGAGAGTCAGAAATGAACCTAGTAAATCCCCATAAATAAGGCTCTGTGCCCTGGTATACCTATAATCCATTATACACACAATAGATAAAGTGTATGCACAAAGAATGATAATGCATGCCAAAAGTGCAAGATGCAATAGAAGACTCCAAACAAAATATTTGGAGAGACAAAGAACAATTTTGGTGAATTGAGAGGGTTCAAGAGAATGAAATGTGAGTTGGAACATTTAGTGAATGTAGGAATATAGAGTTAAGAAAGTGAGGACAAATGAAATGAATAGCAGGAACAAAAAAGAATTGTTTTTCTCCATATGGGGAGTGGGAACTCAGGTCTACCCTTCAATCATTCAATCTGTGTCTCTGTCTAATTTATTTCTACTCTCTCTCAATGGGCTCTAGAGATACAGAGGTTGTAGGATCGAGTGCACAAAGTTGAGTAGACAGTACCTATGTGCTCAGTCGTCAGGCTCCTCTGTCCGTGAGATTTTACTGGCAAGAATACTGGAATGGGTTGCCATTTCCTCTTCCAGGGGATCTTCCTGACTCAGGGATTGAACCCACAAGTCAGATTCTTACCACTGGCTCACTGGGGAAGCCCAGGTAGAGAATGAGGAGAAGGTTAATGTTGCCGATGAGCAGTTGTTATTCAGAGACCTGAGAAAGGAAGATTGAGGGTCCTATGACCTAGTTCTTTTCCACCTTAGAATTTCTCTCTTTACATTTCCTAAGTGACTTTCCATGTTCTTGTTTCCTTAATGATAATGATAGATGTCAAGATGAAATAAGGCTGGTGAGTGTATCTGAGTACTGTGTTTTTGCCTTTCAACTAGACACCTAAGTACATCCACAAATCAACTCTTACTCAGAAGAATGGCCCTGTAGAAGGTATTGTCGTTGTCCTTAATCTCTTAGCCCCCTTCTTTGATTTGACTCTCTGACCTTCTGCCATTTGCACTTTTTCTTGGCAATTTTTCTTCAATAGTATCTTTCCTGTTTTCTCTTTAGCCATTATGTTATCTATTTTACTGATGAATACTATTTCCTCCCTACCCACCCATTAGCTTACTTCAGCTTTATTTTACTCTTTCTGACTATTGCCTCTTTACAAACTTCCCACACAAGGTCCCCTTTGGCACTTTTCCAGCCATTTTCCTACTTAACTCCTATTTTGTTCAGAGTTCATACAAATATATATGTAGTATATATATAACACCCCTTCCCAAGGACAAGCTTTACAGGAAGCATCTCACAGGCCCCATTAGTCAAATTCCACACTGTAACCTGGCCTCAAATACTTAAGTATTACCCTTTTAATAGCAGATTCTATTTAAAGCTTTTGGAGCAGCGTCCTGAGAATGGAACCTAACTGCCTTTCTCCCTGTCCCTCTCTTCTTTGTCAGCTGTCATAACGTGTGTGACAAGGCTTTGAAAACACTGAAGCATGTGCTGTGGTTGTTGTCATTGCTGTTATTACAGTGTGCTTGCTTATGCCTTCATTGAACAAGAATTTATTGAGCACCTACTATGTCAGGCATTGGAGGTAAGATGTGAGCAGAAGAGAATGGTCCAGAATGCAAATGTTGAGGGGGGAAAAAAAAGGAAAATTACATAGTTCCCATTCTCATAGGTCTTACAGTCTAGAGAAGAATATGGGTATCATTTGAATAGTTGTATGACTAGGTTTATAATACCACCAGGTTTGGTGCTGTGAAGAAAAGGTTTATCTTGCCATATAGTAGGGGGTGGGCAACTGATCCCACCTTGGGAGGAGTTGGAGTCACCTGCTACATCCTGGGGGATAATGGGGAGTTAACTGAACCAAAGCAGGTGGTGAGTAGCATCCCAGGTACAGTGCACCTTGAAGTGGGAAGCAGCAGGGTTAGTTGTTCCAGAAACTGGAAGAAGGTCAGTGTGATTGGATGGGAGAAGGGAAGGTCAAGGAGCAATGTGGTCTGTGATGAGATTGAAGGAAAAAAATGGTTGGGCCAAGTTTCGTGAGCAACACTTAAGGGTTTAGCTCTGTTCAGAGAGTTATGGGATGACAGCAAAGCATTTAAACAGAAAAAAAAAATTCCATTCAAAATTTTTCTCTCTGCATACAGTGGAGAATGGATTGTATTGTAGGGAAGAGCAGGAAATAGTCAATTCAAGGACCCTGGGGAGGATAATAAGTGAGAGAGATGGTGGTAATTTAAGATTAGGTGGTGGCAGCAAAATCGGAAAGAAGTGAGAAGAGTTGAGAAAATACTAAGGATGTAAAATTGTCAGAATTTGGTGAGAAAATGAATGTAGCAGCAGCAGAAGATTGTGTAATCAAGATTTGCATTTAAAAAAAAAAGATTTGCTACTAGCTTTTCCACTTGAGCAACTAGATGTACATGGAATCATTTATTCAGCTCTTCATCCATGGAGTAGTAAGTGAAGCCATTCTGAAAGAGCATCTCTCCCCAATGCCTTAACACATAGCTTAGGATTATGAATGTACAGTGGTCTTGCTGAGTAGCTCTGTTTCACAGTGGCTGAGAAATCCATGAACGCTAACTCCAAAGACACGAATGGACAGGAGCCTGAACTTCAGAAATGAGACAGCCTCCATTCAACTATAGATCAGCAACCTGTTAGGCAAGACCTCCTAAAACACAGTCTGGTCCAGTCACTCCACAAACACCTTGTGATGCCTGCTCATTGAGCTCTTTCCTCAGTCCACAGGCCCCAGTCCCACTAGAGCCACTGAAGGATCCCAAGTCCAGTCTCACGGTGAACACCTGGTAAATTTCCTGTCCAGAAAGTTTCCTACCTCAGAGTCCACATAATAATTTCCTACCTCAGAGTCCAAATCCCTCCTCTATTATGACCTAAACCACAAATCCCTCATCCTAAATGCTTTGCAGGACATGAGTTCATTTGCCTCTCTGCTGGAGCAAAACAAAAATACAGGTTGTTGCTGGAGGTGTGATGACCAGTCAAACCTGGACATTTCTCTTTCTGAACTCTAGGAGGTTATTCTGTCATTCATTTTGGACAACAGAATGGGATTACCTTCAAGAGGATTCTAGTCTGCCAACACAATAGATCTGCTTACAACTCCATCTCTGTGATTAGAGATGGAAGAAGAAATACCTTGAGTTATTCTCCCAGTGCTGCTTGAAGATCCTCTGAACCTCACTTTCTACAGTTCAAAGCAAAATCTGTTTAAGTTGATATTCAGCAAAGCATTCTGCTACACCTGTTACATTGTCAATGGCATTGTCAATGAAACTTGCACTGTGAAGAACGTATCTAGTTGTCCTCCAAAATCTTGTCTCCCCCTCTACTTAGACATATGACCAGACTAAATTCCCAGTACCCCTTGTAGTCACGTGTGACCTTAGGTTCAAGTTGTCTCCCAAGAATGTGAGTCATAGTGATTTGCTCTACTTCCTGGCCTGGACCATAAAATCCTCCCTCTGTTGGCTGATGCTGCAGTTTACACTCAAGGTGACTTTTTTTTTTTTTTCAGTGGGTTTTGTCATACATTGATATGAATCAGCCATAGAGTTACACGTATTCCCCATCCCGATCCCCCCCTCCCACCTCCCTCTCCACCCGATTCCTCTGGGTCTTCCCAGCCCACCAGGCCTGAGCACTTGACTCATGCATCCCACCTGGGCTGGTGACCTGTTTCACCATAGATAATATACATGCTGTTCTTTCGAAACATCCCACCCTCACCTTCTCCCACAGAGTTCAAAAGTCTGTTCTGTACATCTGTGTCTCTTTTCTGTTTTGCATATAGGGTTATCGTTACCATCTTTCTAAATTCCATATATATGTGTTAGTATACTGTAATGTTCTTTATCTTTCTGGCTTACTTCACTCTGTATAATGGGCTCCAGTTTCATCCATCTCATTAGAACTGATTCAAAGGAATTCTTTTTAACGGCTGAGTAATATTCCATGGTGTGTATGTACCACAGCTTCCTTATCCATTCGTCTGCTGATGGGCATCTAGGTTGCTTCCATGTCCTGGCTATTATAAACAGTGCTGTGATGAACATTGGGGTGCACGTGTCTCTTTCAGATCTGGATTCCTCAGTGTGTATACCCAGAAGTGGGATTGCTGGGTCATATGGCAGTTATATTTCCACTTTTTAAAGAAATCTCCACACTGTTTTCCATAGTGGCTGTACTAGTTTGCATTCCCACCAACAGTGTAAGAGGGTTCCCTTTTCTCCACACCCTCTCCAGCACTTATTGCTTGTAGACTTTTGGATAGCAGCCATCCTGATTGGCGTGTAATGGTACCTCATGTGGTTTTGATTTGCATTTCTCTGATAATGAGTGATGTTGAGCATCTTTTCATGTGTTTGTTAGCCATCTGTATGTCTGCTTTGGAGAAATGTCTGTTTAGTTCTTTGGCCCATTTTTTTGATTGGGTCATTTATTTTTCTGGAATTGAGCTGCAGGAGTTGCTTGTATATTTTTGAGATTAATCCTTTGTCTGTTGCTTCATTTGCTATTATTTTCTCCCAATCTGAGGGCTGTCTTTTCACCTTACTTATAGTTTCCCTTGTTGTGCAAAAGCTTTTAAGTTTGATTAGGTCCCATTTGTTTATTTTTGCTTTTATTTCCAATATTCTGGGAGGTGGGTCATAGAAGATCTTGCTGTGATTTATGTTGGATATACAATGGAAAAAAGACAATCTCTTTAACAAGTGGTGCTGGGAAAACTGGTCAACCACTTGTAAAAAAATGAAACTAGAACACTTTCTAACACCATACACAAAAATAAACTCAAAATGGATTAAAGATCTAAATGTAAGACCAGAAACTATAAAACTCCTAGAGGAGAACATAGGCAAAACACTCTCTGACATAAATCAAGGTGACTTTGGAATCCACATTTTGAAGATGGCAGAGAAGACAGCAGCCTGGACCCTGAATGATTATAGAGGATAATGGGTCTCCTGACTAAAACACACATACCATGACTATTATATGAGAAAGAAATAAGCTTCTTTTCTTTAACCTACAAAACTTTTGAAGTGTAATGAGGAAATAGAACATTTTTTGCTCTGAGGTCACTCATTCACTAAACCATGAGCTTCTTAAAGGCAAGGATTACACTACACCTGATTCTTCATTGAATCTATTGCCTCTAGCACAGTGCTTGACAAATAAGAAGCTGGGTAATAAATGTATTTCAAATAAGTGGTATTGCTTAAGAAACATTATGCAATGGGCTTGCAAGTTTGCTCACATAGCAACTCAATCATACAGAGAGATGTACTTCTAGGCATAATCTTTCTCAAGATGGTTCCCCTGCTTGATAATTGGGGTTTACAGAAAAAAGAAAGCTAAATGTCCAATTTAGTGAAACTTCTGTCTATTGCCATTCTTAAGTAGCCTCATTGGGTAAAGATTAAACTTTGACAATAATTGCTCTCATTTATTCTCACTTGAGTTCTTTCCCAGTGGCTCAGAGGTAAACAATCCCTGGTTCAAAAAGATCCCCTGGAAAAGGACGTGGTGACCCACTCCAGTATTTTTGTCTGGGAAATGCTATAGACAGAGGAGCCTGGTGGGCTACAGCCCATGGGGTCACAAAAGAGTTGAAAGCAACTTAGAGACTAAACAACAAATTCTCACTGGACTTTCTTCCAGATGGCATCTGTTGTATAAGAGGAAACACATTTGAGTAAAAGGGTCTCAGACCTACCTGATGCCCTCCCAATCCTGGATGGCCTCAGCTGTGGAAGACCTGATTGTGGTGTGCCGTTGCTGAATTTTTTCTCAGTTTAGTCAGAGTCCTGTGTCCACTTCTTGTAGATTCAACTCCCTTGCTTTTCACAGGTGAGACTCAAACTCTCTGAGTCTCTGTTGTGTCCTAGAACCCTGACCCAGACTTTCCTGCTCTATCCTAGACCATGAGATCTCCACTCCCCTGGCCTTCTCTTTGGTGTTCACGCCATGCAGGAATCAGGGGAGACCCAGGAGTGCAATCTAGATTCTCCAACCAAATACTGACCATTTTACTCAGCTGCTCTGTCTCTTCTTTCATGGGGTCCATTGCACAGAAGCCTCTTGCAGGTTCAAAACAGGAAATGATACAAAAGAAATGCAGGACCAGTATGTCTGACAGTTTTCCTCCCCTGCCTTTCCTTCCCTCCCTTTTCCTATGAACACTTGGGGCCGAAAAAGGCTAGACTTTTCCTCCTCCTGCACACCAAACCCTCCTTCTACCTAGTGACCATCATATGCCCAGTGAACACACCCAGTGAACACATCATAGCAGAAAATGTATTTGGCCCCAGAATATATTTATTTCTTAGTGTAGAGATGTGTGCTCCAGGTGTGATTCTAGCTATGTGAAACTAGAGATAAAGAATTTAAGAAATCTTTTCTCTGATATGAATCTGATCTTGAAATATTTTTAGAAAATTCTATATTGTCACCCTACTTATTTAACTTATATTCAGAATACATCAAGTGAAATACCAGGCTGGATGAAGCACAAGCTGGAATCAAAATTGTCAATAATCTCAGATATGCAGAGGACACTACCCTTATGGCAGAAAGCAAAGAGGAATTAAACAACCTCTTAATGAAAGTGAAAGAGAGTGAAAAGCCTGGCTTAAATCTCAACATTTAAAAAACTAAGATCATGGCATTGGGTCCCATCACTTCATGGCAAATAGATGGGGAAACAGAGGAAACAGTGGCTGACTTTATTTTTGGGGGCTCCAAAATGCATGAAGATGGTGACTGCAGATATGAAATTAAAAGACACATACTCCTTGGAAGAAAAGCTATGACTAACCTAGACAGCATATTAAAAAACAGAGACATTACTTTGCCAACAAATGTGCAACTAGTCAAAGCTATGGTTTTTCCAGTAGTCATGTATAGGTGTGAGAGTTGGACCATAAAGAAGGCTGAGGGCTGAAGAATTGATGCTTTTGAACTGTGGTGTTGGAGAAGACTCTTGAGAGTCTCTTGGACTGCAAGGAGATCAAATCAGAAAATCCTAAAGGAAATCAGTCCTGAACATTCATTGGAAGGACAGATGTTGAAGCTTCAATACTTTGGCCACCGATGTGAAGAACTGACTCCTCAGAAAAGATCCTGATGCTGGGAAAGATAGAAGGTAGGAGGAGAAGGGGACAACAGAGGATGAGATAGTTAGATGGCATTACCAACTTGATGAACGAGTTTGAGCAAACTCTGGGAGTTGGTGCTGGACAGGGAAAGCCTAGCATGCTGCAGTCCACGGGATCACAGAGAGTTGGACACAACTGAGAGACAACGGAACTGAATTTTCAAAGTCAGTTGCTACCAAGTTTGTAAGTTTGGTGAAACTCAAATAAGTAAGTCTCTTAAAAGATAAAATGCAAGTCATGTTCATGCTTCCCACATTGATTTTACACTAAATCTCCCTCAAAATAATTAAATCATCCTCTAGGAAACAGATAACTTGGTCTGACTAGAGAATCACACACTGGAAATACAAAAAGGAAACTTCTGTTAAAATTATATCTGACTCCAACTCCATTTAGGGCTTAGAACAACATGAAATGTTACCTTGTAAAAATCAAATCTGTAGAAGGTGAGAGAAACATGATTTCATCTACCACCAATGTCTTTATCAGCTGTGATGTTGACATAGGCGTCTTGCTTAATAACCAGCTGCCTCTCTTAAACTATAAGGAATGCAATTATCTTTTCAAAGAAACCCCATTGGCTCTGACTTCTTCCTAAGTTTGGACAGTGGATGCCCTGAAAATAATGAATACAGAGCACAGATAAGAAACAGCTATTTAGTTCTCCCAAATCATCTAGGAGCTCATTAAAGACAACTTGAATATTTTTGAGATTAATCCTTTATCTGTTTCTTCATTTGTTATTATTTTCTCCCAACCTGAGGGCTGTCTTTTCACCTTACTTATAGTTTCCTTTGTAGTGCAGAAGCTTTTAAGTTTCATTAGGTCCCATTTGTTTATTTTTGCTTTTATTTCCAATATTCTGGGAGGTGGGTCATAGAGGATCCTGCTGAGATTTATGTCGGAGAGTGTTTTGCCTATGTTCTCCTCTAGGAGTTTTATAGTTTCTGATCTTACATTTAGATCTTTAATACATTTTGAGTTTATTTTTGTGTATGGTGTTAGAAAGTGTTCTAGTTTCATTCTTTTACAAGTGGTTGACCAGTTTTCCCAGCACCACTGATTAAAGAGGCTGTCTTTTTTCCATTGTATATCCTTGCCTCCTTTGTCAAAGATAAGCTGTCCATAGGTTCGTGGCTTTATCTCTGGGCTTTCTATTCTGTTCCACTGATCTATATTTCTGTCTTTGTGCCAGTACCACACTGTCTTGATGACTGTGGCTTTGTAGTAGAGTCTGAAGTCAGGCAGGTTGATTCCTCCAGTTCCATTCTTCTTTCTTAAGATTACTTTGGCTATTCGAGGTTTTTTTGTATTTCCATACAAATTGTGAAATTATTTGTTCTAGTTCTGTGAAAAATACCAGTGGTAGCTTGATAGGGATTGCATTGAATCTCTAGATTGCTTTGGGTAGAATAGCCATTTTGACAATATTGATTCTTCCAATCCATGAACACGGTATGTTTCTCCATCTGTTTGTGTCCTCTTTGATTTCTTTCATCAGTGTTTTATAGTTTTCTATGTATAGGTCTTTTGTTTCTTTAGGTAGATATACTCCTAAGTATTTTATTCTTTTTGTTGCAATGGTGAATGGTATTGTTTCCTTAATTTCTCTTTCTGTTTTTTCATTGTTAGTATATAGGATTAATCTCAAAAATATACAAGCAACTCCTGCAGCTCAATTCCAGAAAAACAAATGACCCAATCAAAAAATGGGCCAAAGAACTAAACAGACATTTCTCCAAAGAAGACATACAGATGGCTAACAGACACATGAAAAGATGCTCAACATCACTCATTATCAGAGAAATGCAAATCAAAACCACATGAGGTACCATTACACGCCAGTCAGGATGGCTGCTATCCAAAAGTCTACAAGCGATAAATGCTGGAGAGAGTGTGGAGAAAAGGGAACCCTCTTACACTGTTGGTGGGAATGCAAACTAGTACAGCCACTATGGAAAACAGTGTGGAGATTTCTTAAAAAACTGGAAATAGAACTGCCATATGACCCAGCAATCCCACTACTGGGCATACACACTGAGGAAACCAGATCTGAAAGAGACACGTGCACCCCAATGTTCATCGCAGCACTGTTTATAATAGCCAGGACATGGAAGCAACCTAGATGCCCATCAGCAGATGAATGGATAAGGAAGTTGTGGTACATATACACCATGGTTATTACTCAGCCGTTAAAAAGAATTCATTTGAATCAGTTCTAATGAGATGGATGAAACTGGAGCCCATTATACAGAGTGAAGTAAGCCAGAAAGATAAAGAACATTACAGCATACTAACACATATATATGGAATTTAGAAAGATGGTAACGCTAACCCTATATGCAAAAAAGAAAAAGAGACACAGAAGTACAGAACAGACTTTTGAACTCTGTGGGAGAAGGTGAGGGTGGGATGTTTTGAAAGAACAGCATGTTTATTATCTATGGTGAAACAGATCACCAGCCCAGGCTGGATGCATGAGACAAGTGCTCGGGCCTGGTGCACTGGGAGGACCCAGAGGAGTCGGGTGGAGAGGGAGGTGGGAGGTGGGATCGGGATGGGGAATACGTGTAACTCTATGGCTGATTCATGTCAATGTATGACAAAACCCACTGAAATGTTGTGAAGTAATTAGCCTCCAACTAATAAAAAATAAAGACAACTTGAAAAATCACATGACTTGTTTGCCCTTCTCTTTTCAAAAAGGAGTTTACATCAAACATAATTATTCATGTCAGACAATCTAAAGCAGACATCTTAAAGATGGGAGACTAAAGTCTAATAAAGGTACTAGTGTGTATTATTCATCCTGACATCACAATAACAAAAGAGCTTTATTATTTTTTTTAATTGAAGTATGTAATGTGAAATCTTCACAGTAATCCAATGAGGTGTCACACATGTTATTTAACTTCTGCAGGTGAAGAAACTGAGGCTTGGAGAAGTTAAATGTCTTAGTCAAGGCCCACAGGGAGAAAGCAAGTAGTAAACGGAGCCAGGACTTGAATGGAAGTCCTTTGCCTCTTGGATCTATTTTCATTTTACTCACTATATACACCATCAGTTCTCGTGTCTGAAGATTATTCCCTCTATTATTATTATTATTGGTTGTGCTGGGTCTTCATTGCAATGTATGGACTTCTCTAGTTGCAGCGCGGAGGTTTAGTTGCCCTGCAGCATGTGGGGTCTTAGTTTCCTGACCAGGCATTGAACTAGAGTTCCCTGCATTGCAAGGCAGGATTCTTTACCACTGGACCACCAGAGAAGTCCTTGAACATTACTCCTTCTGATTTCCAACATGTGGAGTCTCTTTTTTCTCTTAAGATATCATGACATTTAATCAGCCAAAGCCCTCAAAAATGGATGGTGGTTCTATGCAGACTTCCTTGATACAAGAATTCGCTTGTTAGTAAATTAAATCAGGCTGTAAAATAATCCTACTCTTACTCTATTACTTTAAGCCATCTGCTTTGTTATGATCTGAGTTTCAGCCTAATGAAAGAAAAAGTTGAACTAAAGTTCTTTTGTTTTGTTTTTTATAATAACACCAGAGGCATAGGTGGGAGACATTTGCCATAAGCTTCAAATGGCACATCTGTCTCATTTGCGTGCAGAGCAGACAAGTCTAGTCTTTCCAACATTTTTGCAAGAGAACAATGGGATGGAAATATGAGGAGATCTCTTCCCTCTGAGCTTCACAGCTCTGCCAAGTCAGGAGCAATACAGGAGTAACAAAATATAGCAGAAAACTCATTTTTATATTAACCCATCGGTCTGGGTTCTGTTTCTTTTTCTACATTGTAACAGTGTTTACAATATAAACTGTCCAAGACCACAGACCAACATTAAAAAAAAGAAGAGAAAGAGGAAGGAAGAGAAAGAGATGTATTTCTGTCTTTAAATACTCTGAAAACTTTTGTAGAAGGAAAGACTCTTTCAAACTTTGAGCCTGGCCTTTCTTGCTCATTTTCTTGCTGAGCCAGGGCAGCTGTGCCTTACTCAGACCCTTTCATTTTCCTCTTCTTGTATTTTCTCCAGACAAAGCATCCATTAGTCTCTCTGGTGTGTGTACTCTAAGCAATAATTCTTTATTTTTTTATTAACTTAAAACATAACCTCTAGCTCATGTCTTCATTATTTGAAACAATTTAACTCTAGAACCAATCAAATAAAGCCACCTAAATTCAACCAGTCATTTGTGAAGTGCTTTAATAAATTTGAATATTAACTAACCAAAGCTATTTCTTCCACCATCCTGCATCAGGTCTCTCTCTCACTGAAGTGTCTTAGCACTGCTCCATGGACACCTTCCAATTAACATGGCTTTCTAGAAGCCTTTAGCCAAAGGTTTAAACATTTCAGTGAAGCTTATGTATTATTTTGCACATTAGTGGAGATTAGCTTCAGTAATCACAATTCCCATTTGCTGCGGAAGCCTGGCAATTAATTCCCAGAGCAGACTGAGCACAGGACAATAGGGCCAAAGGTGTTTTAAAAGAAAATATAAATAGGTTTAGTCATAATACAATAATCAAACCAAACATGTCAGTTGGTCTCAACATCTCTCTGTCTTCACTTTTCCAATCCCCAGTTTATATGTTTACTATGAGGACAAACAGATAATTTTGAAAATAGAGATCAGCTTTACAAGGATGGGAACCAAACTTAATTGGTATTGAAAAGACAAGGTGGTCAGCACCATGGATCATTACCTGTCAGTTACCATATAGGTCTGGGATTCTGGGGGTTGAGCAGGAGAGTTTGCTTGGGGAACAGGAAAGGGAATTATAGGGGGAAGGGGAGGTTTCTAAGATTAGCCTATTTCCTGCCTCCAGTCTTTGTTCTCATTAGTTTTCTCTGTTCAAAACCAAAAAGCAAATGTCCACAATCCCTCTACTTGACATATCTGTATGATTTATGAGAATATTACCATAATGATGAAGAAACTCTACTTTTCTTCTGAAAAGCATTTGATAAAAAAGTCACAAGACTGGTGTCTTACTGGAAGAAGATGAAGAATCTCCCTTCCAGCAATTCACCACCTTTTTACTTAAGAAACCTCCAGGAGTTAAAATTCAGCTGAGCACAACAGATATCCCCTACTGCCATTGACGCTGTAACAGCACTTCCCGGGACACGTCTTTCATCATCATCACAGCAATTTGAGAATCTAAGTAAACTGAGGAAACAGTCACGAGTTGCAATTCAGACGTCGCACTGGTATTATTCTTGCTTCCAAAGCAGATTATAGGATCAAAGATTAAGAACATGGTTTTCCTAACTTCTGACTGGCAAAGAACCTCAATGATTAAGCTCCACATTAGGAATCAGGTGCATAGAAATGCAGCTACTGTCTTTTGGAATGGAATCTTTGAGAAGGCCAATCTACATGGTCATTTGGAAGGAAAGAATTTATATGTTATTTACAGCATTTGGGCCCACTGTGTATGTGTGCTAAGCAGCATCAGTCGTGTCTGACTCTTTGCGACCCTGTAGATCATAGCCTGCCAGGCTTCTCTGTCCATGAGATTCTCCAGGCAAGAATACTGGAGTGGGTTGCCATGCCCTCCTCCAGGGTATCTTCCTGATTCAGGGATCGAACATGCGTCTCTTAATATCCCCTGCATTGGCAGGCAGGTTCTTTACCACTAACGCCACTTAGGAAGCTCTTAGGCCTAATAAGGCGGATTAAACTTTTATAAATGCCATTATAATTCTCTAATCATTACATTTGGCCACCTGATGCGAAGAACTGACTCCTTAGAAAAGACCCTGATGCTGGGAAAGATTGAAGGCAGGAAGAGAAGGGGACAACAGAGGATGAGACAGTTGGATGGCATCACTGACTTGATGGACATGAGTTTGAGTAAACTCTGGGAGTTGGTGATGGACAGGGAGGCCTGGTGTGCTGCAGTCCATGGGATTGCAAAGAGTCAGACATGACTGAGCAACTGAACTGAGCTGAATCATTACATTTAATAGTAGGGGACTAGAATCATCCGTAGTTTAGGAATTTAAAAAATCTACTATTTAAAGGGTATTGGTCAGCTTGGGCTTTATTACAAAATAGCATAAACTGGAACTTAGAAAAACAGAAATTTACTTTCTCACACTTATGGAGGCTGAAATTCTGAGATCAAGGTGCCAGCATGGTCAAGTGTTGGTGAGTGTTCTCTTCTTGTCTTGCAAATGGACTCTGTGTCCTCACATGGCAGAGAGAGCAAGTTCCCTGAAGAGCTCTAGTTCCACCAGACCAGAACCTCACCCTCACGACCTCATCAAACCTTAATTACCTCCCCAAAGTCCCATCTCCAAATATCATCCCATTGGGGATTACAGTCACAACATGTGAATTTTTGAGGTATATAAGCTTTCAGCCTATAACATAGAGCAACATGAGATTCGAAACTTGGTCACATGGAATAGTGAGAAAAAAATTTAATACCTATAGTCTTTAGAACCAAGAATTTATGCTAATGTGTGCCTCTTTATTTTGTGATTCTAAAATCTACAATTCCATTACCTAGAGACATATTCATACTTCACATACCTAAACATGGAAGAAAGGAGCTAAACATACAGGAAGCACCATCTGCTTCATCAACTAACTTAATGTTTGGGAACTGAATCATCTCCAAATTATGATTAAAAGAGAGTGCAGAGAAAGGAATGAATAACTCAGCAGCCCAAAATTTAAATATTTGGGCAATTATTTATTCTGTCTCAGCTTCCTCATCTGTAAAATGGGGAGAATACATACCCTATCTATTGTACAAAACATATATAAGCATCAAATGAGGTGTTATTGAAAAGTTTGCCTGAATATGTGGATATTATTGTAGTATTAATGTTGCAAATACTTATTTAGTTCCACATATCTTGCATTCTGCTGTATTCAAGAAATGCAAAGTTAAGTAAGACAAGGGTCCCTACCAATAAGGAGATCACCATCTGGTGGCAAAGACAAATCCATAAATAATGCAAAACAACTGATTAGGGTACAATGTAATAAATGTTGTAGTAGGGCTGTGTATGCAATACTATAGAAATATCACATGCATGCTAAGTCACTTCAGTTGTGTTAGACTGTGACCCCACGGACTGTAGCCCACCAGGCTTCTCTGTACATGGAATTTTCCACACAAGAATCCTGGAGTGGCTTGCCATTTCCTACTCCAGGGGATCTTCCCAACCCAGGGATTAAATCCCTGTTTCTTAAGAGTCGTTCATTGACAGGAAGGTTCTTTACCACTAGCACCACCTAAGAAGCCAAGGAAATATCACACTGGAGGCTTAATACAGGATTCAGAAACTAGTTATTTGGCATGAACATCTGGCCAACAATTTGATCAGATCTTTCAGTTGACTCTCAAATTTCTTGCATATGTTCTCCTTGCGTGGACTAGATTGGCTGCATGCATTTTTGAAGCTCTACTACTTGAGGCAATTAATGTGTAGGGGGTTGTTATGTCCTCAGGATAAACTGATCCTTTTATCGTTGGCTCTATTTAACCTTGGTAATGTTCTGTACTACTTTGATATGGTCACTTTTTACAACTTTCTGTGGATCTGTGTTAGCATGGTATATCTTTTTCAATACTTTCACTTTTAACCATTTTATATCTCTATATTTAAAGTGGGATATAATGGATATTTCTTGTTAATCCAATCTGGCAATCTCTACCTTTTAAAAGGAGTGTTTAGACCATTTATAATTAATGTGATTATTGACATGGTTGCATTTAAATCTACCACCATGCTATTTGTTTTCCCTTTGTCCCATCTATTCCTTGTTCCTTTTTCTTCTTTTTCTACCTTTTTTGAATTGAATATTTATAATTATTTAATTTTATCTTTTATTGGATAATTAGATATACTCTAGGGCTTTTGTTTTACTGATTACAGTTAAAAATGGTCACTTCAAGTGATATTATACTCCCTCACATTTAGTAAGAACCTAACAAAATTATACTTGTTTCTCCCCTTCTCTCCCTTGTGCTATGATTTTTATGCATTTTATTTCCATACATGTTATAAACCTCACAATACATTGTTATTACTTAAAGCAAAAATAAATCTCCAGAATGCATTATTATTTTTTCTTTAAAAAGCAGGTTATCTTATAAAGAAATTTCAGTAATAAAATAGATTTTATATTTATCCATGCAGCAATCACTTCTGGTGCTCTTCACTCCTTTATGTAGATCTAGGTTTCTATCTGGTATCATAAAGACTGTCTCAAATTTCTTGTAGTGTTGGTCTGCTGGTGATGAATTCTTTCAGCTTTTGTGTATCTGACAGGTCTTTATTTTGCCTTCAATTGTGAGGGATATATTCACTGACTGAAAAACAAAAATCATCGGTTGATAGTATTTCCCCCCAGTGCTTTAAAGATGTTGTTCCAAACAGTATGGAGGCTCATCAAAATAAATAAATAAATAAATAAATAAATAAATAAATAAATAAATAAATAAACAAAACTACTATATGACCCAGCAATTCCACCCCTGGGTATATATCCAATAAGTGAAAGCGCTGACTCAAAAAGATAGATGCACCGTAATGTTCACAGTAACATTGTTTAAAATAGCCAAGATATGGAAACAACCTAAATGTCCATCAAAAGATGAATGGATAAGGAAATGCAGCATATCTATAGAGCATACTACTACTCAGCCATAAAAAAATGAAAATTAAAAAAAAAAATGAAAATTTTCCATTTGCAACAGTATGAATGGACTTGGGGGATATTATGCTTATTGAAGTAAGTCAGACAGAGAAAGATAAATATTCTATGTTGTTATTTACATGTGGAATCTAAAAAAATGAAACAGTACTGAATATAACAAAAAAGAAACAGAATCATAAATATTGAAAACACATTCATGGTTACCAGTGAGGAGAGGGAAAGGGGGATGAGCAAGATGGGGGTAGGAGATTAAGAAGTACAAACTACTCTGTATAAAATAAATTACAAGGATATACCATATATCCTGTGCTGTACCATACAGCACAGGGAATATGGCCAATATTTTATAATAACTATGAATGGAGCATGATCTTTAAAACTTGTGAATCATTATGTGATATGAAGCATATATGATATTACAAGTCAACTTTATCTCAATTTAAAAAAATGAAAAAAAGGGATGTTTTTGCATTATCTTCTAGTTCACATTATTTCCAAGGAGAAAACTTATGCTATCCCTATTTTTGTTCCTCTGTAACTTGTCTTCTCTCTAGTTGCCTTTATGATTTTCCATCAGTGGACTTAAACAATTTGATTATGGTGTGCCTAGGTATAGATTTAAAGTGAAAGTGTTAGTCACTCAGTCATGTCCAATTGTTTGTGACTCCATGGACTGTAGCCTACCAGGTTCCTCTGTCCATGGAATTCTCCAGGCAAGAATACTGGCAAGGGTAGCCATTCCCTTCTCCAGGGGGGTCTTCCTGACCCAGGGATTGAACCTCAGTCTCCCACATTGCAGGCATATTTTTTACCATCTGAGTCACCAGATGACCCAAGGAGATCAAACCAGTCAATCCTAAAGGGAATTAGTCCTGAATATTCTCCAGGAGGACTGATGTAGAAACTGAAGCTCCAAAACTTTGGCTGCCTGATGAGAAGAACTGACTCATTGGAAAAGACCCTGATGCTGGGAAAGATTGAAGGCAGGAGGAGAAGGGGATGACAGAAAATGAGACAGTTGGATAGAATCACCGACTCAATGGATGTGAGTTTGGGCAGACGCCGAGAGATAGTGAAGGACAGGGAAGCCTAGCGTGCTACAGTCCATAGGGTCACAGTGTCAGACTCAGTTTAGCAACTGAACAACAAGAAGGAATAGATGTGAGCTTTCCGGGTGGCTTAGTGGTAAAGAATCTGCCTGCTATGTGGGTTCAATATCTGGGTCAGGAAGATCCCCTGGAGAAGGAAATGACAACTCACTCCAGTATTCTTGCCTGGGGAATGCTATGGACAGAGGAGCCTGGTGGGCTATAGTCATAGGGTCACAAAAGAGTCGGATCACAACTTAGGGACTAAACAGCAACAACAAGGTACAAATTCCTTCAGGCTTCATCTGCTTGAGATTTCTGGGGATTTCTAAATATATGGTGGATGGTTTTAATCACATTTGGAAAAGGATTGACCATTATTTTTTCAGATAGTTTTTCAGTCTCACTAGCACTCAAATGTAGACTTTCACAATCCATGTATGGTCATTGCTTGAATTTGTCCCACAGTTCAACAACTCTGTTTATTTTGCTTAGTCATATTTCCTGTTTGCTTGTTTGTTTCTTTTTTTAAATATGTCTTCAAGTCTATTAATATTCTGCAACGTCAGTTCCGCTAGTGATCCCATCTTGTATATTTTTTGTCTGAGGCATTATAATTTTCCTCTACATTTTCTATAATTTAGGTCTTTTCAAATTTCTTCCATGTCTCTACTTAACATGTTTAATATATTTTGCCAGTTTCTTGAACATATGAATCATAATCATTATTGTCTACTGTCCTTGTTGATTAGATCTATCACCTGTGTCTTTTCTGGGTCAGTTTGATTGATTTTTCCCCTTATTATGGGTCATATTTTCCTGTTTCTTTTCATGTCTAATAATTCTTTCTTAAAACCAGATATTGTGAATTTTACCACCTTGACTTCTGGATATTTTTTTATTCCTGTAAACGTTATTGAGCTTTGTTCTGGATGCAATTAAGTTCCTTGGAAATTATCTGACCCTTCAGTTCTTACTCTCAAACTTCCTGGTCTCGACAAGAGTTGCCTTTGGTCTAGGATCAATTTTTCTCTGCTACTGCAGTGAAATTCGTCATAATTCTCTAGATTCTATCTTAACTTTGAGGCTTTCCACTAGGGCTGTTGGCAAAAGGTACTTGTCTCAGGCCTATGTGAAGTCTGAAGACTATTTCCTCTAATCCTTTCAGGTAGTTCTTCTCCTGATCTTGGGTAGTTTTTTCACATACACACATTGATTAATACTCAGCTGAATACTCAAAGAAGGCCCTCTTCAGAACCCTGGAGTTGTCTTTGTGCAGCTCTCTTTTTTCCTTAGTTTCTGTGGATCCTGAGCTGTGTCCTCAATTCAGCAAAACATCTGGGCTTGGCCTAGGTTTTATCTCCCTGTGCTGTAGTCATGTAGTAGAAAAAAAATTGTGAGCAATCTTGGAATTCATCTTGTTGTTTGAGTTCATCTTGTTTGTTTCCCATCTCTCAGTGATCATTGCCCTTTGCAGCCTGATGTCCAATATCTTGAGCACTATTGTTTTATATATTCTGTTCAGATTTTTTCTACTATCTCAGTAGGAGGGTAAGTCTAGGTGCTATTACCCTGTATTGATCAGAAACGTAAATCCTTGTAGAATAGATTATAATCCCTTTGATACAAATAATCACGGTGCCAAACCTTGCCACAGAATTAGAAGACAGAAAACTTGACTATATTTTACTACCAAAGAACAGAGGAAAGGAAATTAATCCTCCTTCTCATCCTTTAAGCTTGTCCTAGTGAGCCGCTGAGCCATCAACAAGTCTGAATGAACAGCTGGTATTATAGTTTCCTAAGAGTTCTGAACTGGTGTTGGGTAGTATTGTTAAGGATTATCGTTCTAGTCTTGGGAGCATATCCAGGCACAACTGGTGGCCCTTTGTGCCCCAAGAAGTACATACAGGAAAAGCCTTTGAGGGGAATATGTTCCAGAGACACTGTCTCCAGCACTTCATGGACAGGGAGGAAGCCCCATTGGCCAGCTGAATCAGACCAAGTCTAAAACTCTATCCTATTTTAACTTTCCTATCTTAAATGCAGAGACAATGTCTACCCACTTTCCTAACCACAAATGTTTTTCATTTTCTAGCTCTTGTTTAATAAACACTTTGCAAATTAGAGCTTCAGTGTAAAAAAGTATTTTGAGCAAATTAAGTGAAACAAAGTGTAGTTTTGGAATGTTATTAATCATACAGGAGGGGACTAGGTAGAATATTAAGAAGTCTACAATGTGCTTTGATGAATATTCCTCAATAAAATCACAGTCCTTGTTCAAGACACCTGATATCTTCCTTCTTTGTGTACACTGATTCTTGAAATAATCTCTAAAGCCTCTTTAAACTCTAATATTCTATTTTTCTCAGACATTTGTTTGGCTAATCAACTAATGAGGAACTGAAATATAAAGAAGCAAAGCTTAAGAGAATCTCAGTAGTAGAAAGAACATTGGATTTAAGAACCAGAAAATCTTTTTGAGTCAAGAATCTATACATCTAATTGTGTAAACTCAAGGGAAAAAAAAATCACTTAACCTCTCTAAGTTTCACTACTACCTCTATTTTTTGGTGAATAGATCTCAATCTAGACTCATCTATGATGTGAAAATAAATTAAATAAACCATGAATGCACTTTTGAAGCATAAAGTACAATTGCACAAGGCCACAAAAGAAATCACTAAAAGAACACAAAAGAAATATATATCAAGGATTCTAAACACCAAAACATCTAAAGAACATTAACATTATAACTCAGTTGTTTTTATGACTGCAAAAAAGCATACAAGAGTAATAAATTGAGGGGTGATATGCTACATTGTGTGGCCTGTGATATGATGTTCAGTGATATCCCTATGGCCAAATACTTAGCAAAAGGACAGACAACCAGTGACACATGGCAGTGACATCATGATGTGATACTGTCCATGACATAATAATCTTTCATCATTTGTATTTTGGGCTGACTCTGTAGTATTGAGTTGCTACTGTCTAACTCTAGAGTCGGATATAACTTAGCGACTGGACAACAACTCTACACCAGATGATAAATTTTTTTTTTGGTGATCATTGTTTGGTTTCTGAACATTCTGAACATGTTAGGATCTCCAGGAAATCCAATCTTCTGACTCATATTTTTTTAACTTTAGTCATGCTACACTCTGCCTCACTTTCCATGTGACTAGAGAGTTCAAAGCAGGAACATCTTGATTTTCAACTACAAATGGGTCATGAAACACATTTTGCCTACACCTTTTTCCGTCGTCATCCTCCTGATCAGAGTAAATTGTTTGGAAATAAGGGACATGCAAAAAAAGCTAACATTTGGTCTAAAGAGGGAAAAGGTGAAAGCTATCAGTGTTTCCATTGCTCCTTCTTCACCTGATGGTGAGGGAGGGATTTTACCCTAGAGTCATGAGGATGTGGAACACATGACACCCAAGACCAGTCAGATGAGCTCAATGGCATTTTGCTGTCCGGGGAAGGAAGGCACTGCACCACCAGAGTGGACAGGAGCTGTGCTTGGGAACAGAGTGAATCAGCAGGGGTTGGGTAGTGGTGGGTAACGAGAGGGTGAAGTGACTCCTAGTTTTTGTAAGGATATGTGATTGGCCTATTTGAGTAATTCCACAGGCTGCCAGAGAACTGAAGTCTGCTACTCAGGGTAAGCAGGCACTGTGCCTCATCCCTGGGATAAGGAGGCTTGTTTGGCTAGGAGAGCCTGTCTGAGGAAGCAAAGTGATTAGGGGGATACAGTGAGGCCACTAGAGGCCCTCCCATCTTAGAAGGCCGCATATAGCATTAATTTTAGGCCTACACCACAATACAGATTGTATAAACACACTCACCACTGTGGATAATGAGGCTCATCTCCTGTAACTTGCAGGCCATTCCCATAATCCATCACCTCTTACCCCTGCTCTTAATTCAAACAATAAGTCCTTTCAAAACTGGAGATAAAATTAGGAATGCTGGAAACATTGTTGGGGCTGTTCCCAGCCTTGCTCCCTTGTTTAGAAAACTGTAGAAAGACCAGGGGGCCTCCTTGATGGCCTGCAGCCTGTGGTTGCACTGTTTCCAGAAAGGTTCCTTGTGACTGTTCAGACATGTGACTGTGATTCCTCGCAAGCATACCCGGGGCTGGCCCAGCTCCATTTACTGAAACAAGGAAACAGAGTCTATTGTGCTTGTCAGTTGCTGTGGCTGTAACTTAGGAAACTAGAAGCCCAGTGATCACAGTTAAGGAAAATGCAAAGTCTACAGTTAAATAAGGCATTTGCAGCTATTTATGGAAAAGAAAAAAAATTTTTAGCAAAATGTATTGAGATTAGTTATAATTAGAGATGCACATAAAAAGAGATATATTATCAGCTAAATGATAACATGATTATCTAAATGATAATAGGCTATGATAAGCTAAAAGACAATAAAATTAGCATCATAATATCTGTGGTATTTACACACTGAATTTAAAATACCATAATTAATTGAAAAATTTTTTCTGTGTACAAAAGAAATCATATTGTCTTATTTTTTTTTAAGTTTTAAGAGTTAACTGATGACATTTCAAATATACTGCCAAGTATGGAAAATATTAAATACTTATGTACTGACCTCCCATAGTAACAGATGTTAACATTTCACTTTATTTGCTTCAAAATCAATTTTCTCTCTTTTTAAAAAAGAAAATATTAAGTGCAAATCTTCCACCTCTCTCCCCAGAGATAATTGCTACCCCAAAGATAGTATGTTCCTTTTCACATATATTTATACTTGCATTATATTATATTAATATACCCCTTAAATGATGCATATACCATTCTTTTATATGCTTTAAATATTTATATAAATATTAGAAAACATATAGCTTTTTACATTGCCTCTTGTAACTTTCTTACCTTATCAACATGTTTTGAGATGAATTCATGTTGATATCTGTAGATCTACTTTGCTCATTTTAGCTTTCTACAGGATTTCATTATATGAGTAAATCAGTTTATATGCTCAATGGCCTTCTGTGATATTGTGATTTATAAGAAGAAGTACATATTTGGTCTTTAACATTGTTTCTGGAACAGAGCTCCTAAATCATTTGGAATTTCTTAAACATTGAGAACATAAACGTGTCTTTTGTTACATCAGTGAGTTGACTTTGGAAAGTGTCTCAGGGTGGGTGCAGGCAACCAGGAGAACCAACCTTGTGATTGGAGGGTTGGAACTTTCAGCCCCACTCTCTGACCTCTGGGGAGGGGAGAGGGCCTGGAGGTTGAATCAATCCCCCAGTAGCCAGTGGTTCAATCAACCATGCCTAGGTAATGAAGCCTTCATTAAAACCCAAGAGGAAAGGGTTTGAGGGCATCTGGGCTGGTGAACACATGTACATGGGGGAGAGCAGGGTGTCCAGAGAGCATGGAAACTCCAAGCCAGCTCCCCATAATTGTCTCGTGCATCTCTTCCATCTAGGTGTTCCTGAGTTACATCCTGGTAACAAACCAGCGATCTAGTGAGTAAAATTTTTCTTTGTGTTCTGTGGGCCACTCTAGCAAATTAATCAAACCTCAGGAGGGGGTCATGGGAACCTCCAGTTGAAAATAGCTACTCCGTCATGAGTACAGGTGACAACCTAGACTTGTGACTAGTGTGTGTATGTATGTGCGTGTGTGTAAGGGGAGAGTTCCGCACTCCCTTGCTGAGTCTCATATGGTTATTTCCACCATGAGTTTCTGGGGTGTCTCCTGTCCTGCTCCTCATTTCGGCTCCCCTCAAAGCACAGGAGCTCATCCTTGAATCAGGGGACCCTGACCCCCATGGAAGTCATGTTCCCCTGTTTGGAGCCTTGTTTCTTAGATCTACTGCTTTCTAAACTTTGACACTGGAGAGGGAACAACCCTTCAGTCCTTGCTAAGACCAAGCTGTGTGGTGTTTCTTGGGGAAATGGAAAAACGTTCCCCCTTCTCAACACTGCCCCACCTGGGCTTGGGTGTTAGCACTAGTCGTGCCTGAACCTCACAAGTATGACAAAGCCTCTTAAAACTGGCCTGTTTGGCTTATCTTTCTAGTACCTCTCTCTGTGAGGCCCGGCTAAGGAGTAGTCAGCAGTTTTTATACTGTCCTCTTCAATGTCCCCTGTCCTCTCTGCCATTCCCAGGCTGCTCCCAGCATCTGTGCCGTGACTTCCTCCTAGCAGCCCCATTCTCCATGCAAAGAAACTTATGCAAACACACTTCAGGGGCAGCCAGTCCCACACAATCTGATAGATCTAGATTTCTCTTTAGGTTCAGGCAAGATCCCTGCTCTGTATAAAAACAGACACACACACACACACCATACCATACCACACCACACTATATCTCCAGTCTAAAGCTTCTTCCTTTCCCTCTATATTCCCACATGCTTAAAGCTCTTCCTTCCTGAACTAAAGCAAGACCTTCATAGACCCATTTTCTCTATAGCTGCTACTGTCTTTCTCATTTTTCACAGTCCACTTCTTTCTTTTTAACTTAGCACTAAAATCTTATGATTGTTACTCCAGCCATATTAGTATTATTTAAAAATTTACAGTGAATGTATATTACATTTTAACTAAAAAATTATCATCTCTGTTATGGGTTAAATTGTGTCCACCACCCAGCCCCTCAAAAAGATACATTTGAATCCTAACCCCTAGTACCCCAGAACATGATCCTATTTGGAGATAAGGTCTTTGCAGAGGTAATCAATTTAAAATGGAGTCATTAAGGGCAGTCCCTAATGCAGTATGACTGTTACTGTTATAAAAAGAGAAACTTTAGACACAGACATATACATAGGAAATGCCATGTCATGATGAAGGCAGAGCTTGGGGTGATATTACAGAAGTCAAGAAACACCAAAGATTTCTGGCAAACCACTAGAAGTTGGGGGAAGAATAGCACAAATTTCTGCTTTAGTTCTCAGAAGGGACTAGTCCTGCTGACACTTTGGTCTCGGACTTACAGCCTCCAGAAGCAATAGGTTTCTTCTATTTAAGCCAAGCAGTTTATGGTTCTTTGTTAAAGCAGTCCTAATTTGGACAGAGTCCCTCACCTATCTCTCTCTGCTGCCTCACCTGCCTCACACTCCTTAGCTCACTGGGGATTTAACTTACGTCTCTGCCCTCTACTCTGCTGTAGCTTTCTCATCAAAACCACCAACCAACCACCTTCTTGTTGCTGGTTCCAACTGGACATTCTTCAGCTCTTTCCCAGTCTCTGCAATATTTTACATGTTTATCTCTTAATCTCATCCTTCTTCCTAAAACACTGTCTTCTGGTTTTCATGTCACTGCACTCCTGAGTTTTCCTTCTACTTCTCTTTTTTATTAGTACCCTTTGATTTTCCCTTCTTTTACACCCTTTTGATGGAAAAGTTCCTCAGGGTTCTATCTAAAGTCCTCTTATTTTGGCATGCTATTGCCTCTCTCTGAGGCTGGTGGCTAAGTCCAGGTCTTAATCAGATTTAGGTTCAAACTTGGCAAGTTTCCACCAGGAGACCCATAATGTCCAGTTCCATCTCTCTTTATAGCTGCTCTTTATAGTGTTTGCTACTATTGAGGAACACAAACAGATTCATTATTTAACTAGAGGTTTACAAGATGATATCCTGCAATTCAGTTCAGGTCAGTTTAGTCACTCAGTCATGTCCGACTCTTTGCGACCCCATGGACTGCAGCACGCCAGACCTCCCTGTCCATCACCAACTCCTGGAGTTTACCCAAACTCATGTCCATTGAGTCAGTGATGCCATCCAACTATCTCATCCTCTGTCATCCCCTACTCCTCCTGCCCTCAATCTTTCCCAGCATCAGGATCTTTTCAAATGAGTCAGCTCTTTGCATCAAGTGGCCAAAGTATTAGAGCTTCAGTTTTGACATCAGTCCTCCCAGTGAACACCCAGGACTGATCTCCTTTAGGATGGACTGGTTGGATCTCCTTGCAGTCCAAGGGACTCTCAAGAGTCTTCTCCAACACCATAGTTCAAAACATCAGTTCTTCTGCGCTCAGCTTTCTTTACAGTCCAATTCTCACATCCATACATGACCACTGGAAAAACCATAGCCTTGACTAGATGAACCTTTGTGGACAAAGGAATGTCTCCGTTTTTTAATATGCTGTCTAGGTTGGTCATAACTTTCCTTCCAAGGAGTAAGCGTCTTTTAATTTCATGACTTCAATCACCATCTGCAGTGATTTTGGAGCCAAAGAAAAATAAAGTCAGCCACTGTTTCCACTGGTTCCCCATCTATTAGCCATGAAGTGATGGGACCAGATGCCATGATCTTAGGTTTCTGAATGTTGAGTTTTGAGCCAACCTTTTTCAGTCTTCTCTTTCACTTTCATCAAGAGACTCTTTAGGGCTTCTTAACTTTCTGCCATAAGGGTGGTGTCATCTGCATTTCTGAGGTTATTGATATTTCTCCTGGCAATCTTGATTCTAGCTTGTGCTTCATCCAGCCCAGCGTTTCTCATGATGTACTCTGCGTATGAGTTAAATAAGCAGGATGACAATATACAGCCCTGACATACTCTTTTTCCTATTTGGAACCAGTCTGTTGGTCCATGTCCAGTTCTAACGGTTGCTTCCTGATCTGCATACAGATTTCTGAAGAGGCAGGTCAGGTGGTCTGATATTCCCATCTCTTTCAGAATTTTTCACAGTTTATTGTGATCCACACAGTCAAAGGCGTTGGCATAGTCACTAAAGCAGAAATAGATGTTTTTCTGGAACTCTCTTGCTTTTTCAATGGTCCAGCAGATGTTGGCAATTTGATCTCTGGTTCCTCTGCCTTTTCTAAATCCAGCTTGAACATCTGGAAGTTCACAGTTCATATATTGTTGAAGTCTGGCTTGGAGAATTTTGAGCATTACTTTGCTAGCGTGTGAGATGAGTGCAATTGTGCAGTAGTTTGAGCATTCTTTGCCATTGCCTTTCTTTGGGATTGGGATGAAAACAGACATTTTCCAGTCCTGTGGCCACTGCTGAGTTTTCCAAATGTGCTGGCATATTGAGTATAGCACTTTCACAGCATCATCTTTTAGGATTTGAAATAGTTCAACTGGAATTCCATCACCTCCACTAGCTTTGTTCGTAGTGATGCTTCCCATTATTCTTGTTTTGTTTATTAGCTGAAATAGTTCTATACAGAGAAACTTTCATTTATAAATTTTTTGGTTACTTAAGGAATAATTAATATAGGAAAGGGAAAGTAAATGCCTGATTTCTTTACTGTAAAGCTTTCAAAATAATGAGTTGCTTCCCTTTTTATTATTAGAACCTACAAAGGTGACAAATGTGTATGTTTTTCATTGTGAACTCATAGATTTAGACTTACTTGATGTATTTTAGTCTGCTTCAGATGTTCTTTTTTTAAAATTTTTTATTTGAAGGATAATTGTTTTACAGAATTTTTCTTCCAGATCTTCTTATTGATGCTAAAATTATTCCCTCTCTTGTCAGTGGGAACACATCAAGGTGGCTCCTGGATTCCTTTCTTGTTGCCCCAGAGGTCCTTGCTTACTTTCTGCTTTGAAAAGATGCTGTAGACTCCTCTTGTATGTTTTCTGCACTAGACTTGGTTTCAGTCATTTCCCCAAAGAGCCCTCACATTTTCTTTTCTGGGAACATATGAATTTCACAATAAATAAAAAAAAGTTTCTGAGAAGAATTCATTCTTTCAGGAATAAGAGCTGGCTAGAAGAAAGGAAAATAGAGTACTTATCTAGTTTGCTAATCTTATTAAGGCCTGAGAGAAATGAATATTGAGAATGAGAGAAGAAATATTATTTAAGTGTAAAAAAGAGCAATTTGGTGTTTTTTTTTGTGTGTGTGTGCTTTACATAATTATATGCTACTCTGAAATTCTTAAATTGTTTCAAAACTGCCTTAACTATATTAGGCAAAATTGCCAATCATGCCTGACACAAAGTTTCTTCAAAATGGAATACCACCTTTTTTGCTGGTCTCATAGCATATTGGAATAACGTTTTATAGCTAGGTAAGGTGAGGAGAGGAGAAGGCAATGGCAACCCACTCCAGTACTCTTGTCTAGAAAATCCCATGGGCAGAGGAGCCTGGTCGGCTGCAGTCCTTGGGGTCACGAAGAGTCGGACACGACTGAGTGACCTCACTTTCACTTTTCACTTTCATGCATTGGAGAAGGAAATGGCAGCCAACTCCAGTGTTCTTGCCTGGAGAATCCCAGGGATGGCAGAGCCTGATGGGCTGCTGTCTATGGGGTCGCACAGAGTCGGACACGACTGAAGCGACTTAGCAGCAGTAGCAGCAGCAAGGTAAGGAGAATAACTTCTGGCTAGACAAAGTAGAAATGAAGAGTGCAATTCTCAGAAGTTTCCTTACAGGGAAAAAATGAACTCTCCTCTGTCTGTTCTTTTTTGTACTTCCTGGAAGGCAGAAACAATGGCTGGAACTTTAGCAGCCATCTCAGGCCATGAGGTACTAACACATATTGAGGATGACAAAGCAACAAAATAGAAGAATCCTGATTCCTTGATACTGTAGAAATTTTCTTCTGTAGAGGGCCAGATGGTAAATATTTTCAGCTTTGCAGACCTAAGCTCTTTGTCACAATTAGTCAACAATGCCATGTTAGAGTGAAAATGACCACAGATAATATATAGTAAATGAATTCCAGTATGTTTCAATATAAGTTCCAATACCACTTTACTTATGGACACTGACATTGAATAATACAATTTTCATGTCACAAAATTGTACATTTTTTTGGGAAAATGGTTTTGTCAACTATTTAGAAATATAAAATCAATTCTTGAAAGTAGACAGTGGACCCGCATTGATGGGGGTGTGGCTTGCCAACTGCTATAGCCCACTATGGTCCCAGAGTGCTCATCTTTAGGCTTTGTTTATAGGAGACAGCAAGGAGATCCCATCAGTCCATCCTAAAGGAGATCAGTCCTAGGTGTTCATTGGAAGGACTGATGCTGAAGCTGAAACTCCAGTACTTTGGCCACCTCATGCAAAGAGTTGACTCATTGGAAAAGACCCTGATGCTGGGAGGGATTGGGGGCAGGAGGAGAAGGGGACGACAGAGGATGAGATGGCTGGATGGCATCACCGACTCGATGGGCATGAGTTTGAGTAAACTCCAGGAGTTTGTGATGGACAGGGAGGCCTGGTGTGCTGTGATTCATGGGGTCGCAAAGAGTCGGACACGACTGAGTGACTGAACTGAACTGAATTGATAGGAGAGAGACTTTTATACTGTTTCTGGGAGATGGAGTTTGTTATGACTCAGCAGAACTAGACTTATAGTAAGTAGTTGGCACAACCCCCAAGGAGCTCCATCTGCACACATCCCATAGCATCCTACTCCAGTTCCGAAGAGGGTCCCCTCTTCAGGACTTATATCGCCCTGATATCACACCTTTGCTAGGCTATCTCTTCCTTTCTCTCCTGTTTACCCTACTTTTTACTGGACTTGCTATGGGTTCAGTTCAGTTCAGTTGCTCAGTCATGTCCAACTCTTTGAGACTTCATGGACTGTAGCACATCAGGTTTCCCTGTCCATCACCAACTCCTGAAGCTTGCGCAAATTCATGTCCACTGAGTTGGTGATGCCATCCAACCATCTCATCTTTGGTTGTCCCCTTCTGCTCCTGCCTTCAATTTTTTTCAGCATCAGGGTCTTTTGCAATGAGTTAGTTCTTCACATCAGGTGGCCAAAGTATTGGAGTTTCAGCTTTAGCATCAGTCTTTCCAATGAATACTCAAGGTTGATTTCCTTTAGGGTTGACTGGCTGGATCTCCTTGCAGTCCAAGGGACTCTCAAGAGTTTTCTCCAACACCACAGTTCAAACGTATCAATTCTTCAGCACTCAGGTTTCTTTATGGTTCAACTCTCACATCCATACATGGAAAAACCATAGCTTTGACTAGACAGACCTTTGTTGGCAAAGTAATGTCTCTGTTTTTTAATATGCTGTATAGGTTTGTCATAGCTTTTCTTCCAAGGAGCAAGCATCTTTTAATTTCATACCTTCACTCACCATCTGCAGGTAATTTGGAGCCCAAGAAAATAAAGTCTCTCACTGTTTCCATTATTTCCCCATCTATTTGCCATGAAGTGATGGGACCGGATGCCATGATCTTCGTTTTTAGAATGTTGAGTTTTAAGCCAGCTTTTTCACTCTTCCTTTATCTCATGTTTCCTCTACTTTTTACTGGACTCATTATGGGAGCACTTCCTTATGGTCACTTATAGAAGGACTTGGTTCAGTGTCTGTTTCTGGCATCTCCAGTCTAAGTCTGTAGTCATTGTCATTGCTCAAGGAACCCTTTCTTCAGGCTTTAATGAAGTGAGGAAGTAGTAGCTTGTTCCTTATATAAATGTAACCCCAGTTCCAGAAATAGCTCTTTCCCAGTATAGCAAATGATTGAGAGCAGGGTCTCTGGAGTCAGCATGCTTGCATTAAAATCCTACCTAGCCTTTCTGAGCCTCAAGACTCCTCATCTTTAAAATGGAGCTAACAAAAGAGTGTACTATTCAGCACAGAATATATACTCCATAATAATAGCCAGGACATGGAAGCAACCTTGATGTCCATTGGCAGATGAATGGATAAGAAAGCTGTGGTACATATACGCAATGGGATATTACTCAGCCATTAAAAAGACTACATTTGAATCAGTTCTAATGAGGTGGATGAAACTGGAGCCTATTATATGGAGTGAAGTAAGTCAGAAAGAAAAACACCAATACAGTATACTAACACATATATATGGAATTTAGAAAGATGGTAATGATGACCCTATATTCGAGATAGCAAAAGAGACACAGATGTATAGAACAGTCTTTTGGACTCTGTGGGAGAAGGCGAGAGTGAGATGATTTGAGAGAATAACATTGAGGCATGTATATTATCATATGTGAAACAGATCGCCAGTCCAGGTTGATGCATGAGACAGGGTGCTCAGGACTGGTGCACTGGGATGACCCTGAGGGATGGGATGGGGAGGGAGCTGGGAGGGGGGTTCAGGATAGGGAACACATGTACACCCGTGACTGATTCATGTCAGTGTATGGCAAAAACCACTACAATATTGTAAAGTAATTAGCCTCCAATTAAAATTAAAATAAAACAAAAACAATTAAATTAAACCTGGGAAAAATAATAGTAAAAGATTTGGAAAAACATTGGAAGACTCCAGAGAGAATCTGTACTCAGATTATTTCACAAATGTCTTTAAGTTCTTGTTCTGCTTTCATGAAATAAAAATGGAAATTAATGCTGTAAAAAAAATACTCCATAAATGCTAGTTATTATAAATATCAATATTTACAGGTTGTCCAAGGTACTTGAATGTGCTTTTCTTTTCTTTTTTTTTTTTGCATGCTCAGTCGCTAAGTCATGTCAAACTCTTTGTGACTCCCATGGACTGTTGCCCTCCAGGCCCCTCTATCCATGGGAATTCTCAGCAAGAATACTGGAGTGGATGCCATTTCCTTCTGCAGGGGATTTCCTTACCCAGGGTTCGAAACTGCATCTCCTGCAATGGCAGGTGAATTCTTTATCACAAAGTCACCAGGACACATCACTACTACTTATAAATTCTAAGAGCATTTTCTTTGTAAATAATAAAGATGCAATGTTTTCTGCTCTGTGGGAAGCTGAAAACCAAACAAATGTTTTCTTTGTAGCTAATACTTGAAGATCAGTACTTCTAACTATTATAAATATAAAGTAAGGGACACATCCTACTCTAAAACTTTAACACGAAGTTAGACAAATGGCTACGCTCTTGAAACCAGGCACACCTGAGCCAGAATCTCAACTCCTGGCCATTCACTGGTTCCCCAGAGCTGTTATTACTGATTCACCCAATGGGGCTGCCAGTACTTCTCTCCTAAGGCTATTGTGCAGATTAAACCACACTGTGCACATAAAGACCTTAGCTACTCTGTATAACTTCACACGTAGCGGATACAGATCTATTAGTATCCAGAGCACGATATTCCAGACAGGAAGTGCAGAGATTCCAAATGTCACTCGGGTACCTTTTCCCTGAGGACAAATGTGGCAATGCTACCAATTCCTGGAAGACTTTGTGGGATCATCACCTAGCTCTTTCCTTGGCCACTGAATTCAGGCTTCTTGGGTCAATTTGCTCGAAACCAACCCCACCACGAATGAGAGGGAAAATGAGTAGCTCCTCTGCTGCTTAAATAGAGAAAGAACAAGTCCTCTGACATATTCTGTTCTGGTGGCTCCCAGCACGTCTTCACTTCAGCACCAGCCACTCGATGCTTTGTGGGTGTCACTGCACAGCAGGTTTTAAGTGCCAGTATTTGTGCATCCTTTCTGGTCCCCCTCCTCCCGCCCCCGGTGGAGACATTGCTCACAGAACCTGCAGTGCAGGCTTCAGAGTCAAAAGGAAAACAAATCCCTTCTGTACGGGCCATGAGAACTTCATCAAGGAGCATTTTTGCTCTGCCTGGGAAGGGAGGAGAATGAAAAATGGGAAAACCACACACTCCAAGAGATTCAATCAATATTTGCAGGCTGCCTGACTCACCAGCTTAGGCTGACCAAATAAGAACTTGCCATATTTAAGTCTTGAATAAATGATCAATAGTAGGATTGTATTTCCATGAACCAGAGAATTCTAATTTAGTGGCACAGATTTTTTTTTTAATTAAAACTTTTTTTTTTTTTTTTTTTGCCACGTTCAGCAATTGCTGTCAGATGCTGAATGTCTGTGGTCACACACTCAGCTTCCTGTTTATAAATGTGCTCTGTTTTCTGTGAGTCAGCGGTTTCTTGTTCTACATGGAGGTATAACTGACCATGTCAGGCCCAGAAGATCAGACGAGCTTTGTGAATGGCCCAGTGTGCACGGGCCTCTGTGCATCAGGCCTTGGGGATTGTGCAAACAGATACTCTGTATGTGGCTAAACACAAGCTGAAATAATCCTGCCCAGTGAGTTTGTTGGTTTTGCATCTGGTTTGGAGCTGAACTATTGTTAAAGATAACCAAAGCCGGATTCTAGTTAAAGTGGAAAGGGCAGATTTTAGTCAGTGATATACTATCATAATAAGGAGAAGAATCCAGAGTTAACTGAACTTAACTTCAATTTGTACAGAAGTGACTAAGTGTTTTAATGGCAGAATGACTGGGTGGGGAGGAGGGGGGGCTGCTCAGTAGAATCAGGGAAATGAAAGATCACAGATGCGTGGTTGCTGTGGATGCCATTAGACCAGCAGAGTCTGTTAGCTGACAGTTATATCAGGGTTAGAATTCTGTCCTCCCACACAGACTGAGGGACGGAGGCCCTGTTCTTCCTGGTGATCACACTGTAAGATTCCTTCCAGGTCCTTGAGAAAGACACTCGTGAGTTGTAGGAGACACGTGTGTATCTCAAAGGGGCAGAGGAAAGGATCACAATGGCAATCCCTTTCCAGTAAATGCTCTAAGAAAGGGTGGTCAGAGGTCAGTCTCAGGGGCTAGCTGGAACAGACAGTAAACTCTTGAGTTTCCTCAGGCAAGTACTTTAAGGGCAGCGAGAATCATCCTGGGAGTGTGGCCTTGAGCTCTTAGAAATTTTTTTTTAACTGTTCATTTTAGATCGAAGTTTGGCTGATTAACAATGTTGTGATAGTTTCAAGGACTCAGCCATATATATATATGTATCCATTCTCCCCCAAACTCCCCTCCCATCCAGGCTGCCACAAAACACTGAGCAGAGTTCCCTGTGCTACACAGTAGGTCTGTCTACATGTTGATGTACACCGTTTTAAATATAGCCGGGTGTACATGTCGATCCCAAACTCCCTAACTATCCCTTCCCCCAGCATGTCCGTGTCTGTTCAGGTTTTTTAGGCCAAGGCTGAGGCCCAGCGGAGAAGAAGGATCAGGAGTCCGCCTTGAGTCGGTCAAGGAGAGAGCCTTTGTCTCTGTGAAGCCCGCCAAGGTCTGTCGCTAGTGCTTTACTACTTCCTCCGGCAACACTATTTCCCTACCTAAAGCCAGGCCCCTCAGCGGCCTTCTACTGGGGTTAGGACTTCACGTGTCTAATCGCCTTAAAGAGCACCTGGGTTCTGGACTGTTCTCACCTCGCCTCCCTCTGCAGCCACGGCCGTGCTGCTCTGTCAGGCTACGGATGTGGCTTTTCCTCCTCTCCATCTACCCCACCTGTTAAGCCAGCTGCATGCCTCCTTCAGAGTTCCATTTATTCTTCCCCTCTTCCCTGAAAAGCCTTGCCTGGTCTCCAAGAGCTGGGTTTAGAATCCCCACAACTTATCACCCTGTATTTTAGTGCCTGTTTCAGTATCAGTTTCCCCCACCATTCTGTAAGCTTCAGGAAGGCAGGGACTGGCTTCAGGTCATCCTTATCCCCCCAGAACTTAGCAACAGCAGGTGCTTGCTGAGCAAGTGAGCGAGTACAACTTGTCTTTTGATGCCTCCTGGCAAGACCCTGTTCTTAGCGGGGTTTGAATCCCAGCTTCATTGCTTACTCGGTGTGGGAGCTTGCTAAATCACTCTATACCTAAGTCTTTTCATCAGTAAGATGGATTCATGACAACATCCACTTCACAGGATTGTTGTGAAGATTTAATGTTATATGCGTACAGTGTTCAGAACAGAGCCTAGCACGTGGTAGTGCAAGACTGTTGTTACTGTTTGTTCCAAGGATGCAATTTCATACTCTCTGCCAGTGGTTTGTTGAATGAATGACTGAATGAACTGATAAGCATCCAGCATGTCATGTCCTTGCTTCCTCTCCCCTCTGGACAACATGTCCACTTTTGCCTTTACTGCTTCTGTTTTCTAACTCAGAGGAGTAAACTAGAGGGATCTGGAGCCTTCTCTCACCTGAATATGGGAGACAAGCCTGTGAAGTGAAAGGGTTGTTGTGGCCATTTTGGAAAATATAGTCTGTCACTACCCAGAACCTGAAGAAGAGGGTATAAAGCATTATACCCTCTAGTGGGACTAGAGGAATGGAATGGAAGAGGTCAGATGAAAAGCTAGATTTCTGCCTTTCTGAGGGAGAAGCTTCCCAATGAGGGGAGAAGACGTAAAGGGTGAGCCATGTGTGTGGCTCCATGAGAAAGGTGGTGAGAACCCTCGCTTCTCCTGAGTAAAAACCCTGCAGTGAAGGTGGGGGAAAGAAACCCAGGACAGGAGGGTACCAGGACAGAGAGGGGCTGGGTCTTTCTGCCCAGATGTAGTTCAGGAGATGCTGGTCCACAGAGAAGATGCTGCACCATAAAGAGGCTCTTGACCACCATGGTGGCTGAGTGGTAGGATAAGAAAGACTGAATGTAGTGTCTGGGGACATGGGCAACCGGCAGCTGTAGGAAACCCCACCCTACCCCATCCTGACCATGGAGAGCACTGCAAGCTCTCTCAGGAAGTATCTTGTGGGGTCAGGGTGTGTGGCCTTACACCCAACTGAACTAAGGACCTTACCAATGAAGGCCAGCTCTCATGCCCGTAGGAGAAGGAAATGGCAACCCACTCCAGTACTCTTGTCTGGAAAATCCCGTGGACAGTGGAGTCTGGTAGGCTACGGTCGCAAAGTGTCAGGCACGACTGAGCGACTTCACTTGCACTTTTCAGTCTCATGCATTGGAGAAGGAAATGGCAACCCACTCCAGTATTCTTGCCTGGAGAATCCCAGGGACAGAGGAGACTGGTGGGCTGCTGTCTATGGGGTTGAACAGGGTCAGACATGACCGAAGCGACTTAGCAGCAGCAGCAGCAGCATGCCTGTAACTGTGGTTTTGCAGAGGCAACTGTTCTGAGGTTTGCTTTGTTGTTTTTAAATTAGCAACTGATTTATTAAGGTTTCACATTTTAAAACTTGGTCCTACCTTTAGTTTTTAAGTGCAGTTTGTGAATAAAGTTTGCTGGTCTTGCAAATATTATTCAGGTCATTGCTTTTGGGGAGAACTTTGCTTGTTTGGTTCCCTTTATGAAGCTAAACACACTCAATATTTCAAGTGATGTTATATTTTAATATGTTTATTTCCACTTAACAAACTTTCCACTTTATTTCCACTTCAATTTTCTATCTTCCCAAGAGAAAACAGAACAGTAAGATTTTTACTTAAAAATAATATATTATCACGTCTTAGACTTTTGGCTAAGATCAAGTGCAGAAGTAATACACTAACACTGTCAGTCAACTATAGTTCAATAAAATATATATATTAAGAAAAAAGAATACATTAAAATTAATTACTCAATTATAAATTTCAAATTGGAGTTATAAGGCTGACCTTTTATTCTAATAAGCCCAGCTCCTAAACATTATCAGCATTTGTATGCATTAATACAAAACATCAATATTATTGCTTGGTATCCTTAAACATTTTTATATGCAATTCCAAACCTCCCTGTTTCCACTAAGGAGACTACTGTACCTCCCCACACTATATTTAGGGATAACTTTCTCAGTTTACTTGCCTTTGAATTAGATGACCTGGCTGGGGGCATGAGACTCTGGTGGGATATATCTTATCCTACTTGTAGTTGCTACCTCATAGACATCACAACTTTAAGAAAATGACCTCTACCCTCTAAGGTCAAGTTATAAATTTCCTAATCCTTCGATCTGCTCAAAGAGATTGAGATTCACACTTTGGATTATTGGTTAATTAAAGTTCCTTGAAAAAGACATGTATGTATCTTAAGCAAAGAAATGCAAAAACCCAGAGAGGAACTTGCATTCTTTCATATCTACAAGCTCTCCAGAACCTAAGATCATAAAACTGCTCTCTGGCTGAATTTTTCACAGCCATCTCAGCTTTTCTGATTATAGTCAGTCGGTCCCTGCAGGACCGTTCAGCTGACACGGGGAGATGAGGTTTCTCTCTGTACATGCTCTTCTCTACTGGGGATCACCATGAGTTAAATAGCCCTGACCCAGGGCCTCTGCTAAGCTGTCCTGTCCAGGAGATTTTGTGTGAATTAGTAAAAGACACCTCTTCTTGCATACAGAACTGCCCCCACCAAGGACTGTAACCTGGAGAGTGAGCACAAAGAAGGTATTTCAGCCTCATTTGCCTCTGGTTCCAGGTACCTTGTGAGGAGCAAACAATACAGTTGTCCCTGGCAGTCCTACACTGGCTCTCTAATTCCAGAGCTGACGATCACCCTTGTGCAGGAGGTTAGGAGAAAAGAGGAGCCCACCAGGCTCCTCTGTCCATGGGGTTTCTTAATGCCTTCCTCCAGGGAGCTTCCCAACCCACAAGACTGAAAACATCCACAACTGCCAAGTTATCCTGACTGGCAAGCATAATATTTCTTCTACAGGACAGAAATCTGGGCTCAAAATCCAGGTTCAGTTGCAGGGAAATAAAGTCATCTTTGCAGACTTACCACAAAGGAAGAAGTCTAGGATACATTCCTCACCATTTCTGGACGCCAGTTTCCACACCTGTGAAGTGGGATAATCTCTACACTAGTGCTTCTCCGGTGCTGTTCTGCATTAGGCCACCTGGGAATCCTGTTGAAATGTAGATCCTTCTTAGTGGAGAAGAGTCAGGGCCTGGGCTTCTGCATTCCTAGTTCAATTCAGTACAGTTGCTTAGTCGTGGTCCACTCTGAGACCCCATGGACTGCAGCACACCAGGCTTCCCTGTCCATCACTAACTCCCAGAGCATGTTCAAACTCATGTCCATTGAGTCCGTGATGCCATCCAACCATCTCATCCTCTGTGGTCCCTTTCTCCTCCTGCCTTCAATCTTTCCCAGCATCAGGGTCTTTTCTAAGGAGTCAGTTCTTTGCATCAGGTAGCCAAAGTATTGGAGCTTCTGCTTCAGCATCAGTCCTTCCAGTGAATATTCAGGACTGATTTCCTTTAGGATTTACTGGTTTGATCTTACAGTCTAAGAGTCTCTCAAGAGTCTCCTTCAACACCACGGTTCAAAAGCATCAATTCTTCGGCACTCAGCCTTCTTTAAGGTCAAACTCTCACATCCATACCTGACTACTGGCAAAACCATAGCTTTGACTAGATGGACCTTTTTCAGCAAAGTAATGTCAGTTCAGTTCAGTAGCTCAGTCATGTCCGACTCTTTGCGATGCCATAGACAGCTGCACACCAGGTTTCTCAGTTCATCACCAACTCCAGGAGCTTGCGTAAACTCAAGTCCACTGAGTCAGTGATGCCATCCAACCATCTCATCCTCTGTCATCTCCTTCTTCTCCTGCCTTCAATCTTCGCCAGCATCAGGGTCTTTTCCACCCTGAGTCAGTTCTTCACATCAGGTGGCCAAAAGAAATCAGGACTGATTTCCTTTAGGATGGACTGGTTGGATCTCCTTGTAGTCCAAGGGACTCTCAAGAGTCTTCTCCAACATCACAGTTCAAAAGCATCAATTCTTTGGTGCTCAACTTTCTTTATAGTCCTACTCTTACATCCATACATGACTACTGGAAAAACCATAGCCTTGACTAGATGGGCCTTTGTTGGCAAGGTACTGCCTCTGCTTTTTAATATACTATCTAGGTTGGTCATAGCTTTGCTTCCAAGGAACAAACATCTTTTAATTTTATGGCTGCAGTCACCATCTGCAGTGATTTTGGAGCCCCCCCAAAATATAGTCTGTCACTATTTCCATTGCTTTCCCATCTATTTGCCACAAAGTGATGGGACCAGATCTTAGTTTTCTGAATGTTGACTTTTAAGCCAACTTTTTCACTTTCCTCTTTCATTTTTATCAAGAGACTCTTTAGTTCTTCTTTGAGTTCTGCCATAAGGGTGGTGTCAACTGCATATCTGAGGTTATTGATATTTCTCTTAGAAATTTTGATTACAGCTTGTGCTTCATGTATCATATCGCATGACACACTATGCATATGTTAATTAAGCAGAGTGAAAATATACAACCTTGATGTACTCCTTTCCCTATTTGGAACCAGTCTATTGTTCCATGCCCAGTTCTAACTGTTGCTTCTAGACCTGCATACAGATTTCTCAGAAAGCAAGTCAGGTGGTCTGGTGTTCACATCTCTTGAAGAATTTTCCACAGTTTGTTGTGATCCACATAGTCAAAGACTTTGACATATTCAATTAAGCAGAAATAGATGTTTTTCTGGAACTCTCTTGCTTTTTCAAGGATCCAATAGATGTTGGTAATTTGATCTCTGGTTCCTCTGCCTTTTCTAAATCCAGCTTGAACATCTGAAAGTTCAAGGTTCACATATCGTTGAAGCCTGGCTTGGAGAATTTTGAGGATTACTTTGCTAGCGTGTGAGATGAGTGCAATTGTGCAGTAGTTCAAACATTTTTTGGCATTGCCTTTCTTTGGGATTGGAATGAAAACTGAACTTTTCCAGTCCTGTGGCCACTGCTGAGTTTTCCAAATGTGCTGGCATATTGAGTGCAGCACTTTCACAGCATCATCTTTCAGGATTTGAAATAGCTCAACTGGAATTCCATCACCTCCACTAGCTTTGTTCATAGTTATGCTTCCTAAGTCCCACTTGACTTTACATTCTAGGATGTCTGGCTCTAGGTGAGTGATCATACCATCATGGTTATTTGGGTCATGAAGATCTTTTTTGTATAGTTCTCCTGTTTGTTCTTGCTACCTTTTCTTAATATCTTCTGCTTCTGTTAGGTCCATACCATTTCCGTCCTTTATTGTGCCCATCTTTGCATGAAATGTTCCCTTGGTATCACTAATTTTCTTGAAGAGATCTCTAGCCTTTCCCATTCTACTGTTTTCCTCTCTTTGCATTGATCAATGAGGAAGGCTTTCTTATCTCTCCTTGCTATTCTTTGGAACTCTGCATTCAAATGGGTATCTTTCCTTTTCTATTTTGGCTCTCATTTCTCTTCTTTTCTCAACTGTTTACAAGGCCTCCTTAGACATCCCTTTTGCCTTTTTGCATTTCTTTCTCTTGGGGGTGATCTTGATCACTGCCTCCTTTACAATGTCATTAACCTCTGTCCATAGTTCTTCAGACACTCTGTCTATCAAATCTAATCCCTTGAATCTATTTGTCATTTCCACTGTATAATTGTAAGGGATTTGATTTAGGTTATACCTGAATGGTCTAGTGCTTTTCCCTACTTTCTTTAATTTAAATCTGAACTTTGCAATAAGGGGTTCGTGATCTGAGCTACAGTCACCTCCTGGTCTTGTTTTTGCTGACTGTATAGAGCTTCTCCATCTTTGGCTGCAAAGAATATAATCAATCTGATTTCGATGTTGACCATCTGGTGATGTCCATGTGTAGACTCTTCTCTTGTGTTGTAAGAGGGTGTTTGCTATGACCAGTTCATTCTGTTGGCAAAACTCTGTTAGCCTTTGCCTTGCTTCATTTTGTACATTTGTACAAGGCCAGATTTGCCTGTTACTCCAGGTATCTCTTGACTCCTTACTTTTGTATTCCAGTCCCCTATAGTGAAAAGGACATCTTTTTTGGGTGTTAGTCCTAAAAGGTCTTGTGGGTCCTCGTAGAACTGTTCAACTTCAGCCTCTTCAGCATTACTGGTTGGGATATATTCCCAATTACTGGTTGGGATTACTGTGATATTGAATGGATTGCCTTGGAAATGAACAGAGATCATTCTGTCATTTTTGAGATTACATCCAAGTACTTCATTTCGGACTCCTTTGTTGGTTATGATTGCTACTCCATTTCTTCTCAGAGATTCTTGCCCACAGTAGTAGATATAATGGTCATCTGAGTTAAATTCACCCATTCCAGTCCATTTTAGTTCACTGATTCCTAAAATATTGAATTTCACTCTTGCCATGGCAACTGTTTGACCACTTCCAATTTACCTTGATTCATGGATCTAACATTCCAAGTTCCTATGCAATATTGTTCTTTACAGCATCAAACTTTACTTCCGTCACAGTCACATCCACAACTGGGTGTTGTTTTGGCTTTGGCTCCATCTCTTCATTCTTTCTGGTGTTATTTCTCCACTTTTCTCCAGTAGCATTTCGGGCACCTACCAACCTGGGGAGTTCATCGTTCAGTGTCATGTTTTTTTGCCTTTTCATGCTGTTCTTGGAGTTCTCAAGGGAAGAATATTGAAGTGGTTTGCCATTGACTTCTCCAGTGGAGCATGTTTTGTCAGAACTCTCCACCATGACCCATCTGTCTTGGATGGCCCTACATGGCATGGTTCATAGTTTCATGAGTAATGTAAAGTAATGTCTCTGCTCTTTAATATACTGTCTAGGTTTGTCATAGCTTTTCTTCCAAGGAGCAAACATCTTTCAATTTCATTGCTGCAGTCACCATCTGCAGTGATTTTGGAGCCCCCCAAAATAAAGCTTCTCACTATTTCCATCATTTCTCCCTTTGCCATGAAGTGATCGGGCCAGATGCCATGATCTTAGATTTTTGAACGTTGTTTTAAGCCAGCTTTTTCACTCTCTTCTTTCACTTTCATCAAGAGGCTCTTTAGTTCCTCTTCACTTTCTGCCATAAGGGTGGTGTCATCTACATATTTGAGGTTGTTGATATTTCTCCCAGCAAACTTGATTCCAGCTGCATTCCTAACAAGCCCCCAATTGTTGCCAGGGCTTCCAGGCCTTGAACTTCACTTTGAGTAGCAAAGGAATGTGAACAATTCTAAGGCTGTTGTTTTATGGTTACAAACTATCTGGTGAGAACAACCACCTAACAGACTTATGCTGAGGATCAGCCCTACAAAGTTAGAGGTGGCTTTTTAGTTAACCTCCGTATGTAACAGTTGCAAAGCAAAAGTGTTTATATATGTGTGTGTGTGTGTGTTTTCTTTCTTAAGAAATTTATTTTTAATTGAAGGATAGTTTACAATATTGTGTTGGTTTCCACCATATATCAACATGTATTAGCCATAGGTATATATGTCCCATCCATCCCCTCCCACCCCTCTAGGTTGTCACAGAGTCTAATTTGAATTTCCTGAGTCACACGGCAAGTTCCCACTGACTGCCTCTATTACATATGGTAATGTATATGTTTATATATTTTTGAAGTCTAGTCTTCCTCTCCATTCTTTCTTGGTGTTCCAACATCCTTAACCCTAATCTCACTTAAAAAAAAAAAAAAAATCATTTCAAAACATCTGTGGCAAACAGAAAAAAGGACAGTGTTTCCAGAATCAAAGTTGAATGCACGAGAAAACCGCAATAAAAACATTTTGAGGAGGGTAAAAATATGATTTTTGATAAACTTTAAATGATACTTTTGGAGACTGGGGGTGGGACACTGATGAGTATTTTAGAGAAAACTGGATAGTTGATGAAACATCTTAATAACACATGACATTAAACATTGAGAACGCATATCCCGTTATCCAATTCAGAAAGTATGTTCTGACCCAAATATTTGAAATAGTGATTGTCTCAGAAAACCCATGGCAAAGGTCCCTGCAAGTTTAGTTTTATAGAAACTGTCATTCCATTTCCCCGGGATAAGGGGTGGAAATGCACTGTTCTGTATACAGGCTCACAGACACATATATTCACACACATGCACACATACACACTCTACACTACACACATACAGCACACTTACACAAGACACCATATAGTCGCACATTTTAAACTTGCAGAAAACTAGAATACTGACCAACGAATGTCTTCTAATAGAAGCTTCATTTGCTTCCTCACAAAAGTGTTAAATCTCTCTTTAGCCATTTCTCCTGACACCCCAAGTGACCCGTGTGCCACCAAGTACCCCAGGCTTCCTTCTGAAAACCTAGCGTTGGCTGATGATCCCTGGCAGACTGAGCGGCTAGGGCCAAGTGGCATGCCCACCATCCCACTGGCCACTCTCCGCAGCAGCACCGCAGTAAAAGGCCAGCAATGCAGCCGCACCTCTTCCCCTGCTTTGGATTTTGTGGCTCGCTGGGCCAGGATTTGGTATGCGAGCTAGTAGGCCCAGGGCATCTTGTGGGGACAAAACCATCCCTAAGATCTAAGCTGCCTCCGGTCACCACCAAGAGAGATCAGAATGTAAGTCATTTGCTCTTTGACAGTTTTTGTTTAAGTTGCTAAGTCGCATCCAACTCTTTGCGACCACTTGGACTATAGCTCACCAGCCTCCTCTGTCCATGGAGATTCTCCAGGCAAGGATACAGGAGTGGGTTGTGTCATTTCCTTCTCCAGGGGACCTTCCCCGCCCAGGGGTTAAACTTTCATCTCCTGCACTGGCAGGCAAATTTACCACTCAGCCACTAGGAAAGCCATTATGTAATGATTACTGACACATCCCACTGGTTTTATCAGCTTCTCAATAATAATGTTGGATCTGACCCACAGGATGAAATGACCTGGGCCCATATTGCTGAGGGTAGTGGCTCTTAGTCTTTTGATGTGATTCTTGACTGGCTTTCTTTGATTCCAGCCCACAAGTTGGGGGGGGCAAACTCTCCTGGGTTCAGAGACCCTCTTGTCCCCCAAAGGTGACAACTGTACCACAGCAACATGTCAAGAGATATTAGTATCCCAAATCTCCATTTTTGGGAGTGATGTGCACAGTGTTTGCGGCAGGGGTGGGGTGGGGAGAGGGTGAATACGTCTCAAGTGGAGACTGTTCACCCTGAGGTTCAGACATGCCTAGACATATCCAGGGAACTTAAACAAAATTGCAAGGAATATCTGGCACATTTTCTTCCCTCCTTCCTTTGCATGAGAGACAAGAACAATTGGGGGTGACTCACGTTATTTGGCTTAACTACAATATATCAGGGTCAAGGGTAGGGAAAGAACTATTTTGAACACAGAATTGTTGCTTTCACTCAGATTGTACCATGAGACTAAAGTCCCTGTGAATTCTGACCCGTGTGCCGTGGGGAAGAGCCCTGGGTCCGAGATGCATGTAGACTTATTTTGGAGTCTAGGGCAGCAGTGTTCACAGTAGGAGTAGGAGGCTGGGAGCCTTGTGCTGGTGTTTATTAAATGTGTGATATGGAATATATGTACCTAGATCCTGACACATGGAAAGTGCCCAGTTAAATACTGTTTTTCATTATCATTTTATCCCCCTATCTTCACAATCACCCCATGAGGTAGATATATTATTCTCATTCTACAGATGGTAGTAAAGTTAAGACTTCCCTGTTGGCTCAGCAGTAAAGAATCCACCTGCAATGCAGGAGAGGTGTGTTTGATTCCTGGGTGGGGAAGATCCCCTGAAGATGGAAATGGCAACCTACTCCAGTATTCTTGCCTGGGAAACCCCATGAACAGAGGAGCCTGGTGGCTACAGTCCATGGGGTTGCAAAAGAGTTGGACAAGATCTAGCAACTAAACAACAACAGCAAGAGGTTAGGCGATGCTCCCACATGATACACCTGAATGTGTATAGAAAAAGATGCTAATTTCTGTGCTCCTATCCATCAAGGCAAATTCTGTGGAATTCATAGCAACCTGAATAGTGAACTTTGTTCATCAACGGATTCAAATACCTCAGATGGGCTGAAACTTAGGTACGTGGTCAAGCCTAGCTCCAACCAAGGCTGGGAAATACTATCTTTATTCTGGGTGGTTGTAGTCCAGTGATAAATCCAGGGGAAATAGGAAAGAAGAGAAAGTGGATGATGGGAGAAATAGGCACGTGCCATATAGCCTGAAATAGGATCCTGCCCTCTCTAAGTGCAAAACTAAAGTAACTTTTGGCTTCTCTGTCAGAAGCAAAATTTGAACAGCTAGAGACAAAAAGTGACCATAAAGAATTTTGTCGGCCTCAAGAAATGTATTTGTATTATTTAAATATTCCTCTTATTTTCAGTTTTTTCTTTGCAAAAAGTTTAAAATTGATTCTAGAGATAAAACACCAAATGAAATGGCAAATTGTATTTTACAGTAAATCAAGTAGAAACTAATCTCATATCCTAGATCTTTTGTTCTTTTCTTCTCATTTCTCAAGCAAACTATGAGAAATGGATTGTGTAATTTTGCAGGACTCATTTATTGTTAAACCAGGAAATTCTTGCAAAACTACAGTATTTAAAGGAAGAACATATTACACAAATGCTAAAAAATGAGTATGAAAACATTTCTATTGGGAAGGTAAAATTATGTGAAAGAATTTTTGAGATTTGTAGAGATTTAGGTCAACATTTAAATAAACATGTTTGTCATGATCTCTTTCCTCTCCAAGTGGAAATCCTTCATCTCTTACCCTAATTTCCCACTGTCCTAAAATGTTTTACCCAAAATATTAGTAAGTGTGCCATCTATTTTCTGCTATGAGTCAAACTATACAGGAGGTTGTTTATTCTCCCATAAATCTTCCTTAGGGCCTAGAGGCATTGACATTCACAAATGGGAATAACTGCCCTTGAGTTACTCCTTTGAGATGTGTGTCACATAACTGTCCCTTCTATTACTGTCATCTATTAACCTCCTGGTTCACTCCCAGGTTTCACTGACATCTTCAGTACCCAGCACATTGTCCTTCTAGCACCTGTCTGGTGCTAGTGACTCCATCCTTGTTGATTTCAAATGACCACATGGGCAATTCATCCTTCACCTTGCCTTCCATTTCCTGGAACTCCTCAAATACAGTTGCTGACACATTTGTTCCACTTAGCCCACCTAATCCCACCACACACTGTGGCTCTTGTCATCTCTTATAATTACTCTAACCCTGTTAACCTACTATCTCACCCTCAGACAGGACTTCTTGTATTTTCAGCTATCTCTTCTCTTCACTCCCTGATCACCTGAACTTCAGTCTTGTGCAGATCACTAATCCCTGGATCTCTTTAATCTTCTTCCAGTCTACTAGTACCTTCCTGGCCTCACACTGTTTAGCCCAAATTTATCCAACACGCTTTTACCCACACTCCAGAGTCCTCAAGCCCTGTGCTTCCACTGCCTTGTGTAGAAAAATCTGAACAGGGTCACAGTCCTCCAGTGTGAGTGAGATGGGAAGGGAGTAGAAGAAGTACAAATGTGTAAAAAGAAACACATCAGGGGGACCAATTTGGAAATGATTGAACTTATTCCTCTGAAGTAGTGTTTGCTACCTCTATTGGATGTTAGCACAGGAAAGGCATGAACACAAGAGACAGTACCCAGGAAGACTATATGGGCCTTGCTTGGGCAATTCAAGAAGTGTGACAAGGGGACTGTTTCCAAAGTGTGAGCAGAATACAGGGAAACCACAAGTGATAGTGACGTGCTCTCAGCTAGCTACAAAGGGAACTTACCATCCTTAGGCCTGAATGGGCTAAGGGAGTGTGTCCTATGTAGAGCCCCAGAGAAAAAGCTATGTCATAGCAGGGTCATAGCAGGGATTGCAGCCAGATGACCCACAGGAACCCCATAGGGAAGAAGCAGGGAATGAATGCCCTGACCTCACTCTCCTCCCACCCTCCTCCCTTTTTTTTCCCCCTCCTCCCTCTTTGCTCAGGCTCTGCATCAGCTGAGCTAACCAGAAGTCGGAGGGTGAGGGAACCTCTTGATGTAGCCCATATATCTCAGCCTCCCTGGGAACAGAGCAAGGGGGAGAGTCTATATGGAGGGACAAAATGGAAATTTCCCACAGTCACCAAAATCCTAATTGTCCACTTCTTCTCCCTCCTCATTCAGGCAATATTCATGGGAACTCAATATTATATTGTTAATTACCACTAGGCAGTATAACATAATGAAACCGAATAGCTAACCCTCTTTGAGGACTTACCATGGGTTGTATACCTGAGTAAGTATATTCCTAGATTGACTTATTTTACCTTTGCAACAACTCTGAGGTAAGTAAAATTAATTTCCAGAGGTTTATTCTTAATAAAGAATAAAATCTGAAAGGATAAAGGATAATTTGCCCGAGTTGCTTCTGAGATAAGTCAGTATTAAAAAAAAAGTACTCAGAAAAATGCCTTAGCATATAGTAAGTGCTAGTGGACTTCTCCGATGGTTCAGTGGGTAAAGAGTCCACCTGCAGTGTAAGAGACACAGGAGACAGAGGTTCGATCCCTGGGTCAGGAAGATTCTCTGGAGGAGGGCATGGCAACCCAGTCCAGTATTCTTCCCTGGAGAATCCCGTGGACAGAGGAGCCTGGTGGGCTACTGTCCGAGGGGTTGCAAAGACTCACACATGATTGAGCATACACACAGAAAAATTTTAGCTATTATTATTAACATAAAACTATTCTCCTAATAGGGCTTCTCAGGTGGTGCCAGAGTTAAAGAACCCACCTGCCAATGCAGGAGACATAAGAGACTCGATCCCTGAGTCTGGAAGATTCCCTGGAGGAAGGCATGGCAACTCACTCCAGTATTCCGGTCTGGAGAATCCCATGGACAGAGGAGCCTGGCAGGTTACAGTCCACAGGATCACACAGAATCAGACACTACTGGAGCAACTTAGCACGCCCAAATGCCTTCTCCTAATAACCCTCATCACAGCAGTTCTGTGAGGGGAGTATTGTTACGATCATTTTCATATGAAGAAAACAAAGCTCGAGCAGGCACATCACCTGCCCCACCAAGTCTTCTGACAGCAGTTGAGCTTGTTGTGCTGAATCACAGCTTTTGTTCATTGTTCACACTGCCCATCTGTGAGGCGAAGCTCAAAGTCTCTTTTCCAGGCTAGTCTTTACCCCAGTCAGATACTGACAGACGAGCATCCTAGTTACATGTCATTTATTCTCTCTGGAGTTATTCCCAACCTCTAAATGATGTTTTCAGAGAAAGAAAGATGGGTTTTTAGCCACAGAATGCTGTTGATATTTCCTTAATTTTGATTCTAATAGACCCTTAAATCTGCAACACTTGGAAGATTGTTGGTGGCGGGGCAAACTTTGCTCTTTATATTATTGGGAAAATGGTAAATATGCCCGCTTAGCTCTGACCATAGTAGAACGGAAACAATTTCAACCATGGCCAACCCTCCATAACCTAGCCTCTATTTTCTAAGGTGAAATAAGATATTACAGAATGTTCACTCAGATTCGGTCCTTCCAACCACAAGAAACTTTCCAGCTGTTGGGATCCAGGACCTCTTGATTTAAAATGCATAGAATTCCTGCTTCTAGAGCCAATTAAATACAGCTGGGATTTTTTTTTAACCCTTAGCTAGCCAAGAGAAAACCAGTGCCAAGTCTGGTTCACAACAAGAACATTCTTGTTCTTTGTTGGGACTGACAGAAGACCTGCTGGACTGTATGGAAATAAGTCTGATATATTGTGAACTCTGTCACCTTGGACAAGGTGCTTAACCTTTGCTGGGTCTCAATTCCATTCATTCATCCACTTGTTCAAAGAACTTTTGACGTCTAGTTAGATGATAATTATAGAAAGCCAAGTTAGAACCAAATGGAGCCTTTGAGCAGGCTGCGACGGACCGCACAGAAGCACGGCTGAGAGGAGCTACCCTACTCCCAAGGTCAGGGGCGGCAGCTGAGAGGAGCAGCCAGACGTCCAAGGAGCAGCGGCTGCGCGGGCGCAGGAGGGCCGAGAGTAGCTCTTCCACGTTCAAGGTCAGGAGGGGCGGCCGTGAGGAGATACCCCTCGTCCAAGGTAAGGAGCAGTGGCTGCACTTTGCTGGAGCAGCCGTGAAAAGATACCCCACGTCCGAGGTAAGAGAAATCAAGTAAGACTGTAAGTGTTACAAGAGGGCATCAGAGGGCAGACACGCTGAAACCATAATCACAGACGACAGGTCAATCTGATCACAGGACCACAGTCTTGTCTAACTCAATGGAACTAAGCCATGCCGTGTGGGCCCACCCAAGACGGTCGGGTCATGGTGGAGAGGTCTGACAGAATGTGGTCCACTGGAGAAGGGAATGGCAAACCACTTCAGTATTCTTGCCTTGAGAACCCCATGAAAAATATGAAAAGGCAAAAGGATAGGACACTGAAAGAGGAACTCCCCAGGTTGGTAGGTGCCCAATATGCTACTGGAGATCAGTGGAGAAATAATTCCAGAAAGAATGAAGGGATGGAGCCAAAGCAAAAACAATACCCAATTGTGGATGTGACTGATGATAGAAGCAAGTTCCGATACTGTAAAGAGCAATATTGCATAGGAACCTGGAATGTTAGGCCCATGAATCAAGGCAAAATGGAAGTGGTCAAACAGGAGATGGCAAGAGTGAACTAAAATGGACTGGAATGGGTGAATTTAACTCAGATGACCATTATATCTACTACTGTGGGCAGGAATCCCTTAGAAGAAATGGAATAGCCATTATGGTCAACAAAAGAGTCCAAAAAGCAGTACTTGGATGCAATGTCAAAAATGACAGAATGATCTCTGTTCTTTTCCAAGGCAAACCATTCAATATCATGGTTATCCAAGCATATGCCCCAACCAAAACGCTGAACAAGCTGAAGCTGAATGGTTCTATGAAGATCTACAAGACCTTTTAGAACTAACACCCAAAAAAGATGTCCTTTTCATTATAGGGGACTGGAATGCAAAAGTAGGAAGTCAAGAAACACCTGGAGTAACAGGCAAATTTGGCTTTGGAGTACGGAATGAAGCAGAGCCAAGGCTAATAGAGTTTTGCCAAGAGAATGCGCTGGTCATAGCAAACACCCTCTTCCAACAATGCAAGAGAAGACTGTATACATGGACATCACCAGATGGTCAACACCAAAATCAGATTGATTATATTCTTTGCAGCCAAAAATGGAGAAGCTCTAAACAGTCAGCAAAAACAAGACCAGGAGGTGACTGTGGCTCAGATCATGAACTCTTTATTGCCAAATTCAGACTTAAATTGAAGAAAGTAGGGAAAGCACTAGACCATTCAGGTATGACCTAAATCAAATCCCTTACGACTATACAGTGGAAGTGAGAAATCGATTTAAGGGACTAGATCTGATAGACAGAGTGCCTGATGAACTATGGAGGTTTGTGACATTGTACAGGAGACAGGAATCAAGACCATCCCCAGGGAAAAGAAATGCAAAAAAGCAAAATGGTTGTCTGAGGAGGCCTTACAAATAGCTGTGAAAAGAAGAGAAGTGAAAGGCAAAGGAGAAAAGGAAAGATATTCCCATTTGAATGCAGAGTTCCAAAGAATAGCAAGGAGAGATAAGAAAGCCTTCCTCAGTGATCAATGCAAAGAAATAGAGGAAAACAGCAGAATGGGAAAGACTAGAGATCTCTTCAAGAAAATTAGAGATACCAAGGGAACATTCCATGCAAAGATGGGCTCGATAAAGGACAGAAATGGTATGGACCTAACAGAAGCAGAAGATATTGAGAAGAGGTGGCAAGAATACACAGAAGAACTGTACAAAAAAGTTCTTCATGACCCAGATAACCACGAAGGTGTGATCACTCACCTAAAGTCAGACATCCTAGAAAGTGAAGTCAAGTGGGCCTTAGAAAGCATCACTACGAACAAAGCTAGTGGAGGTGATGGAATTCCAGTTGAGCTATTTCAAATCTTGAAAGATGATGCTGTGAAAGTGCTGCACTCAATATGCCAGCACATTTGGAAAACTCAGCAATGGCCACAGAACTGGAAAAGGTCAGTTTTCCCACCCCCATGGTCTCCTTGGGCTTTGAAACTTAGCCCAACTCTGACCACCCTCCTTGGTAGAAAAGCTATGGCCAACCTAGACAGCATATTAAAAAGCAGAGACATTACTTTGCAACAAAGTTCTGTCTAGTCAAAGCTATGGTTTTTCCACATATGGATGTGAGAGTCAAAGCTATGGTTTTTTCATTAGTCATGTATGAATGTGAGAGTTGGACTATAAAGAAAGCTGAGTGTCAAGAATTGATGCTTTTGAATTGTGGTGTTGGAGAAGACTCTTGAGAGTCCCTTGGACTGCAAGGAGATCCAACCAGTCCATCCTAAAGGAGATCAGTCCTGAATATTCATTGGAGGGACTGATGCTGAAGCTGAAACGCCAATACTTTGACCACTTGATATGAAGAACTGACTCACTGGAAAAGACCCTGACACTAGGAAAGATTGATGGCGGGAGAAAGGAACAACAGAGGATGAGATGGTTGGATGGCATCACTGACTCTATGGACATGAGTTTGAGTAAGCTCCGGGAGTTGGTGATGGACAGGGAAGCCTGGTGTGCTGCTGTCCACGGGGCCGCAAAGAGTCGGACAAGACTGAGTGACTGAACTGAACTGAACTGACCACCCTCTGTCCTCTCTTCTACTTGCTTGCTAAACATCTCCACAGCAAAATCCCCTCTTCTCAGCAAGCAAAGGTCAAATGGCAGCTGAGCCAAAGCAGTTTGAAGAAATAAGCAAACACCATCTCCTTGTTCTTTGAATGGCTCATCCCTCTAAACTAAGATACTTCATAACAGATGGGTTTTCATTAAAGTGTTAACATATTTCTCAAGGGATGTAGAATGTCAGTAGGACATCTGAAATGGGGCTCAGAATTAAGAGCTCTTCAAGCAACTGAATCTGCTTCAAATTATGCTCTGCAAAAGACAAAAATATAGCCCTAAGTGTCTAAAAATACTTCTTAGTAGTTGGCCAAAAATGCATTTATTCTTGGATTCATAAAAATGCAGGCCATGTGAAATATGTGGGGGGCATGCACTCTCAAAAAAACTGACCAAAGAAAGAGAACAAAAAGTTAAAATAAACTTTGAAAATCCTTTAGTGAAGGGAAAGAGAGAAGGTGGAAATGGTAAGGCATTGGGGTATGACTGGAAAGAGGAATGGTGAAGCTTTGCCTTTGGGGAAGATGACACATCCGAGGACCCGACTCCCCCTACTCCTCAACTCTCCTCCACACACTCCAGGAAGGTCCTGAGCAGCTGTGGGCCAGGGTCCCCACTCTCACCACTTAGTGAAGGCTAGAAAAGCCAGAGTGCAGGGCCCATAACAACCCCAAATATCAGCATTGTGATCAGCATAGTACTTTTCAAAGCATCTAGAATTTGGAACCAGCCTTTTTTTTTTTTTGCCTCCAATCCAGAGTAAGTCTGACTCTAGGTGAGTACTCACACCATCGTGGTTATCTGGGTCATTAAGACCCTTTATGTACAGTTTTTCAGTGTATTCTTGCCACCTCTTCTGCTTCTGTTAGGTCCTTGCCATTTCTGTTCTTTATTGTGCCCATCTTTGCATGAAATGTTCCCTTGGTATCTCTCATTTTCTTGAAGAGATCTCTAGTCTTTCCCATCCTATTGTTTTCCTCTGTTTCTTTGCATTGTTCACTTAAGGCTTCCTTATCTCTCCTTGCTATTCTCTGGAACACTGCATTCAGTTGGGTATATCTTTCCCTTTCTCCTCTGCCTTTTGCCTCTCTTCTTTTCTCAGTTATTTTTAAGGCCTCCTCATACTGGGGATGATTTTAGGTGTGGTCACTCACCTAGAGCCAGACATCCTGAGTGTGAAATCAAATGAGCCTTAGGAAGCATTACTACAAATAAGCTAATGGAGGTGATGGAATTCCAGCTGAGCTATTTCAAATCCTAAAAAATGATGCTGTTAAGTTGCTGCACTCAATATACCAGCAAACTTGGAAAACTCAGCAGTGGCCACAGGAGTCAAAAGGGTCAGTTTTCATTCCAATCTCATAGAAAGGCAATGCCAAAGAATGTTCAAATTACCCTACAATTGCACTCATTTCACATGCTAGCAAGATTATACTCAAAATTCTTCAAGCTAGATTTCAGCAGTATGTGAACTGAGAACTTCCAGATGTACAAGCTGGATTTAGAAAAGGCAGAGGAACCAGAAATCAAATTGCCAAAATCTGTTGGATTATAGAAAAAGCTGCTGCTGCTGCTGCTGCTAAGTCGCTTCAGTCGTGTCCGACTCTGTGCGATCCCATAGACGGCAGCCTACCAGGCTCCCCAGTCCCTGGGATTCTCCAGGCAAGAACACTGGAGTGGGTTGCCATTTCCTTCTCCAACGCATGAAAGTAAAAAGTGAAAGTGAAGTTGCTCAGTCGTGTGTGACTCTTCGTGACCCCATGGACTGCAGCCTACCAGGCTCCTCTGTCCATGGATTTTCCAGGCAAGAGTACTGAAGTGGGTTGCCACTGCCTTCTCCATAGAAAAAGCAAGGGAATTTAAAAAGAGATCTACTTCTGCTTCATTGACTACACTAAAGCCTTTGACTGTGTGGATCACAACAAACTGTGGAATAGTCTTAAAGAGATTACAAATACCAGACCACCTACCTGGCTCCTGAGAAACCTGTACGCAGAACAAGAAGCAACAATTAGAACCGGACCTGGAATAATGGACTGGTTCCAAATTGGTAACCCATTCCAGTATTCTTGCCTAGAAAATCCCATGGAGAGAGGAACCTGTTGGGCTACAGTCCATAGGGTCGCAAAGAGTCAGACATGACTGAGCAAACGAGCAGGCAGGAGTCATCTAGCAGCATCCTACAACAATTTCCAGGGCCTTCTCTAGTTTATTTTGGGTGTATCCTGGAAGAGTGCTCCCAAATCAATAAACTTTCTCTCATCCACCTTTGTATATCACCTGTTGCAGAAGTAATGGTCATCATATTTCCATATAATGCACCAGTCTTCCCCCTGCAGAAACTAGACAGACACTGAAGCAGGCAGTGAACTAGTGCAAACTCAACTAAGTAGTAGCCCCAGCTGCAGCTACTGTGACAGAGCAGATGAGCGTGTTTTCAGGCTCATGGGATGGAGTCAGACATTCTTTTTGATCAGAAAAGAAGGTTAGATGCTTCACATTTATTTGGAATATGCATCAGTATGTGTCCACTGTCTTTCCCTAGGACTATGTGAACTTTCTCACTCTCTCATAAAATACAGTCTGGAAAGACCTGGATGTCCCACTGAACTCCATTTGGTCTACTCTGTTGATGGCATCATATTAATCAAACTAGAGGAGCACAGTGGCTTGCTTAGGTCATTGGAGGCCTTGGTGAGACACACACACTCTAGGGAATGTGAGATAAATCCTTTGAAGATTCTGGGGAGGGACACATCAGTAAAACTTCTAGGTTCCCAGTAGAAAATGGCAAACCATTCCAACCCATTCCAGTATTCTTGCCTGGGAAATTCCATGGACAGAGGAGCTTATTGGGCTACAGGCCATGGGGTCACAAGGAGACACGACTGAGCACAGTGCCACCACCAACACCTTATATAAGTGTTGTGATACAAGCAGTATGTATCACCTGCTATTGCAAAGAAGAGAGAGAGAGAAGGGAGGGAAAAAGGAAGAAAGGAAGGGAGGGAGGAAGGGACAAAGGAAAAAAGTGAGGTAAGGAGTAAGCAGATATCATTATGGCAGAGAAGGAAATTACCCTCCATCCTTCTAGGTTCTTCTGACTGGCCTAAGAATTAAATTGACACAACCAGATTAAAAGGAAAACATCAAGTAAAAATTTAATAACACATAGACATGGCAGAAATCCAGAAAAACTGAGTCATTTGCCAAAATGGCTGAAGCCCTCACCTTGAATACAATCTTCAGCTAAGGGCAAAAGAGCACGCTGAGGTTACGCATTTGGGACTTCAAAGGGTAGCAAGACAATTTATGTGGAGATGAAAAAGCAGACGTTTATAAAACAAATGTTTGTCAAGCCAGGCAGAGACAATGGGACACAGAAAGGAGCTTTTACAAACAGACTTTGCTAGGTCCCTCCCTGTCTACATGCCTGGTTCATGCTATACTTATTTATGGTGATAGTTCCCTCCCAGGAACAGGTCTTCTATCTACATTTTTTAGGCAGTTAGGGGGAAAGTCAAAGGTTTTTCCTGAGGCTTTTGAGTCCAAAAAATAATCAAGCTAAATTAATACTCATGGAAATGAGACATATTTAAGGACAGCAAATTTTGTTCCCCTACACCAGATATGATGATAAAACATAGAAGAAAAGAAATCATGTTTAAACTAATGTCTAATGTTGAAAAGATGATACAGACCAGAAAGGCTATCCTGAAGATTATCAGTAGAGAAGATAATCCCTCCTCTTAAAAAAAGTCACCAAATGTGGTTTATACATCCTATGGATATCATTCAGCCTTTAAAAAGAAGGAAATTCTGACATATGCTTTAACTTGGACATGTAAAGTGAAATAAGCCTGTCAAAAAGATAAATATTGTATTCCACTTATACGGGATGCCTGAAATAGTCAAATTCAGAGAGACAGAAAGTGGATTGCTAATTACCAGGGCCTGGGGGGGAGGGGGTGGGCAGTTTTTGTTTAATGAGTATAGAATTTCCATTTGAAAAGGTGAGAAATATCTGGAGATGGATGGCAGTGTTGGTTACACAATAGTGTGACTCTTCAGCATTAATGTCATTAAAATGTATACTTAAGAAGGTTAAAATAGTAGATTTTTTTGTTATGTAAATGTTACCATATTTTTTTTTAGATCTAGAATTTAAACAAAATCTTCTCCAATATTCACATAATTCAACACTCATTATAAGCTCAGAAAGCAGACCCAGTCCTGCTGAATTCTGAAATGGACTGAGTCTCTTCAGTTACCATGTGGATTTAGATGAAAAAATTTTGCTTCAGGGAGGGACAGGGCAAAATGTGTCCTCTTTCACTGGCAGCCACTCTCTGAAAGGAAGTAGAACCTGAGGATGCATTTGGTTCTGTGAACCCCATTCAGCTAGAGAGCTGGGGGCCAACGAACTTCACCTTTTTCCTCTTCCCCAAGGACTGCCTTTCTCAGACATAACATCACAATGTCTGTTGTTTTTGTTTTTTCTTTATAGATGAACCTTGATGCAGGTGTTTTAATGCCCTATCTTAGTCCTTAATCCTGAACCCAGTCTCCTGGCCTCTGTGGCTCTCCTTTAAACTCACTACAGAGTAAAATTTTTCTCTTTCTGTGAGAAAGAGCGTATCTTAGATATTGCTTTATTTATGATTTCCCCTCTGTGTTTTGAGTTTTCAAAACTGGAGGTTTTTTTTTTTTTTAATCAGAAGTCTATACAATTTCTAATTTGAAAAAAATAGATAAACAACAAAGGTTTACTGAACAGCCCAGAGAACAGTCAATATCTTGTAATAACTTATAATGGAAAATAATCTGAAAAATAATATATGTGTATATGTAAAACTGAATCACATTGCTGCACCTGAAACATAAGTCAACTGTTCTCTTTGTGACCCCACGGACTACAGCCCGCCCGACTCCTCTGTCCATGGAATTCTCTAGGCAAGAATACTGGAGTGGGTTGCTATGCCCTCCTCCAGGGAATCTTCCTGACCCAGGAATCGAACTGGGGTCTCCTCTGTTGTAGGTGGATTCTTTACCAGCTGAGCTATCAGGGAAGCCCATTTGTATAACTGAATCACCTTGCTGTGTACCTGGAACATTGTAAGTTAACTATACTACAATAAAAAATATATATATTAAGGGAAAAAAAGATTTTTTTAAATCAAAAGTCTATAAAAATAATTACAGTAAACCTTGAGAATATACTTTGGTTGACTCTCTGTAAAAAAAAAAAAAAAAAGAAAGTAAAACTGAAAAAACCAATCTTCTAGCTTCCAGAGAGTATACTTTCTTTTGCTAATGAGGAATTAGGGTTCTGTTTTCACTTATGCAAATTAACCATGACTTGAGAAGACAAATGGACAAACTCCTGAATTGCTCAGAGCAAAGCAGGTAGAGGGAAGCTGTGCTGGAAAAGAAGTGTTCTTTCTTGAAAGTGATCCCCCATCCCACCCAGAGTGTGGTCTCTTCTTAAACACCACTGTAGAGCCTGTTTCTTAAACCAGCTTTCAAACTCAGTCTCCCAAGTTACATAGCAGAACTTTAACTTGTACCCAAAACCTTCTTTATAACACTTCCGAAATTTTGGTTTTTAAGCTTTACTGAATTGAGAATCGTTGCCTAAGTAATAAATCAGAGAAAGCAGACATATGTTACCTGGATAATACTAGACTGCTCATGATGTAGAAAATAGAATTAGTAAAATTAGGATTCTTTTCCATTTGCTGTTTATAATAATGACTCTGGCTTCAATTGGTTATATACATGTATATTTATACACTCATGGGAAATTAACTTATCCTAGGATGATCATACTGAGTGGTGGTAACTATTCATCTTGTCTACCCAGCAACCTTTCACATCTCTTCTTCTTTAGTAACACATCTGCTCCCCTAATCATAATGCTCCAATTGCCAGGCAACAGAGATCAGCTAAATGGACAACTATTTACTTATCAGTCGAATGGTGGTGGTGATTTAGTCACTAAATCATGTCCGACTTTTGCGGCCCCATGGACCAAAGCCCACCAGGTTCCTCTGTCCATGGAATTCTCCAAGTGAGAATACTGGAGTGAGTAGTCATTTCCTTCTCCAGGGGATCTTCCTGACCCTGAGATGAAACCCAGGTATCCTACATTGCAGGCAGATTCTTTACCAACTTAACTACCAGGGAAGCCACTATTTACCTTTTACTGTACAACAATTTTTTTAAAACTTTGTGACTTAAAACATAAGTAATGATCTATTATAGCTCCTGGGTACTGTGGGTCAGGAATTTGGACAGGGCAGAGCAGGATGGCTCATCTCTGTTACACAGTGTTTGGGGTCACAGCTGGAAGAACTGAAGGCTAGGGCTGAAATCAGGTGCAGACTCAAACATGTCTGCATGTTGATGCTCATATTGCATCTCCATGTGGCCTGGGCTTCCTCACAACATGGAGGCTGGGATCAAAAAATGAGTATCCAAAGAGAGACAGTGTGGATGCCAGCCATAAAGTGTTTCTGACATCCTTTTAATATCCTTTTGATGTCCTATCCTGAAGAGTTCCATGTTACCATTTCTAAAGCACTCTGTTGGTTGGAACCATGACAGTCCCCACCCAAATAGAAGAAAGGGAAATATAGGAACCCCCACCAATCCCTGTCCCCTTCTCTCACTTGGTAGAAGGAGTATCAAATACATTGTAAGATGCTTATCTAGAATGAAGAATGAATGTATTGATGTGATCATCATCTCACCAATGAAAACATCATCTGCCATGGTTGGGCATGTGACACAAACAGAGCCATTCCAAATATTTCCCTCAGAGTGACAGATGCTGAAAGAAAGAAGTTCCCTTTTCTTGGAGCTTCTAAGCTGAAGGGTGTAAATCAAGGGCAGAGGAAGTCAGCTTCTCTACCATGTAGAAAAAGTCTAAATGAAAAGCTAAGATCAAGTAACAATAAGGCAAGAAGAGCAAAGATCAGAGAAAATGAGTTCTGACGGCATGGTTACTGCCCTCCAGAATCTAGCATTGAGTGAGTGACTGGCATATAGCTGTGGTCAATAATATTTAGTGAAAGAATAAAACAAAAATCTTAATAATGAACTATTAGCTATGAAAAAGAACAAAATAATGCCATTTGCAGCAACATGGATGGACTTAGAGCTTATCATACTAAGTGAAGTAAGTCGGACAGAGAAAGACAAACGCCATATGATATTTCCATTCATTTGCAGAATCTCATTTTAAAATGGATGCCTCTTGAGAAACCTATATGCAGATCAGGAAGCAACAGTTAGAACTGGACGTGGAACAACAGACTGGTTCCAAATAGGAAAAGGAGTACTTCAAGGCTGTATACTGTCACCCTGCTTATTTAACTCATATGCAGAGTACATCATGAGAAACGCTAGGCTGGATGAAGCACAAGCTGGAATCAAGATTGCTGGGAGAAATATCAATAATCTCAGATATGCAGATGACACCACCCTATGGCAGAAAGGGAAGACCTAAAGAGCCTCTTGATGAAAGTGAAAGAAGAGAATGAAAAAGTTGGCTTAAACCTCAACATTCAGAAAACTGAGATCATGGCATCTGGTCCCATCACTTCATGGCAAATAGATAGGGAAACAGTGTCAGACTTAATTTTTTTGGGCTCCAAAATCACTACAGATGGTGACTGCAGCCATGAAATTAAAAGACGCTTACTCCTTGGAAGAAAGTTGTGACCAACCTAGACAGCATATTGAAAAGCACAGACATTACTTTGTCAACAAATTTCCGTCTAGTCAAGGCTATGGTTTTTCCAGTGGTCATGTATGGATGTGAGAGTTGGACTGTGAAGAAAGCTGAGCACCAAAGAATTGATGATTTTGAACTGTGGTGTTGGAGAAGACTCTTGAGAGTCCCTTGGGCTGCAAGGAGATCCAACCAGTCCATCCTAAAGGAGATCAGTCCTGGATGTTCATTGGAAGGACTGATGCTGAAGCTGAAACTCCAATCCTTTGGCCACCTGATATAAAGAGTTGACTCATTTGAAAAGACCCTGATGCTGGGAAAGATTGAGGGCAGGAGGAGAAGGAGATGACAGAGGATGAGATGGTTGGATGGCATCACTGACTCAATGGACATGGGTTTGGGTGGACTCCAGGAGTTGGTGATGGACAGGGAGGTCTGATGTGCTGCAGTTCACGAGGTCGCAAAGAGTCGGACACGACTGAGCAACTGAACTGAACAGATACTCATAAATGAACTTATTTACAACAGAGAAACAGACTCACAGATTTTGAAAACAAGCTCATGGTTACCAAAGGTGAAATGTAGAGTGGGGGATAAATTAGGAATTGGGGATTAACATACACACATAACTATTATATAATAGGTAATCAATAAGGACTTACTGTATAGTGTAGGGAACTCTACTCACTATTGTGTAAAAACCTATATGAGAAAAGAATCTGAAAAAGAATGAATATATGTATATGTATACCTGAATCACTTTACTGTACATTTGAAACTAACAACATTGTAAATCAATTAAAAAAAAGCCTCAGCATTACTTGTTAAAAAAAATGGAAGCCTTGACAAACAGAACATATTCAAGGTATCTAAAACCACTAGAAAGGAAAGCTCAAAATTTTGAAGATAACTGACCTATGTTTTTTCCTTGAGGCATGTGGTGATTATCCACATGTATCCCTTCTCCTTGAGGATGGATGGGTCTAATATTACCCAACCTCTGGAGCTTCTCTGGTGGTTCAGTAATAAAGAATCCACTTGCCAATGCAGGAGATGTAGTTTCGATCCCTGGGTTGTCAACCCACTCCAGTATTCTTGCCTGGGAAATCCCATGGACAGAAGAGCTGAGTGGGCTATAGTCCATGGGGTTGCAAAGAGTCAGACATGACTTTGTGATTAAACCACTACAAACAAGCCAACCTCCAAGGACGAGACTTTTTATTCTTTCCACCCTTGGCTAAGTACTACCTCTGCAGCTAGAGCACTTTTAATTTTAGTGACTACTGCTGCTGGCCAAGGTAGTCTTCCTAGAAAAAAGAGTCTTACTCCATTTGTCTACAAATGGGGCATTTATTCCTGTATCCTGTAAATCTTCCTGCTTTTATATCCTCTAGTCATTTTAAACTGGCTGTCTCCTTACCCATGAGCTACAGATTTCCACTTAGAAGAATTTTTTCCCAGTGACTTTAGAATTCCACCCTTAGGGTGGTTTTGATACACATTTCAGATGAGAAAACTGGCAAATACATGAAACCATCTGCAGGAGAATCACTGTAAAACCTTATAAACTACACAAGGGCTAAGACCCTGCAGTGCCCTTGCTACTGAATTAGAATATTTGGGCTCATTACATGACAATTGTATTTCTAGAAAGCTCCAGAGATGACTTCAATACATACCCAAGAACCACTGGGATTTGCATTGCACTTGGGATAGAGGTAACAAGAGAGCTCCATCTTCCCTCTGTCCCCAAACCTCTAAAACAACTTTTTAAAAATTTGACCATTTATTTATTTATTTATTCATTTATCTTCATTTAGTAGTATTTTATTTTCACTTTTTTTCTTCTGGTTTTAAGATATAACTGACATACAGCACTGTATAAGTTTGAGGTATATAGCATAATGATTTGACTTATGTGCATCATAAAATGATGACCACAATAAGATCAGCAAACATTCATCATCTCATACAGATATAAAATTAAAGAAACAGAAAAAAACTTTTTTTCTTGTGATGAGAATTCTTACGATTTACTCTCATATTAGCTTTTAATATATAATATGCAGCTGTGTTAATTGTATTTATCATGTTGTACATTACATAAATAAAAGCTTATTTATCTTATATCTGGAGTTTTGTACATTTTGACCACCTTCATGCAATTATCCAACCCCCACCTCCCTCTAGTAATGTAAATTTTCTGTCTTTCTCTATGAGTTTGTTTATTGAAGTATATTATGTAAGTTTCAGGTGTACCACATAGTGATTCATAATTTTTAAAGGTTGCACAGCATTTATGCTGTGCTGTACTTAGTCGCTCAGTTGTGTCCAACTCTTTTTGATCCCATGGACTGTAGACCTCCAGGCACCTCTGTCCATGGGGATTCTCCAGGCAAGAATACTGGAGTGGGTTGCCATTCCCTCCTCCAGGGGATCTTCCCAACCTGGGGACTGAATGCAGGTCTCCCGCATTGCAGGCAGATTCTTTACCCTCTGAGCCACCAGGAAAGCCCACAGTCCTTTAATAGTTATTATAAAATATTAACTATAATCCCTGTGCTGTATAACATATGCTTGTAGCTTATTCATATTTACACAGTTGTTTGTACCTCTTAATTCTAACACCACTTTTGAGGTCAAACTCTTAGAAGTACAGTTTACAGGGATTTGGAAAAGATGTTTTACCCCTTCCCACCTGAGCTTCCATTGAAAGGGGCAGATCCCACCATTTATTCCCACAAAGGAAATGACCTTCTTCTTCCCCACAGACTGGGGTAGGAGATGGAGCTGGGAAGACTGTGTATTGCAGGACCAATGGGGACAATGGGCTCTCATAAGACCTGGGGCAAATCAGTAATTTTGTCCCCTCCCCTTCCCTCTACAGGGCCAACCTTTAGAATCCAATCCTACGTCCCACATTCTACCAGGGAAGGTAGAATGAAGCCTGAAGCAGATGCATATTAGACAGAAATGCAGCCCTATAGCCAACTTTCCAGAATGTTCCTTAGGAGACACTGGAAGAAAAGCCCTCAGCTGGCCAGCTTGCCCTAATCAGGCAGAGGAGGAAGAAACATGGAAACTCCAGAGCATAAACTGGAAGAGCATTTCATTTAAAACACTTCAGGCTTCATTTTAATTTCATCTGATGAAAAAAGGGCCAACTGGTAAATAGACAGGTTTTTTTAATTTCCCTCTGAATACGGCCAATGAAACTGTGGATTTGGAATGGCTGTAGGGGGCAGTGGGCGTGTTGCAGTTCAACAGGAACAGTTTGCACAGCTGTAAAAGGGAGTTTTCTGTCTGTTTGCTCCAGTCTGAGCAGGAGGGAGGTGAGGGTTTGACGTCAGTGGTGCCTCTGAGCATAGTAACCAGGTCCCACGCCCTCTCCCAGTGTTCACGGAGTCCCCCAGCCCACTCTGGCTTCTCCCCTCTAAACCCAGAGCTTCTGAAAGGTGCCAGAGTTCTGCCTGTGAAATGGTGGGCCCCAGCCTTTGGGCAGGGACGAGAGGCATGTTCTGACACATTGCCAAGCTGACTCTGAGAGAACTGAACAGATTTTGTGGTGGCTGGAGTTTTGGCATAAGACTTTCATTCCCATCTTGTACTGCTATGAGCTGATTTAGAAAGTTTCTCTTTCTTAAATAGGAATGTATTTTAGATGTGCAAAATCTGGTTACCATATTCCATGGGCCTATTTGCCTCCAACCAACTTTGAAAACCTACTTTGTCCTAATTGTGCCAACTCTTAAGCCATCCACAATGTTGAGTGTCCCACAAATCCACATCTTGAAAAGCAAAGATGATTAGTCGAAAGCATTTTCTTTTGTGTGGAGATTTTCACTTTGACTAGATTGTCAATGATGTTCATGACATCATGGAGATGATTTAGGTCTAACTTGGCAGTGGGCATGGTGGCAAGAAGGGAGCTGTTCCCACTAAATTGTGTTAACAACATGAGCATACACTTGTCATACTAGACTCTTAGCTCCCAGTTCATCACTTTTCTGTTATGGTTCTGCCACTAATTAGTTATTATATGTGATCTTACCAAGTTATTTAACCTGCCAGGCACTCAGTTTCCTCATTTGTAAAATGAAGATCATTTCTTCCATTACTAAGTTGTTATAAAATGAAATTGTGGATGTGGAATGTTTTAGCAAGCTCAGAATGCTACATGAATGTTTAAACAAAAAACAGGGATAGAGAAATGGAGATTGTGAGGGAAATTCCAAGAGAAGCCAGGAGTTCAAAACACCATCTGCCAATTTAAGTGCTTACTGAAGGTGATTTCAGATTTCCCAATCCTGTGGAGAAATGGAAGACCCACTTAGACATTTCACAGGAGGGGCAAAGGAAAGATGCTTGGGTAGATATTGCTTTTTTATGGCTTTTAATTTACGGAGCTAACAGACCAGAGAATGGAACATGATGTCCGTGCCTGTGGTCCTGCCTGCTCCAGTTCACTCCATCCCCTGCTGCCAGACCAGAAACAACTCTGATCATAGAAGTCAGGAATGCTAGATGGGAAAGGAACTGTGAAGTCATTTTATGTCTAAGTTGGTTGATACTTGTGTAATTCTCTTATTCTAGACCTAAGTGGCTAGACACCTAGAATACCTCAGACAGTTACTATTTCTATGATCCGTACCCAGTTTTCTTACTGTTTTCCTTCAGAAGTCCCATGGCTCCAGTCAAACTAGAATATGGTTTATTGCCTTAAAATTCTACACTTTTTCAGGACCAAAAAAGGTGGGGAGAGAAGTTGACATAGCAGGAAAAAATGGGCAAGAACACAAAGGAGGATGATACAAATATATTCAGGTGAGGTCAGAGATGTAGACTGGGCTTTGAGTTTGATTTAAATAGGGGGAGAAGAAAGGTAAGGAGAGTTATGGACACACAGAATTTCAGAGCAAGGGCTCAGAGCCTATTTAGTCCAATGATTTTTAAACTATGTTCTGCAGATTGTTGGGAGTTGTCGGGAGTAGTTCCCTCTTCCAACTACAGGCGTCACAGTGAAAGGGAGTGTGGAGTTGAGGTAAGAACAGTATGTGAGAATCTAAACTCTATATTGTTTGCCAATTAAAGTGACATATATTTCTTAATCTGCTCTACTTCTAAGCTTTTATATGAAAAAAATGGTTTTGCCTCAAAGGCAGACACAGATTATGGAATAAAAGTAATTGAGCTGAAAAGGACCTTTGTCATGACTGGAGACATTTTAGTAAACTAGGAAAAGTTCATTTATATATCAATTCTTCTTACCCAATGGCTCTTCTTTGAAGCCTCCCTTGCACAAATTTCTGCCTTTCTTCCATTCCTGATTTAATGTTCAAATATAGTGTTTAAAAAAAGGTTGAAAATGTAGATGTGAAAACAAAATTTGTAAAGTAGGGAAATGAGAGAAGAAAAAGTAGCTTCCAGATAAGATAAAAAAAGATAAAATAGGATACATTCCACAGCGCAAGAATAATTCAGAGATGCTTCTCAGAATGTAGACAAAGTAGGAAAAGTCCTGAATTATTGGACTAATAACTGAATAGGATGGATGGAGGAATAAAGTATAGGACCAAAGAATTTGAAGAAGGTAAAGTTGCTCTGTACCATTAAAAGTAAATGAATAAAAACTTAGTTTAAAAACTATCTTTTATGTCAGTTCAGGCAAACAAGCTAATACAGGGATCTATATAGACAGAGACTTAGGTTATTTGTAAGTAGAACATATCTATATCTATAGCTATTGATCTGTATATATGGAAAATGTGAAGAAGGAGAACCATAATCCTGCAGTGGCTAGAACCAAAACCACATCACAGAAAGTTTATCAGGATGAAAAAGCAGAGGGTTTTGTCCCAGATGAAGGGACAGGATAAAATGCCAGAAAAACAACCAAAATGAAGTGGAGATAGGCAACATTCTAGAAAAAGAATTCAGAGTAATGATAGTGAAGGTAATCCAGGATCTCAGAAAAAGAATGGAAGCAAAGGTTGAAAATATGCAAGAAATGTTTACCAAAGACCTAGAAGAACTAAAGAAGAAACAAACAGAGATGAACAATACACTAGAAGGAATCAATAGCAGAATAATTGATGCAGAAGGACGGAAAAGTGACCTGGAGGACAGAATGGTAGAAATCACTGCCGCAAAACAGAATATAGGGGAAAAAAATGAAAAAAAAAAAAAAATGAAGACAGACTAAGAGACACCTGGGACAACATTAAATGCACCAGCATTCACATTTCAGAGGTCTCAGAAGAAGAGACAGAGAAAAGACCCAAGAAAATACTTGAAGAAATAATAGCTGTAAACTTCCCTAACATGGGAAAGGAAATAGTCAACAAAGTCCAGGAAGCACAGAAAGTCCCAGATAGGATAAACCCAAGGAGGAACACACCAAGACACATAGTAATCAAAATGATGAAGATTAAAGACAAAGATAAAATATTAAAATCAACAAGAGAAAAAATGACAAAACACAAGAGAATTCCCATAAGGTTTTCAGCTGATTTTTCAACAGAAACTCTACTAACCAGAAAATAATGGCATGATATATTTAAAGTGATGAAAGGGAAGAACCCACAACCAACAATGCTCTACCCATCAAGACCCTTCTTCAGATTTGATGGGGAAATCAAAAAGGGTTTCTAGACAAACAAAAGAGAATACAGCACCACCAAACCAGCTTTACGACAAATCTGAAGGAAATTCCCTAGGCAGGAAACACAAGAGAAGGAAAAGATCTACACAAAGTACACCCACAATAATTAAGAAAATGGTAATAGGATCATACATATCAATAATTACCTTAACTATAAAAAGATTAAATGCACCAACCAAAAAGCATCAACTGACTGGGCAGATGAGAACATGAGCATGTATGCACTTCCACTTAATGCATCACTCTACTTAACCCCCCAAATTGTATGTAATTATTTATATGTTAAGTTGATCATGTTTCCATATGACTTGCAAGTGCAATTATCTTTTATTTTTTGTCTGGTTACTGATTGTGAAAACTGATAAACATCTTTTACTATTGAAAAAATAAACAATGTTTTTCTAATACTGTGATATTTTCAGTGGAGAGAAGAAAGAAGATGGGACTAAATGCCAAGTTCAACTAAAATAGCATGACACTTTCCCCTCACCCTGAAGAAATTTCCTCCCAAACACACACACACACACACACACACACACACACATGCTCACCAGTGATATAGCAGTTGGCTTCTCCAGTGATCCAAGAGAGAGAGAAGTAACAATGCCTTTTATGACTTAGCCTCAGAAGTCATGCCATTAGAGTAAATGCTTCTTTTCTTTTTGTGTTCTGAATGAGGATGAACACAAAGCAATATTTCCAAAATGGACAAGTTTTATATATATATATCTAACCTTAGCTCTCCCACCCCTGAAGAAGTACCCAGTTTTATATTTAACTCTTTATTCTTTTTAAAGCAAAATGTAGTAGTAGAGAAGAATCTGGGGGGAAATTCTTAACAGACACATCACCCTTTCCAAAAAATATTTTAAAGTAACTTCTGGATAGAAGATGAGGGTCATTAAAAAGTACTAGAATTGTCATATTCACAATCAGCAATCCATATTCATCAAGTAGAAATTTGTCTCTAGTCACCAGGGTTGAACACATGCATGTTATTGCTGTTACTCAGTAGCTAAGAACAAAGGTAGTAGAGGTGATGGAATTCCAGTTGAGCTATTTCAAATCCTGAAAAATGATGCTGTGAAAGTGCTGCACTCAATATGCCAGCACATTTGGAAAACTCAGCAGTGGCCACAGGACTGGTAAAGGTCCGTTTTCATTCCAATCCCAAAGAAAGGCAATGCCAAAGAATGCTCAAACTACCGCACAATTGCACTCATCTCACATGCTAGCAAAGTAATGCTCAAAATTCTCCAAACCAGGCTACAGCAATATGTGAACCATGAACTTCCAGATGTTCAAACTGGTTTTAGAAAAGGCAGAGGAACCAGAGATCAAATTGCCAACATCCACTGGATCATAGAAAAAGCAAGAGAGTTCCAGAAAAACATCTATTTCTGCTTTATTGACTATGCCAAAGCCTTTGACTGTATGGATCACAATAAACTGTGGGAAATTCTGAAGGAGATGGGAATACCAGACCAGCTGACCTGCCTCTTGAGAAATGTATATGCAGGTCAGGAAGCAACAGTTAGAACTGGACATGGAAAAACAGACTGGTTCCAAATAGGAAAAAGAGTATGTCAAGGCTGTATATTGTCATCCTGCTTATTTAACTTATATGTAGAGTACATCATAAGAAATGCTGGGCTGGTGGAAGCACAAGTTGGAATCAAGATTGCTGGGAGAAATATCAATAACCTCAGATATGCAAATGACAACACCCTTATGGTAGAAAGTGAGGAAGCCCTAAAGAGCCTCTTGATGAAAGTGAAAGAGGAGAGTGAAAAAGTTGGTTTAAAGCTCAACATTCAGAAAACTAAGATCATGGCATCTGGCCCCATCACTTCATGGGAAATGGGGAAAGAGTGGAAATAGCTGACTTTGTTTTCTTGTCCTCCAAAATCACTGCAGATGGATTGCAGCCATGAAATTAAAAGACACTTACTCCTTGGAAGGAAAGTTATGACCAACCTAGATAGCACATTAAAAAGCAGAGACATTACTTTGCCAACAAAGGTCCATTTAGTCAGGGCTATGGTTTTTCCATAGTCATGTATGGATGTAAGAGTTGGACTATAAAGAAAACTGAGCACTGAAGAATTGATGCTTTTGAACCGTGGTGTTGGAGAAAACTCTTGAGAGTCCCAGGGACTGCAAGGAGATCCAACCAGTCCATCCTAAAGGAGATCAGTCCTGGGTGTTCACTGGAAGGACTGATGTTGAAGCTGAAACTCCAATACTTTGTCCTTCTGATGCAAAGAGCTGACTCATTTGAAAAGACCCTGATGCTGCGAAAGATTGAGGGAGGAAGGAGAAGGGGATGACAGAGGGTGAGATGGTTGGATGGCATCACTGACTCAATGAACATGGGTTTGTGTGGACTCCGGCAGTTGGTGATGGACAAGGAGGCCTGGCGTGCTGTGGTTCATGGGGTCGCAAAGAGTCAGACACAACTGAGTGACTGAACTGAACTGAATTGAAGTTGTGTTTGACTCTTTGCAATCCTGTGGACTACAGTACACCAGGCCTTCCTGTCCCTCACTATCTCCCAGATTTTGCCCAAGTTCACATTCATTAAATCGGTGATGCTATCCAACCGTCTCATCCTCTGCCACCCTCTTCTCCTTTTGCCTTCAATCTTTCCCAGCATCAAGGTCTGTTAGAATGAGTCAGCTCTTCACATCAGGTGGCCAAAGTATTGGATCTTCAGCTTCAGCCATCAATCCTTCCAATAAATATTCAGGGTTGATTTCCTTTAGGATTGACTGGTTTGATTTCCTTGCTGTCCAAGAGACTCTCAAGGGTCTTCTCCAGCACCACAGTTCGACATCAACTCTTTGGTGCTCAGCCTTCTTTATGGTCCTACTCTCACATCTGCACACAATTACTGGAAAGACCATAGCTTTCACTATAGGGACATTTGTTGGCACAATGTCTCTGCATTTTAATATGCTATCTATGTCTGTCTTAGCTTTTCTTCTGAGGAGCAAGCATCTTCTAATTTCATGGCTGCAGTCACCATCTGCAGTGATTTTGGAGCCCCAAAAGAAACAATCTGTCATTGCTTCTACTTTTCCCCCTATTTGCCTTGAAGTGATGGGACTGGATGCCGTGATCTTAGTTTTTCTAATGTTGAGCTCTAAGCTAGCTTTTTCACTCTCCTCTTTCACCCTCATCAAGAGGCTCTTTAGTTCCTCTTTGCTTTCTGCCATTAGAGTGGTATCATAATCACCCCAGTTACTAAAGATGAAGTCTGATATTACTTACAAAGTTTTAGTTACAATTAGTATCCACAGTGGTACAATTTTGACACCACTGGGTATCAAACAAGATGACCAAGACATACAGACAAGAGATGGAGTATGGTATCTGGACTCCAAAATAGTCACCAATGAGCCCTGTTTTTTGTAATAACATCCTTGTGTAGTCACCTCCCACACTGTATCAGGATTTGTGACCAGTGAATATGTCAGAAGTGTAGCATATAATTTATGAAGCTAGATCATAAAAGACATTGCTTCTGTCTCTCTTAGATCACTTACTCCAGGAAAAGCCAACTGCCACATCATAAGAATACTCAAGTGGCTTCCAGGGAGAAGCTTATGGCAAGGAACTGAGGCTCCAGCTAACAGTCATACTCTCCAGCTCCAGTCAAGTCAGTATCTTAATTATAATGTCATGAGGGATCATGATCCAGAACCATCTAGCTAAGACACTCCTGAATTCCTGACTCATTACAGTTGTGAGGGAATAAATGTTTGTTGTCTTAAGCCACTAAAGTTTGGGGGTAATATGTTATATGCATGCATGCTAAGTCACTTCAGTCGTGTCTGACTCTTTGCCACCCTACGGACTGCAGCTTGCTGGGCTCCACTGTCCATGGGATTCTCCAGGCAAGAATACTGGAATGTGTTGCCGTGCCCTTCTCCAGGGGATCTTCCTGACCCAGAGATCAAACCGAGTCTCTTATGTCTCCTGCATTGGCAGGCAGGTTCTTTACCACTAGTGTCACCTGGGAAGCCCTAATTTGTTAATATAGAGGGGCTACATGCTCAATAAGAAGTATTCTCACTTTGTTTGGGGGATGTGACCCAGAGTAATATTTAAAATTCATTTTAAAAGGAAAAACTCATTTGCAAAGCCATCTATGAAGCCAGAATCACACGTATTCAAAACCTAACTAAAATGGCACATGATAAAGAAAAGTATAGATTAAGTCTCACTTAAAAATACACAGGCAAATATTCTAAATATTATATGAGAAAATGGAATACAGTAATATATTTTTAAAATATATCATAATCAATTAGCTCATTCCAGGAATTCAAGGAAGATTTGATTCATTCATCTATTCATTTAATATATTTTGGAAAATCAATTAATAGAATTCATTGTATTTTATATTGAATGAAAAAACTATATAATTATCTGGATAAATGTCAAAAGACAGTCAGTGAAATTAAACATCTATTCTTGATAAAATATACATGTGTGGGCTGTGGACTTAGGTCAGAGTTAGTTGCTAAGTCATATCTGACTCTTGTGACCCCACAGACTGCTCCTCTGTCCATGGGATTCTCCAGACAAGAATACTGGCATGGTTGCCATTTCCTTCTCCAGGGGATCTTCCTGACTCAGGAATCAAACCCGGATCTCCTGCATTGCAGGCAGACTCTTTACTGACTGAGCAGTTGCATATACATAAATATATACAAATTTTTAAAACCAGATATAGAAAGAAGTTTCCTTATTTGACAACATTTAGTCAACAGATAACACATACTTAAATGGAACTACTTCTAGTGGTGTACATTCCATCAGAAATAAGGTAAATATGATCATTTATAATATTATACATTTTTGTGAAGGTTCTAACAAATTCAATAAGACAAATTGAAATATCAGGAAGGAAGAGACCTATGGTCATTATTTGTAATACAATTATACCTCAAAAACAATTAGAACTAATAACAGAGAGTTTAGGAAGACAATCATATAGCAGGACGATATCTAAACATCAAACAATTATTAATATAGCAGAAATAATTTAGGAATTACTAAATATTTTTAAAAGTTCCAACAATAGTTTTATGCTATTATAAATGGAATAATTTTAGATTATATTTTCCTAAGACTTCCATGAAAAAAAAAACTTTGCTGAAAAACAGGAATGATTTAAATAAATGGATTTCTATATTGCATTTCTGTTAAGGAAGATTCAATCTCATATAAATTTCAATTCCTTTCAAATTAATTTATAAATTTACACAATTCTAATAAAGTTCTAATAGCAGTTTGAAAGAATCAAAAAGTTAAAATCAGTTACATTGACTCTAACTTTCATTTGAAAGAATAAATGCACAAAAAAATTAATGAGTGGAAATCCGCCCTTCTAAATATCAAGACATACTTTAAAGCCACAGCAATGAAAACACTATGGGTTTGAATTAACTATGGAAAAGGAGATCAGTGAAACAGAATATAGGGTCTAAGTTAAAATCCAAACATGTATAATTTGTTTTTATGTTTAAAACCTACAGATGAATTTTAAAATAACTGGAGTATTTTAATGTTTCACATTTCACTATGTAGCATTGAAAGAATGGTTATATGCTGGGTAAAGAAATATGTTAACACCATTTTGGAGCAATATTTTTTTATATGATGAGAGAATATTTATAAGTTCTTTTGTTTTTACACTTAGAAGTACTTGAAGGAAATGTAGAAAACTTTCATTCTTTTGAGGTAGAAAGGGCTTTTCTAAGCATGTTACAAAGCCAGAAACATTAAAGCAGAAAATTACCTTTGTGACTTTTGCTTTTACAGAAGTACATAAAACTTTAAATCAAATCTTTCAAAATTAGAAACTAATAAAATGTATTATAAAATATTTTCAATGTATATCACAAAGGTTTAAGATCTATAAAATATATAGAACTTTTATCTATCAGTTATAAAAACATAAGCAAAAGAAAAATGGGCAAAAATTAAGCACTCAATTAGGTAAAATACAAATGATTAACACTATCTGAAAAGAAACTGCTTAAATTCAATAGTAAACAAAGAAATGCAAATTTTTTTAAAGCAAGATTGAAGATTTATTTAAACCTTTCAGAGTGATTGGAGTGGTAATAGTCAGTGATCCAAAGGTACGGCAAAAATGGGTACTGTCATTCTAGTTTCTAGGAGTATAAACTGTTGCAACATTTCTAGAAAATAATCTATTAACAATTTGAAAGATTTTCTGCACATGCCTTTGAGCTAATATTTCTAATTCTAGTGGTTTATCCTAAATAAATTATAGGACAGATGTACAAAGATATGCTGTATAAAGATGCTTATTGTAGTATTGGTCATAATAATAAATGAATGGCTATAACCTAGTGTCTATCAATGGAGAGTTAAGTAAATACGTCATGGTCCACCCACATAGTTATACACTGTAGATTTTTTTTTTTTTTTAATGAGGTAGATCCCGCTGACCCAATACCTTAAAATGAAATAAAAATTAAAGTTACAGAGCAATATATATGTATAGTATGATCCCACTTGGGCTTCTCAGATGGCACTAGTTGTAAAGAACCCTCCTGCCAGTGTAGGAGACATAAGAGACAAAGGTTTGACCCCTGGGTCAGGAAGATTCCCTAGAGGAGGGCAAGGCAACCCACTCCAGTATTCTTGCCGGAATTCCATGGACAGAGGAGCCCTGCAGGTGGGCTACAGTCCATAGGATTGCAAAGAATCAGACACAACTGAAGCAACTTAGCATGTGTGCATGCATGATCCCATTTATATTTTTAAAATACGTGGATTTGTGTGCGTGCATGCATGCTAAGTCACTTCAGTCCTGTATGCAATTCTCTGTGATCATGTGAACTATAGCCTGCCAGGCCCTTCAGTCCATGGGATTCTCCAGGCAAGAATATTGGAGTGGATTGCCATGCCCTGTGGATATTTTAGCATAAAAACATGGAAGATTATATGTCAAATTGTCCACTTACCTGTTAGAGATTTAGGACTAGAAAATGACCATTTCTTTCTGTTGTATTACTTTGATCTTTACAATTGAAACAGATTTTTCAAAAAGATAAATGTCAGGAAAATAAAGTATTTGTGACAATAGCTCCTTGGTTTTTTGCATAAAATGTTGGGCATTTGCTGGATCTTCTAATTCTTTATTTGCTAATTATTATATCTACCAGAAACTAGTGAAGACTCTGTCATTATTAATGAAAATGGAAGAGGTCAACCCAGTTACTGGGATTTCTCATATAATCTATATGTTCAACAACCAGAGAATCACCATCAAGCTGTATCACATCCTGTTCTCTGAGAAGAGTCTGCATGCAATGAAACCACTAACTATGACTTTAAATAGTAAGTCTTATCAAAAGCTACATGAGGTGAGGATATGAAAATCTGGCCTTGCACCTGCTGACACTGGAATATGTGACTGTGATCATCTATGGGGGAGTCAGTCTGAAATAAAATGCCATCTGTGGAGGGAGAAAGGCACAGGCAACCCAGCTCTCATCAGTGAACTTCACCACAGAGGGTGTGCCAGGCTCAGTGGCAGGACACCCAAAACCACCAAGGCCAGTTGGCCAGAATTCAACATTGGGGCCAGCAATCCATGTTTCAATTTGAGGTCCTAGAGCCAATGGCCACCCAGTTATTGCTACAGAACCAACTGCCTGGCAGAGAGGGGTTTGTTTGGAAACACAATTGTGCCCACCAAGGGAAAGGGGTGTGAATTCTCAGTTCAGAGCCAGGTCCTTAGAGGCCCACTGCAGGTGGGGCATGAACTGGGGTCTGAAGAAGAGGTTTCATAGAGAAGTTTCATTGGCTCAGTTCCTCCTACCAGTTCTGAGGTCACTTGAGAGAGGGGATGCAGCTGGGCTCAGGCTTGAAAAGGCAACGTGGCCACAAGCTCACCCTGGTTGTTAAAAGAGAATTGAGGGATAACACACCAGAGCTGCCTAACAGCCTTGTCTATATCTGTGGAAATTTGATTTCCTAGAATAGGAAGGTACACTCAAGTAGCAACTAGTCTTCTTTCCTCAACTTTGAAATTCCTGCCTTCTCTCAGGCCTCTGTCTCTGAGTTGAGGAAGAGGTGTCCAAGTGATGGGTACCACATTCCTATTGACTTCTCCCACATGGAGGCCTACTGTTGCCAAATCTTGCTCCTTATGTCTTGTTCCAGCAAGCTGACCCAGAAATAGAAGCCTGTTGAGTTGGTAGTGGATACTTGCATCTCAAAGGCAAACTTTTGAAATCTCAGTGGCTTCAGAGAGCTGCAGCTTATTTCATGCTCAGACGAAGTCTCATGTAAGTTGGGAGGCCATCCTCTGCCTTGCAGTTTTGATCTCTGAGTTCTCCTTTGCAGAGCACGTGAAGAATGTAGAAGGGACACTGACCCGAACTCACTAGCCTGGATGAGGCTCCTCCTCCAGTTCTACTCACGGTTCAAGCTGATGGTCTCGTGATTCCAACCTAATTACAGAGGAAGCTGGGAAGTATTAGAGGGACACATGGAATATGCACTGTACATCAACTGTCTCTGGCACGTTCATCATATTGGAAACACTTTATGAAATCTCAAAATGGAAGAGCAGAGCAGTAGAAAGAGCCCTTGAGTGACAGTCCAGGTGCAGTGTTCCAGAGCCATTTCTGCCACTGGTTAGCTGAGGGAACCCTCTGCTCTTCTATACTTTAGCATCCTCATCTATAGAAGATGAAGTGGGATTACATGTCCAGACCTATTCCCACATTGAAAAACACAATTCCATAAAGCTTGTGAGGATGGTACATGGATGATCACTAAGCTTTTCAGCAAGGATTCCATACAGAGAAAGCCCTGATGGAGAAAGCTGTGGTGGTTTCTAACTTTCTTCCAGGGCCTGTTCCTCTTGCTGTCATTTACAAGACTCAGTTCTCAAGGGCCCAAGAGTCATTGAACTCAAACTTTTAGAAGCTCATTGAATACCAGTAGAGGACCTTATTTCTACCCAGGTGGGCAACAGATCTCTATTCATATCTTTAAAACATGTGCAGGGCTGGGGGAATGCATTGGCTAAGAACGTGGCCTAAGGAGCCAGATGGCCCGAGTTCAAACTGTGGCTCTCGCACTGTCGTGGTGTGGGTTCTCCAGGAAGCAAACTCTGAGTCAAGGGCTTTAGAATGCTGGAGAGTTATTAGGGAGTGTTCCTGGGATCAACTACTATGGAAGGAAAAGGAAATAAGTAGGACTGGATTATGGGAGAAGTTAAGCTGCAGTGTAATCTCAGTGAAGGCCTGAGTCAATTTTTCAGGATTCTGAAACTGAGATGGACCTTCAGCATTATCCTGAGATGAACTGGGGATGGGGGTTACCTTTGTATTCCTCTGTTAATCAGTCACTGGATACAGGCTGCCCTAAGAAGCAAGTATGGCCCTAGGCTTGATGGTTCTCTTCAGCAAAGGCCTTTCCCAAAAAAGGCTACCAGCTAAGGGCTATCTGCAGCCACACTCTCAGCAGCTGGAGGTGGAAGTCCTTCACCTCTGAAGAGGGAGACATCTCAACATCTTTATAAGTACTCATTAGTTACATGACCTTGAGCAAGTTAGTCTCTTTTTGCTTTACAAAGGAGAATAACAAGATACTATTGGAATATGTAGTTCACTGTGCCAGTGCTCAGTCATGTCTGACTCTTCGTGACTCTATGGACTGTAGCCTGCCAGGCTCCTCTGTCTATGGGATTTTCCAGGCAAGAATACTACCGTGGGTTGCCAATTCCTTCTCCAGGGGACCTTCCTGATCTGGGGATCGAACCCATGCCTCCTGAGTCTCCTGCATTGGCAGGCAGATTCTTTACCACTGAGCCTCCTGGGAAGCACACACGTCATAGAATATGATAATTAAATAAGTTAAGACATGTAAGACATTCATTAAGTACTTGCTATATGCCTGGCACTGTTGCATGGGTTAGTTATCACATGCCTCTCACAAAACTGCACAGTAACAAGAATGTTAACATTTGGGGATTAATTGGAGCTGTGGAATCTTATGGGAGACCAGAAAAAGGGGAGATGTCCCCACAAAAATCTCTCTGGACCCAGCCCATTGATTCCTCAGAGGTCCAGGCTCTCAGACAAAATGGTTAGCATGAAAGACTTCAGACCAGTTCTCATTCATTCCTAAGCCTACAACCATAAAAGCTCAAGGAAGTAACTTCACCTCAATGGTTCTTTTTAATGCTTCTGAATGTGACCAACTCTAATCTCAGTACCACAGGGAAAATGTTTTCTTTCTCATGAGGAATGCATGTAAGAGCTCTGCCTCTTGAGCTTAGCCCCCAGATTCTCTGGATTCTTCAAGTAATGGAAGAATGTGTCAGATCTCCTGAAGGAATCCCAGCCTCCACTCTTTCAGGGCTGGAAGAGACACTGCTCAGGGAGGAATTGTTCCATGTGGGGACCTAGCCGGCAAAGACTCCACCCTCATCTGCATTTGGTATGGGCCATTTGCTTAGGAAAAAAATTCTGACTTATGAAAAAAAAAAAGCTAAGGCCAGAGAATATGGAGTCTGCAGGGAACGAAAAGCAAATGGCACGATGGGATGAGTGTTCAACCTTCCTTGTGTCAGACAGATACCTGGAAGGGTAATGGGAATTTTCCTTCTAAGGCTGGGAGGATGTCTCCTTATCTTCTATAAACTATTAATATACCCATGGCTGTGTGAACTAGCCTCCCCTTCTCCTTTTTTAAAATGTGGATGGCAATAAAGAAAGGAAGGTTTCTGTGCTGGACTCGCCTTCTTACTGCCTGCCTCTGAGACTGTTACTCTAAAAAGTTCAACCAGCTTCTCTCATCCATAGCCTAGTTTGCCATCAGGGCGGGTCAGACGGAAATTTGTTCTACGTGGAAACCTCCAATTATTTTCCTTTCTTGTCACCAATAAATTTTTTTTCCCTGCCTCAACCCAACCACTATTTTCCCCTCCCCTCCTCCAAACCATTCTTCCCCCACCCACTCCTGGACTAGCTGCCAGTGTTGGTTCCAACTCCCTACACATTTCAGTAGAAACGGAACAGTTGTTTTCAATTACATTCCAAAGCACAGGCGAAGGTTTGCAAGCAGCTTCCTAGTTCTCAATTGACCGTGGCAATAACAGCCTCAGAGAAGAAAACTCTTTCCAGGAAGAATGCAGACCTCACTTACTCAGAAAGCGATTTGAGGCTTCTTTTTCCATTGCACACACACACACACACACACACACACACACAATTATTGGGGGCTTTCCGGTGCTCTTGTAGGGAAGGCTTTCTCAGCAAAGCATTCCATCTAGAAGTAAATCCATCAGAGAACAGGATGGAAGGGCCACAAGATAGTTTTCTGGCCTCTGGAACTGGGAGGAAATGCAAGAAAAGCAGGCGTGAAGGCCAAGGTCCTTCATGACTGGACTGTGTAAAATGCAGGCCAAAGTGGGGCCCTCACAGTCTGCAAAGCTAAGCTGCTCTTTCATCTGTAACATGAAACAAACCTTGGAGCAGCAGAAAATGAGAAGTCAGAGTGTTTTAAAGAGCTTAATGATACAAGTCTGGAAACTGGAGTTCTAGGCCCGGTTGGGCCACACACCATCTATCTTGTACCTTCCTTGTGTTTCTGTAGAGCCATTTCCCCACCCTCCCCACCCTGCTGTCTATCCGGTAAGGCTGCTCTCTATGGACTAAATCAAGGGCAACCTGGCCCTCTGGCTTCCCATTGGGTTCAGTGGATGGCAGGAGGTCAGGAGGGAGGAGGAAGGGATAAGTGTGTGTCCCCCCCAGCTTTCTCCCTTCCATTCTCTGAGGCTGGTTGCTTCTCACAGCCAGGGAACCTCTCTCTCCAACTCTAGGAACCACTCCTTCCTTTGTCCTTCCGGCCTGAGGGGTTGCGATAGCTCCCTGTGGTGGCAAGTCCTGGGCGTACTGAGCCATACTTCTTTTTTCAGAACCCTTTCCACATCTATGTAGAATCCATTGTAAACTGCTTCTCGGTGACCCAGTTTGGGTGTGCCTTCTGGGACCTTGAAGGTTTTATTACTAAATTCATCGTTATGATGTTTTTAGAGGCAGGAACTCTGAATTTCCCAGGGCCCCTCAGTATAGTTTCATGGAGGAGAATGATATATGAAAGCAGTGACTTTTCATTCTTCAACATGAAAACTGAGGCCCAGAGAAGTAAGTCATTTATCTGGTCTACATCCCTTAAACCATATTCTGAAGGGGATCTTGGCAGTTACTGGGGAGAGGATGGAGAGGATGAGAAGGTGACATGAAAGCCCCCACCAAAGCTTCCAGAGCAGCTATATTTTATCTGCTTAAGAAAATTTTAGGTAGACACTCCAAAATATTCGAGAATAAACATGATCACTGAAGAGCACTGTTTGGTAAGCAGAAGAGCCTATATGTAGACTTTGAAACGAATGCAACTCTGGATGTTATTTTAGTTGTTGCTGTTCAGTCACTAAGTCGTGCCTGACTCTTTGCTACACCATGGACTGCAGCACGCCAGGCCTCCCTGTCCTTTACCATCTCCTGGGGTTTGCTCAAAACTCATGTCCATTGAGTTGATGATGCCATTCAACCATCTCTTCCTCTGTCACCCCCTCCTCCTGTTGTCTTCAATCTTTCCCAGCATCAGGGTCTTTCCCATTGAGTCAGCTCTTCACACCATGTGGTCAAAGTATTGGAGCTTCAGCTTCAGCATCAGTCCTTCCAATGAATATTCAGGGTTGAATTCTGTTAGGATTGATTGGTGTGATCTCCTTGCTGTCCAAGAGACTCGCAAGAGTCTTCTTCAGCACCACAGTTTGAAAGCATCAATTCTTCAGTGCTCAGCCTTCTTTATGATCCAACTCTCACATCCATACATGACTATTGGAAAAACCATAGCTTTGCCTATGTGGACCTTTGTTGGCAAAGTGATGTCTCTGCTTTTTAATACATTATTTTAGTAGTAGAACCCTTACTCCAAGAAGAGCCAAAGAAAGTGCAGTAGGAGTATTTTGCAATGCCAGCCCGTCATACTGGCATTTTTTTGGCCAAGTAATTCTACCCCACTACTAGTCACAGCTAACTGAATTCAAGTGGATACCTGACTCGGGAAGAATGACTCTATAAGTTAGGGTGAGAAAATTCCTTTCTCTTGAGAATTTGAGCCAGGTGGCCCTGGATTGTAGTCAGATGATATTATGACCTGATGCAGCAGTCATGTAGCCTGGGGATAAAGGAGAGGCTCAAGCTATATGGAGGCTCTGGCTAGCTGAAGCCATGAGGAAATTAAAACTAAGAATCTTGTAGCCCGCGCTGGTCCACTGCCAAGGAAATAGAGCAGGTTCATAGAGATCATCTCTCTTGTTTCCTCCATGTGGTCTCTTGTCTCGGTTTATAATATTTCTCTAGACCTTATCATGCTGGTTATTTTTCCTGCCATTGGGTTCTAAACTTTCTCTCTGAATTTTTACTAACAAATGCCCTTTTCTTGTCCTAGAATGAGAATTGGATAGATAGATAAATGTCTATAGACATATATACATACATACATAGAGGAGAAAGGACAAATCTTTGAACACAAGCCTTCTCTAGCAGATGGAACTCAACTTCCCCATCTCTAAGTATGAGCTGGACTTAGGGACTCCCTTCTAACAAAGTATGAAAAGGGAAAAATAGTAGCTTCACAGTGGAGAAATCTGTCAGCACTTTAGCTGATCAAAGTCAATATACCAGTGATAAGTCATGTGGATATCATGTATGTCCTAACATTCAATACTTGAAGGGAAAAGACACTTCACCTCTGTGCAGTTCTTCCCCCAAATCCATAATTCCAGTCAAATAGTGAGAAAACATCAGATAAATTCAACTTGAGAAACATTTCACAAAACAACTGACAAGTTCTCTTAGAAAACAAGGGAAGACTATTAAGAAACTGTCACAGAAGAAAGGAGACCCAGGAGACATGACAACCAAAAGGAAATTGGTCTCCTGAACTGGATCCTGTAAGAAAAAAGGAACCTTAGTGGGAAAGTTGGTGAAATAAAGTACGTCGTTTGGATAATAGTGTTGTACCAATGGTCGTTCCTTAGTTTTGACAAAAGTATCATAGTTATATAAGATTTTAACCTTAGGAGAAGCTGGGTGAGAGTACCTGAGGACACTCTCTACTATGTCTGTAGCTTTTTGTAAATCTATAATTACTTCCAAGAAAATAGAAAAGAAAAAAGATGACTTGAGAAGCTCAGTGAATGTCCAGGAGCACCAGAGAACCAGGCGTAGCTACGGAGCCAGGATCTGCTGCCAAGCCCAGATGGCAGAACTGGGCCAACAGACTCCGCGGCCCCCTCGGGGCATAGGCTCTGCAGGCTCTACCACCCACACTATAACACCAGGCCCTTTCCTCGCTCCCTGCTGCCTCTAGAAACAGATGTGGCTTCCGCTACCACCATCTGTCACCACAGTGAAGTCCAGACACCCCAACTCCCCCCGTTGCTGGGCTACAATTGCATGACCGCCACAGGGAGGGTGGGACTTCAGTACCTGACATTTTGGCTTCTATCCCTCGGTGGGGTTCTACTTCCTAAGATCAGAGATTTCCCAGACATAGGAAGGAGGTTCCAGTGCTCAGTGGCCAGGAAGAAGGACATAGGTCCATTGTGGTGACTGAGTCCATATAAATGGAGTGGTCAGACAAGGCCTCTGGGAAGAAATAGTATATAGATTGTATATATATTAGAGTGAAACCGAATTTGAAATAAAACTCAGCAGCCTCTGGCTCAGCCCTGTGGTCGAGGTGTGATTCTAACTAATAAAAATGCATCCTTCTCATGCAAACACTGTATTGAACAAGCAGTACACAGACTGTCAGCAAAAAACAGTTTCATTTTTGTCCTTCACTGTCCCCTTCAATCAGCTCTGAGAGGCCATGTCTGCTGAGTTTTATGCCAGGAGCAAGGAAAGTCCTCAAGAATTCTCTGGTCACTCTTGAGTAATACACACAATTCTAGGGTCACTTCAAGTCATAACTCATAATTTCAGATTTGCTTTAAAATGTGTCTTGTCTTACATAATAGTCAAAATTTCAAATTTGCCTTTAAATTGTGGTTTCTCCCCCTCTGATGGTGTGGGTCTGATGTCAAGGAAGTAAAGGGCCTGTCTGCTCTCTTATCTGTGCTTCCTCTGGCTTTTATGGTTTCAATCCCTGCAGAGCTGAAGCACACTCAGGGTGAATAGGTCAGGGGAAAAGAAAAGTTTCTACTTACCTGGTACTGTCAAATTTATCTACAGATTCAATGAGACATGTATCTAAATCTTTGCTGCCTTCTTTGAAGAAATTAAAAAACTGATTTTAAAGTTCATATGAAAATTAAGGAGCTCAAAATAGGCAAACCAATCTTGAAAAAGAAGTATAAAGTTCGAGAACTCACTTCCTAATTTCAAAACTTACCGTAAAGCTATAGTAATCAAGACAGGGTGGAACTGGCATAATGGTAGATATAAAAATCAATAGAATAGTATTGAGAAGACAGAAATAATCTTCTCACAGTCAACTCATTTTTGAAAATGGAGTATAGACAATTAAATGGGGAGCTAATAGTCTCTTCAACACATGGTGCTAAGATAAGTATACATTCAATGTAGAATGAGGTTGGACCTACACTTCACACCATATATACTATGTGTAAAAATGAACTCAAAATGAGTCAAAGATCTAATTTTAAGGCCTAAAACTCTAAAACTCTTACAAGAAAGCACAAGCATAAATCCTCATGACTTTGAATTAGGAAATGTTTACTTAGATTCTGCACCATAAGTACAAGCAACAAAAAAAATAACACATTTTTTAGATATTATCAAAATTAAAACATTTTGTGTTTCATAGGACACCATCAAAAAAGTGAAAAGACAGTCCACAGAAAGGGAGAAAAATTCTGTATATCACATATGTGATAAGGATTACTACCATATCTCTTACAACACAAGAATAAAAAGAAAATGCCTTTAACAGAGGATCTGAGTAGATATTTCTCTAAAGAAGAAAGACAAATGGCCAATGAGTAAATGAAAAAATGTTCAGTATCATTAGTCATTAGGGAAATGCAAATCAAAACCACAATGAGATAACCACTTCACACCCAGTGCGATGGCTAAAATGATAAAGGTAAATAATAAGTATTGGTGAGGATGTAGAAAAATTTGAACTCTCACACATTGCTAGCAGGAATGTAAAATGTAGTAGCCACTTTGGAAAAGTATAGCAGTTTCTCAGAAGATTAAACATAGAATTACCATGTTACCTAGCAGTTCTACTTTCATTTCAAGAGAAATGAAAACATATCAACACAAACAGGTTCAGAAATATTCAAAGCATTATTTTTTACAATAGCCAAAAAAGAGGTGGGAACAACCCAAATGTCCATTAACTGATGCATGGATAAATAGCTCAAATGGTGAAGAATCTGCCTGCAATGCAGGAGACCAGGGTGTGATCCCCAGGTGGGGAAGATCCTCTGGAGAAGGGAAACAGCAAACCACTCCGGTATTCTTGCTGGAGAATCCCATGAACAGAGAAGCCTGGCGGGCTATAGTCAATGAGGTGGCAAAGAGTTGGACATGACTGAGTGGCTAACATGCACACATGTTCATACACTGAAACATAGACAGCCACAGAAAGGAATGGATACATGCTACAACATGATGCACCTTGAAAATATTATGTTAAGTGAAAGAAGCCAACCTCAAAGGCTCAAACACTGTATGATTCTATTTAAATGAAGTGTCTTGAATAGGCAAATCAATATAGACAGAAAATATATTAGGACTGAGGGATTTGGGGATAATGAAAAGTGATTGCTAATGGGCACAGGGTTTCTTTTTCAAGTGATGAAAATATTCTAAAATTGAGTGTAGTAATGGCTGCACAGCTCTGTGAATATACTAGGAACTATTGAATTGTATAATTTGAGTGAATTATATGGTATGCAAATAATATCTCAATAAAGCTGTAATTTTTTGAAAAGTGCCAGTGTAGTTTTTGCTATGTGAAGACCTGCAATGGTAAAATGAAATGCAGAGTTTTTTTTCAAATATTACAAAATGCAGTAAATCTTGGTCCTGCTACAAGTTGTGGTGCATAATTTATTGTTTCTGGGATCTAACACAACCAGCAGAGAAACTGTAGTCTAGAGTGAGGGGATTTTCAACTAGAAGGTGGTTTGGGAAAAGCCTGGCTTCTCAGCATGAGACCAAAGTCTCATGCCAAGTCTCCCACCAGCACAAGGCCTCCTGGCCCTCACTTGCAGGCAGACAGCAGTGTCCCAGCAGACCTGGGTCCTTTGGGGAACAGATCCTGGAGGCAAGTAACCCAGAGCATAGCTGTGTACCTAAGGGTTGTGCAAGAGTTGAGACCCTGAGAGTCCATGGCCCTGGGGCACACAACACAAGGACAAAGTGAACTGTCATCTTAGCCTAGGTTTCTGCCAAAGCAAAGGGTCCTCTGTGAGACAGACAGGGCTAATAAACAGTACTGGAAGTATCCATGCCAATGTATTTGTGCTCAAACTTTAGGACATTCTGAGAAGCCTCACAATGCATTTTATAGCTGTTTACCCCTGAGATGAATGGAGGAAGTGCTTTTTTGTCAGCTCCACTTGGCCAATGGCCAAGGGCCATTCTGTGGAGAAGTAACTCTCCCTCCTTCTGGGTTGCGCAAGCATCAGTTCCCACAGGCACGCTGTGGAGACCGAGGGACCCAAGGTAGAAGGTACCAGGCGCACCATACACCCAGTTTTAGCTGTAAATAAGTTGAGAACAATGCTTACGAGGTGTCTGATGCAACCATCAACTAAGTTCTGTGAGGTCTCAGAATCAGCTACAGAATTTTTAAGGTTCAGCAAAATATGAAAATGTGGAATCTTTGTTCAAAAATTATTAGAATTTCCAGATGGTGACAGCAGAGCATTAAGCCAAACCCAGGGTTCTTCTGAGAGGGGACCTTGTGTGACTGCACTGGTTGCACATGGCCATGAAGCTGGCCTTGCCCAGACTCTAAAGTAGCAAACTACCCTCACCCCAACTCCCATTCTGGCAATACACACACACACTCACCTGCTACTCCTGACTAACATCTCCATAAGAAACACCGACATCCAGGAGTTGAATTCCCTTGTCCCTGCCTCTCCCTCAGCTCTGACCTCATACCCATAAGCAAGGCCTCTGCAAGGGGGTTCCTGACCCTGATGTGTGCTAAGATTTTTCCAGGCCCAGGTCAAGTCTGGACAAAGGAGAGAATTTTTCATGAAGTTGCTTGTTTTTTTCCCATAAGATTCTTTAATGTAAGATTTCTTCCTTATTTTAGAAATGAAATTATGGTGATAGTAAGCAGTGCTTTTTTTTTTTTTTTTTTTTTGCTATAAAAGTATATTAGTTTTTTTGAGTGTCAGTCCTTTGCAGTTTTGGACTTAAGAAAATTACTGGCTCATGATTACCTGGAAATACTGGGTTGGGAGGAAGAAGAGAAGATAGGTGTTCAAAATCAAGAGGTTGGTTGATGTAAGGATTTGATGCTACTTGGATAGACAGAGAACAGTGCAGGGTATGTTATCAGCAACCCAGCATCCCTTACAAGATAGAGAACCATCAATACCTCCAAACTCATCTGCCTCTTGTGAGTGTTCTTGATGTGCTTTCTCCTTCATCCATTTTTCTTGCCAAGGGTCTGTAAGCATGAAGGAAAAAGCCCTGTCTCTCAGTCCCTTGGACTGCAAGGAGATCCAACCAGTCCATCCTAAAGGAAATCAGTCCTGAGTATTCATTGGAAGGACTGATGCTGAAACTGAAAGTCCAATACTTTGGCCACCTGATGCAAAGAACTGACTCATTTGAAAAGACCCTGATGCTAGGAAAGATTGAAGGCGGGAGGAGAAGGGGACATCAGAGGATGGATGGTATCACCAACTCAATGGACATGAGTTTGAGTAAACTCCAGGAGTTGGTGATGGACAGGGAGGCCTGGCATGCTGCAGTCTATGGAGTCGCAAAGAGTTGGACATGACTGAGCCACTGAACTGAACTGAACTGTCAGGTAAGATACGAGCATTCGGGAAGCTCTTCTTAAAAACACCTCATCTATCCTTAGATCACCCATGTGGAATTCCACTGCCAGTCCTGCACTACTTTGGGTAGAATATGAGCCTCTGGTTTACTCAAGTGGCTTAATGTGTTAATTCTTTAAATATGCATTAAAACCCTAGGCAAGAAGTTTCAGTAGCACTTAGTATAGTGCCTGATGCATGGAAGATACTGCTCACATATGATGATGATGATATTAACATCAGGTGATTATATCATTAAATCCTAACAAAACCCAGAGAAATAGGTGCTAATATCACCCCCATTTTTTGGCTGAGGAAACTGAAGTTCAGAGAGACTGAATAAGTTACTCAAAGCCACACTGCTTGGAAGCAGAGGGCCAGGATCCAAAACAGATCCAAAGTCTATTGTTTAACCTCCCTGCTATGTCACTAGTCCTGTGAGAACATGAGTGGGGCACCCTGAGGGGCAGTGATGCAAGGTTGGAGGTTGATGCCAACCACATTGAGAAGTGTGGAGGTTGGTGCCAGCGAGTTCCATAATTCTTGCTGCATTACTGGGTGTGCAGCACTTACCTAAGAGGGCTTCAAATGAAAACACAAGGTCCTTTCCTCACCTCTGTTTCTCTTTGTCCTTCTTTTCTGTACCCTTTTTTCTCCTAGCATTCCTTGTGTGATTTTGACAGAGCCAATAGAGGAAACAGACCAAAAATTTCCTTTTAGGACAAAATCTTTGCATCTTCAATATCTAGAAGCAGTATTTAGCATTTAACATCTCACATACAGTAGGAGCCTAATAAATGTTTGCAGATCACTCTGAGAAGGCAGCCTCTTCCAGGTCCCCATGAA